>NC_072376.2:3766000-4112000 GCF_028885625.2 Pongo pygmaeus | reverse complement strand
CAACGCAGAGGATGTGGCCCCGTCCTCAGGGCACTCAGCCTCTGTGGGTGACATCTGACTGAACAAATCTGGCCGTGCCGTCTGGCTGTTCCAAGCATGGAGCTTCAGGAAGGTGGAGTGAGTCACTCTACCTGCAGAGTGAGATCAGGGAGGATTCCCAGGACAGGGGCAAGTCCATTTTCAGAGGGATCTGAGAATACCTGTGGCCTCAAAGGAGGCCAGAGCAGGAGGTGGAAGTTGAGCGTGCACAGCAGCAGAGGAGGGACTGGCAGCTGGACAAATGGTAGCTCATCCAGAATCTTCTACTGACGCCCCTGCTGCCAGTCCCAGGTCCTACCAGAGACCCTCCCTGGGCCCAAGCTGACCACTGACCATCTCCCTGTGTCCTGAGGGCCAAGGAGGCAGCCCGACCTCCATCGTCACATCCACAGTCCACAGCCCCAACACCTGGTGGGGACTCGGGGACACACTTGAGCCTGGCAGCCCCCATGAAGGCCCCCACCAAGGCCCCCTTGAGGATGTGGAAATCCTTGCACAGCCACCATCAAGCCGCTCCCCAGCTCCAGCACTGGCGGAGATCATACGAGTCCTTTGTCAGTGTGATCGGAAAGTGAACGGGTCAGGTTGCCCCAGCCTCATTTCAGAGGACTCTGGTGAAAGAAGAACCCCCCAGCAGCTGTGATGGGTGGGCTGCAATTGCATCCCTATTGTGTGCCAGCAAAGGAGGAGGCCGGTGCAGTTGGTATGAGGGTCCTGAGGCTGAGCGGCAGGAAGTGCAGTACCAGCTACGCCACTGCATCCCACCCATTGGAACACACTGCACACAGCAGGCCTTTCATAATTTTTTTTTAAAAAGTTTGCCTATTCTAGATGTGATGAGGGAATGGTTAGATGAGGTACCTGAGCTCACAGAATGCCCACGGCCTCACCAGCAGGCACTCAGCTGCCGGCTCAGCCACAGCTCAGTCCTGACCGCCTGCTGCTAACCACCCCGCTCTTCAGCCCAAACTGGAGCAGCTGCCATCACAGCTTTGCCCAGATGCAGATGTGGGCCATGTTGAATTAATATCGGGTTGCTCTGCGCCCTGAACCAGCTGTCAGTTGTCCTGGGCTCTGTGCTGATGCCTCCCTGACCAATGGCCACAGGGACAAGAGAGGATGGGCGGAGGCGAGAGGCAGGACAGGTGAGCAGAAACCAGTCTGTACCCTCGGTGGGAGCCACAGCTCAGAACCTTCACCCCTCTGACTCTCATCTGAAAAATGGGGCGCATCCTGCCTGCTCCCCGAGACGTGTGAGGGGCAGGATGTCATCAGTTTTTGGGGTAGAGCTGGGACTGTCCAGCGGTGAGCTTCTAGGACTGTCAGCTCAGACACGAGCAGGGCGGGAGGAATCCCTCAATGACATCGGCAAGCTCAGTGAGGAGCGGACTGGAAGGGAGGGTTTGGCCCAAAAGAACCCTGTGTCCCACTGTGCGTCTCTAGCCCCTCCCTTGCATTGTACAGTGAGCACCTGTACACCCACCGCCCAGGTGAAGAATGAGGGACTCACCCAACCCAGGAGGCCCCCTCCCCATGCCCTCCCTGACCTCTGACCCTGCCACCTGCACCCTGTGTTCAGCCCTGGCCTCTGAGCAATGAGGAGACAGGCTCCCATCCAGCCACTGAGCCTCACTCTTGGGACCTTCCTCGCTGGGCGGAGCAGAGGAGGTGGGGCCAGGATCCGCCCCCAGTGCCTTGGCCTCCTGCATGCTGCCTAGGCAGGTCTCCTGTCTCTGCTGACTTTTCTCAGTGCTGTTCAGTGCTGTTCACAGCATGAGGGTCCATGTCCTGGGCCCTCAAGGATGGGAGGGTCACCCTCCACCCCTGCTGGGTTTGAGGGAAGGAGCCCACCACCAAGTTCCCGGGGCAGAATGGACAGGGCACCCTGAGCAGGTGCTTCAGAGGCGAGGGTCACAGCCGGCTTCTCCTGCACCTCGGGCCAGGAGCCAGGGTGGGCTCTGGAGCCAGGCTGACCCCAGCTGAAGTCCAGCCCCACCTCTGCAGACACAGCCCAGGGAGTCAGCCCCAGCCCTGACTTCCTTGTCCACCCTACAGTGACCACAGCTGCTGAAATCTCACTGTGGCCACTGCCCTCACTGGTCTGCTTCCCACCCAGGCCTTTGGGGATGCTGGCCACGTGTGTGGCATGGGTCGTGGCCAGCATAGTCCCACGTGGAGTGCAGAGCCAGTGGCAGGAGCAGCAGCTGATGCCAAGGTTCAGAGGAGCCTGGGAGCATTTGGGGCCGCTCCTCTGGCAGCTGGACACGCCTCCTGGCTGGCCCGGGGACAATAATTAAGAATCAGGTTTCCATCAAAAGGCTGTATTGCTGGGAGGGGTTATAAATCAAGATGACATTTTTATCACAGAGCAAAAATTAATTATTTAACATGGAACATGTTTGTGATCTCTTAACTGCCAACAGGGTGGCTTGACTCGGGGTGGCCAGACGGTTCCAGCGCTGCAGGAATGGCTGCAGGAACGGCCCTCTCAGGGCTCTTGATGCAAGGGGGAAAGTGAGGCCCAGAGAGGGGAAGGGGCCTGTCTAGGGTCTCACTGCCATTCATAGGAACCCTTCTGGCCCTGGAGCTCTCTGCCGACTATGCTGGAAGCCAGGTCCACCCAACCCCATCCATGAAGGGCGCCCACATTGTGCAGGCAGCAAAGCCAGTGGGTGGATGGTGGTGGGGGCGAGCCTTGGTTTGGGGGAGGCCCCAGCCCTGTGCTCCACACCTGCACCTGTGCCAGCCACAATGTGCCCATCCCTTTCTCTCGTTCGTCCCCATGGCCCTTCAGAAAGCCCAGTCAGCTGGGTCCTGCTGTGGGGCCCATTAGGAAGGGGCAGCCGCGGCTCCCTCCGGCTGGCTCAGGTCTGACATTTCCCAGGAATGGGAGGTGGCCCTTGGGGGTGCGGGCCTGGGGGCGTGGGGTAGTCAGCATCTCCTGGAGGACCATGGGTCCCCATCCCATGAGCTTCCAGCCCTCCTTCCTCCAGGAACTATGGCCTCCTTCTCCCAGCCACCCCTGCCCTAGGTGCAGAAACACTTGGAGCATGGAGATGAATTCCTGCGTGAGCCACAGACTCAGGCCGCTGGTGGCTGACTGCAGAGGGAGCCCACCCGAGCATCATCCCATCCGACCTGTGGTCGGAGGGACCCCAGGACCCTCTGAAAGGGGATTGTCCCAGCAAGATGGGAGGGGTCCAGCACCTGCTGCTCGCTGAGTCATTTACTGATATGTGCCGTCAGAGTTCTCAGAGCCACCGGGCAGCAGAGCGGACGAGGGTCTCACTGCCAGCAGGGTGGGCGCCTGAGCAGATGCTCTAAATGGAGACACTGTTGCCCCCGAATGGCTCCTCTGGCTCTCCGATGGTCCATCTCTTCCTCTCCTGCCCTTTCCTCTGCCTGTGCCCAACCATTCCCAGCTTGATCCTGGGCTCTGAGCCTGTGTCTGGCCAGCCACGGGGCCGCAGAGTACACTGGGAACCAGGAGGAAGTTCCCCCTCAGGGGCTGCTGGGCTGGGTTTGGGGCCAGCAAAGGTGTGGCAGGGTGACCAGGCTAGGGCCACCGAGCGGGGAGATGGTGGGGAGGGCTGGTCTTTGGGCAGAAAGAGTGACAGGCACTCACTTGCCACTGGGGCTGAGCTGCGGGACCCCCGGCCTGGGTGAAGGTGGGGAGACCTGCATCCTCAGCTGGGCCCCAGCCCATCTTCCTCCTGGGAGCTCGTGTCCTCATCTGTTAAATGGGGTCACCCCTCCCCCACAGACACATTGCAGGTGTGGCCCATCACTGGACAGCTCCTGTGGGTGGGGGCCCTGAACCAGGCTGTGGGAGAGGCTGGCTGACTAGGCTGACTAGCTTCCCATTCCTGGCATGCCAGGAGGAGGGAGCAGAGCTTCTGGAGGCCTCTTCGTCCGCACTGAGCTCCAGGTTGGCCCAGGGCTCCGGGAGGCAGCTGGTGTAGGGGTTCGCAGAGCATGGCATCCGCCTCACAGCTGCTCTTGCCTGTAAGTGGGCCCTGTGGGCAGCCTCTTAGGCCTGATCGTGAGCTCTGCCCCCTTCCGCCAGCCCTGTCTACAACCCCCAGATTCTCCACCCTTCACCCCACACTCAGGCCTCCCTCGGGACAAGGAAGCTGGGGCTACCCCTCAGCACCCCACCTCCGACAACTGAACCCCAGGACAGAGGCTGTCAGGGCCCCTCAGGGAGCTCCTCCACCTCCAGGAACCAGAAATGAAGCCCCATGGGCGGCTCCACGAAAGGACAGCGGCAGGCTCCCGTGAGCCCAGCACTCACACAGAGCACACAGGAGGGAAGGCCCAGGGCTCCACGCATGCAGGAAGGGCAGCACCCTGCAGCGGGGCAGCCAGGTGCGAGGCCACAGTCCTGCTCCTTGGGCTTGCTGGGTGCTGCGGGGCAGAGGTGGGAGCTCAGGCTTCACAGAGAGGTGGGAAGGCTCAGATGCCTCCACTGCTGTGAAGGGATCCAAGGGGGTCACTGTGCTGGGTGGGCCCAGGCAGGTCACTGGCCTTACTGGGACTAGGTCTCCTCCTTCACAAATGCAGGTTATCACAGTGCTCTGCAACCTGAGAGTCAGAAGAGGACAGGGACAACCTAGCACAGTACCTGGTACAGAAGAGGATGGGATAACCTAGCGCAGCACCCGGTACAGAAGAGGACGGGGACAACCTAGCGCAGCACCCAGTACAGAAGAAGATGGGGACAACCTAGCATAGTACCTGGTACAGGGTGAGGTCCACAGATGCTGACTGAGGCCAGCAACCGTGCCCCTGGCACCCCCAGCCCCGGGACAGAGCAGCAAGGAAACAGGGCCACAGGCAGGGCTCTTGATCCTCGTGGGCAGCATCCTTGCCTCCTGTGGTGAGGGTAGGGAGGGGCGTGTGGCAGCAGGAGCACAGGCCCGGGGTCGTGGTGCTGCAGCGTGGCCGCAGCGGACAGACGGGCAGGCACCAGAGGGTGGTAAGGTGGACTGACCGGGTCAGCAGCGCCTGAGTGCCCAGCAGAGTGGACTTTATCTGGAAGTCAGGGGTGGGATGCAATCAGGTCTGATCTTCAGAAAGGCCGCCTGGCCAAGGGCGGGGACAGATCAGAGAGGGGGAATTGGAGTAGGGAAGAGGGAGTGGAAGGGAGGCCTGGGGTGGGCAGAGGCCAGTGGTCAGGAGAGGAGAGCCAAAGCAGCTGTAAGGGCGCAACCTGGAGGGCTGCATGGAAGAAGTGCCATTTCCACCCCTGACTTGTGGGAGTCCTTGCCATGTTCATTGCTGCCCCAAGGGTGGGGGCCATGGTGAGCATGGAGGTAGGCAGAAGAGATGGGGCCTGCCACCCACCAGGGCACCACAGAGCAGAGCACTGCCCCGGAACTGCACAGCTTTGAAGCTCCCAGCCCCTGGTGAGAGGGGCAAGCGGGGCCCCTGTCCAGAGATGAGAAAACTGAGGCTCAGCCCATCTCTGCCTCCCCAAAGTGGGGCTTCTGGAAGCCAGCACGGGAGCAGGCGGGCAGGATCTGCACACGGCGTGGCCTTGCCCTGTGGCTGGAAGCCCCCGAGTCGGTTTCTTCATCGTTAAAATGAGGTCACATCCCCACCTCCCTCCCGGGGGTGGGGGGTGCGATTGGAAGGTACAAACTGTAGAGTGTCCTGCACCCAGGCAGTCGATGCCACCCACCTGGTGTCCATGGTGATGGATGTCGCCTGGCCTTTTCGAGTGACTTCAAGCTTCCTTGAAGGGAGGAGAGAACACCTGCATTTGCCTGGCGCTCTGATGTCTGGAGGCCCAGGCAGGGCCCAGGGCTCCCTGCCGCACGGACAGTCATGGGGGTGCTGAGACGGGCCCCTCACTGTGTCGCAGAGGCCCTAGTTACAATCAGGTATTAATATTTCCAACACAGATATTTACAAACCTCTCCAGAGACTGCACTGATGGACTATTGGCGATCATGCTCGGCTAAAAAGAGTATATTGATCCGGGGAAAAAAAGAGGTCACTTCTTTTTAAACCCAAACCTATAAAACACTGAAATCCATCAACCCCCAGTTCCCGGGCTGCAGAGTGACATCGAATCCCGGCTGTGGTCTCCCTGGCCTGGTCAATACAGCTCCATTAGGGGCCGCTCGCCTCGTCCCCACCCAGGCCCTGTCCAACCCTGTGGCTGTCCAGATTAATATGCACCCCAGCTCTTTAATTCTCTGTCCATTAGTCTCACGTTGCCAGCTGACCGGCTTGGCTATTGATCTTGAGGAAAGCCCGCTCAGAGGGTCTGGGCCCCGCGAGGTCAGTGGGGGACACCGTGACAGCTTTTGCCGGCCCGAGGGCAGAAGCTACCAAGTCTCCTGGAGTCCATCCTTCTGTGCACAGAATCTGGTGCCTCCAGAGCTGGCCACAGGAAGGCCAAGTGGCCTCCCACGTGAGCCAGACCGAGGTCCTCCAGACCCCTGTTACTCACCATAGCTCAGAGACACCTGCGGACCCCGGGCTGCACCATCCAGGGCCTGGGTCCCACCTCGGGACATGGGGGCCCAGGAGGGGCCAGGGGCTCAACGTGTTGAGCATCTTCTCATGCCAGGCACAAGACAGGCCCCTGATCCCCACCCCCTTTTCCAGTTGAGAGGCTGAAGTTTCCGAGCATGTGTGTCCCCTGAAGGTCACCCGGCTAGTGAGTGAGTGAGGTGGATTTCACTGCCCCCGCCAGCCCATACGCTTTCCACCTCATGATGAACAAAACAAGGGAGGCGAAAAAGACAGGGTGAGGCCGCCAGAGACAGGCGGGCACCAGGGGCGAGGCCACCAGAGACGGGCACCCACACTGCCCCCAGATGAAGGAAGCACCAGGTGCCGCCCAGCAGGGCTCGGTGGAGAGGTGGGGCCAAGGGAGCCATGCGGCTGCTGCGTGGGGAGGGTGACGAGGCTGCACACAGAGGAGTCCGGGCCCCCTCTGGGAGGGAGTGGGGGCATGACGGTGCCTCCCAGGGGCTTCTAGTCCGGGTGTGAGGCAGAGGACACCCTGGAAGGGAAGAAGGAGACCTCAGGACCAGCCAGGGCCATCCAGGGGAGAATGGCAGAGCCCAGACCAGAGCCTGGGGCCGGTGAGGATGGAGCAAAATCGTCCTCAACAACCACAGAGCAGCAGACCTGCTGGTGACCCACAAGGGTGGCAGGCGCCATCCCCACGCCCACCTCCTCCCTGTTCTACACTTTGCCCCTGATGTTACAAACCCCCAGCCAGCAGGGCAATGTCAGAGGTCATGAGAACTCCTCACGTGCAGGCTTGGGAGCTCCTCTGGGGGCAGCAGGGGAGTTGGGAGGAGGCAGTGTGGGAGCCCACGGCCCGGGTGGGACCCAGGCTCTGCCTCATGTCACTGTAGGAGCAGCCTTGGACAGGTGCACAGAGCTTTCTGAACCTCAATTTCCTCATCTGTAGAATGCGGATAAACACGCTGACCCCTCCCAGGCAGGGAGGGCTACAAAGAGGCAGACAGACAGCAGGGACCCCGCCAGAGCTGCTCCCCCAGACCCTCCACCCACCCTTCTCACAAATGCTGTGGTGGAAATTTCTTGACGCCAAGGACACTTTGCATTTTTCTCCCACATTGAAGTGAGTTCTAATCCCTGTGTCATTGTCCAATCGTCTTGAATTTTATCACATTTTCTCATCTGAAAATGATCTCAGCACCGTGGTGTAGGTTGGAGGAAGCAATTGGGTTGACTGTGAGCAAAGGGGGCCAGCATCTCCAGATGAAACCACACCCTGTCCAGCACCCTGCCAGGGCCCAGCCCCCGACCCCCACCGGTAAAGGCTTATTGAGAAGTGAACTGAACCCCGAGAAGGAGCGGCAGGAGCTGGGGAGGAGAGCTGGGTAGGCGGCCTCCACCTGGAGGGTGGACGCTGCCTGCCGGCTCTGCCTTGGGGAAGAGGAAGGCACCATGAGCTGGCACGTAGATAGCTTGGCTTCCAAGAACACTGCTGTCACCTGTGGGGAGGACATCCCTGTGGGTTCATAGTGTCCCCCAAACCCATGTCCACCCAGAGCCTCAGAGTGTGCCCTCATTTGAGCACAGGGTCTTTGCCAATGTAGTTAGTTAGGTTGAGATAAGTTCTCTCTGGATCAGGGTGCTCCTAAATCCGATGCCTGGTGTCCTCATGAGAAGAGGAGGGGACACAAGCACACGGGGACACAGAGGGCTGAAGGAGCTGCAAGCACGGAGGCAGAGACCACAGGGACACAGCCACAAGCCAAGGATGACGGAGGACCGCCGAAGCCAAAAGGAGCCGGAGAGAGGCTGGAACGATACTCCCTCCCAGCCGCGGGAGGAGCCTGCCCTGCCCACACCTGGATCTCAGGCTTCTGGCCTCCGGGGCTGTGAAGCAGTAATGTGCTGCGGCTTGAAGCCCCCAGTTGGTGGTCCTTTGCTTTGGCAGCCCCAGGACACTGGCCCTAACCCTAGAGCTTGGGGCCTGCCCTCCTGGCCAGCCGTCTTGAGTGATCCACTCCAAGAAACCTAGGAGGGGCTAACACCACTGCTTATGCTCGGAGCTGTGCCAAGTTCCAGGAGAAAACCAAGTGCAGCGGAGAGGGGACACATCCGGGGCTCCAAGGTGAAGAATCTGTGTTTAGCTGTTCCTGAAACCAGCAGAGCCCTGGGAGCCCAGGCATCCCCTATGAATCCCGCACAGGAGGCCCAGCAGACGCCACGGCCGGTCGCCTTGGGATGTGGGTTGGCCATGTCCTCCCTCACATCCCTGGGGCTGATGGAACACAGGCAGCTTAGAGGGCCGTGCCCCTGCTCTGATCAGCCCAGGAAGACAGCAGCCAGGTCCCCACCACACAAGGCCATTTGGGCCTCGAAAGTGAATCCCAGCAGTGCCAGCCCCAGCCCACCCTGAGGCCAAGGCAGACAAGCACTGGAGAGATGGGTGCCAGCCACAGCATGCCCACTACCGCAGTGCCCACTGTCTGCAGCCCCTCAGGCGGGACGGGGCCAAGGCTGACGCGGCCAAGGCAGGGAAACTCCACCATGCAGAACTCGGCTGTTTAGCAATCTCGCTTATCCAGGGCTCTATTTTAAACTCAGAAGGGGTCAGAAAGGTTTTCTGCGTTGCCAACCTACACGTCCAAAGCTCCTGTGCTAACAGCTACTCAAAGTGCTCATGCAGATCCTGCCATCTGTTACCCCAGGATATAGTGACCTGTTTCGGAGCACAGAGCAGGTGAAACCGCTAAATGTGAAGAGGAAGAGGATCTTGCTCAAGATACAGGCGAAAGAGTAGCCACCGCCCGCGAGCAAAGAAAATGCAGACGGAGGAGCAGGAACCCTGGCATCCGACGCCCGGCCCTCCGGTGCAGGCACCAGCCTTCCACATACATCGGCAGCCTGGGCGCCATCCTCCAGGGCCTTTGTCACCCGGGAAGGATTTATCTACAGTCCTAGGCTGAAGGCTGCAGAAATGGAGATGATTCTGGAACCTCTCCTGCCCTCAAGGGGTTCTCTGCTTATGTAATAAAACACGTGATGATGGTGTAATGACTGAGGTACAAATTGGCTGCTGTTTCAGAGGCTTAAACACTATAGGGCCAGGAGATCAGGGCTCGACAGGCAGCCCCTCCCCGATGTGGTGAAATGCATTGCCCCTCTGCGAGGTTTCTGGGACAGCCCTCATCCACTCTGCACTCGAGGGAGTTAAGGGAAGGAGAGAGGCAGACCTTCCCCCCGCAGGCCCAGCCCTGACGTGCTGCACCCAGCACTCGCATCCCACACCCTGGCACGTGGTCTCCTGGCCACACTCAGCTCTAAGGGAGGCTCGGAAATGCAAGCTTTTTTGGGGTGCCTAAGTGCTACAAATCAGAAGTTCTATCGCTGTTAAAGAACAAGAGAACAAATACCGGGGTTGGATCGGAGTTGCTGCCACTGCAGGCCTAGACGATGCCAACGAAGGACACATCTCTCTAGAGGGACAGACTGGCCTAAATGCATGCCTCTCCTCCAGGTTCCTGCCCCCAAGAGCTGCCCCCTGCCCTGTGCTCTGGGAACTGTGGGCTCGAGGTGTGTAGTTGGTGACATCAGGATCTGTGCACATCTGCTCTACCTGCCCCAGCCCAGGGACCCGTAGTAAAGAGGCTGGCTTGGATGAGGTGGTGTGGGTACAGCTGGGGCCCAGAGACTGCAATGGGACGGCGATTGACCAACTCCATCATGAAAAGGTTTGGGAAATAGATGGCCACGATGGCTGCACAACACGTGGAGGTAATCAATGCCACTGAAACATACACTTAAAAACGGTCGCCGGGCGAGGTGGCTCACACCTGTAACCCCAGCATTTTCGGAAGCCGAGGTGGGCGGATCACCTGAGGTCGGGAGTTTGAGACCAGCCTGGCCAACATGGCAAAACCCCATCTCTACTAAAAACACAAAACTTACCTGGATATGGTGGTGGGTGCCTGTAATCCCAGCCACTTGGAAGGCTGAGGCAGGAGAATTGCTTGAACCCGGGAGGTGGAAGCTGCAGTGAGCTGAGTTCACACCACTGAACTCCAGCCTGGGTGACAGAGCGAGACCCCATCTCAAAAAAAAAAAAAAAAAGGTTAAAACTGCAAACTATATAGATGTAATCACACACACACAAGTGGAAAACACCAGTATGGTTGTCTGGTGGAGGGCACCTACCACCCCAAGAGAGGGCTGCTGGGAAAGGGTGTGGTGGGCATTTGTGGGTGGGGGTCTCTGTCCCTAGGGCGGAGCTGGAGTCATCAGGAGACCGGCAGCAGCTGGTGAAAGGAGGCCTGGGGAAGTGGCTCCAGCACCGGGCAGGAGGCTGGAGAGGAGAGCAGAGAGGGGCCAGGGCTCTGAGTGAAACCGTGCCAGTGCCAGGCCCATGGGGATATCTCCAGGCCTTGCCTCACGCCTCCCTCTGGAGCTGGCACTGGCACTCCCATCCCACAGATGAGGAAACTGAGGCTCAGAGAGGCAGAGTGACTTCAGCAAAGCCGCGCCAGCAGCAGGACTCATTTATTTCCTGGCCCGTCATGGGGCTCTTCCCTCTCCTTCTCACAGCGTATCTGGGTCCTCAGCCCAGGAATCCCATGAGGCCGGAAAACATCCTCCCAAAACAGAACTCAGTCCCCTGTCTCCTGTCTCCAAAGGAAGGCACGGGGCCAGAGGAGCCCAGCCTCTCCAGATCTCGCCTGCCCTGGTCCTGTCACAAGGAGGACACTTGCTGGCCAAGCAGGCAGAGGTAAAGACAGAGGCCCGCAGGCCAGGAGGAGGGAAAGACAGAGGCCCACAGGCTGGGAGGAGGGAGAGATGGGGGCCCACAGGCTGGGAGGAGGGAGAGATGGAGGTCCACAAACTGGCAGAAGGGAGAGGCAGAAGTCCACAGGCCGGGAGGAGGGAGAGGCAGAGACCTGCAGGCTGGGAGGAGGGAGAGGTGAAGGCCCACAGGCCAGGAGGAGGGAGAGCCGGAGGCCCACAGGAAAGGAAGAGGGAGAGACAGAGGCCCACAGGCCAGGAGGAGGGAGAGACAGAGGCCCACAGACCGGGAGGAGGGAGAGATGGAGGCCCACAGACTGGGAGGAGGGAGAGATGGAGGCCCACAGACTGGGAGGAGGGAAAGGCAGAGGCCTGCAGGCCAGGAGGAGGGAGAGGCGGAGGCCTGCAGGCGGGGAGGCTTTTCTCCCAACCTCGGCATCTCCAGATAATGGTGATGATCGTGGCTGTTTGCTGCAGAATTCCCATGTTCCCATCTGGCCTTCCTAAGGACGGAGAATGGGATCGTGAGGAAGGAAGGGAGACTGGGCGGCGTGGCGGGGCTGCCAGGCCGGGTGCAGATTGCAGCATCCACGGTGCTCACCTAGGGCTACAGTGGGGGCTGCCCGCATGCTCCACCTGGGCCTCACCCAGCTGGAGCCCACATCCTCCTTACTTCAGAGCACAAATTATCTAATGAGCCTCCTAGAGCCACAGAGCATGGGCCTCTGGGCTTGGCAGTCGCTGTTGCGTGCACCTAAATGGCTCCATGTCAAACTTATTTGGCAAATATAGAACAGACTGTCAGTCAACACCCCCTTTCTCTAAGGAGAATGTAAAGACACCCCCCACTTCTCACTTCTGAACACCAGCATGCAATTGCCCCTCCTTGCTTTGTGGCACAGCCTTGTGGTCTTCCTGTGACAGACTGCCCAGCAGCTGAAGCCCCCTCACCCGGGATCACCGACGCTTGTAACCGATGAATCAATAAGTCTCCCGAGGTCCCTGGGGAGGCCCCCACATCCCTGCTGCCCCTCTCCAGTTGCAGAATTAAAAGGCAAGCTTGTTGTTGGCGTTGTAATGAGCTATGTCCCCGGGGCTCCTGTTACAAGGAGCTGAGAGCCCGTTCCTCCTTAGGCTGGGGTCAGAGGCCTCTTGCTCCTTCCTGAGATGGGTGGGTCTCAGGATGTGGTAGCAGCTGCCATGGGTCCCTTTCCTTCTGCTGGGGACCAGGGTCTAGACACCCAGAGCATCCAAGCTACAAGAGCTCCCTCACCCCTGGGCTCCACATACAGCTGGGAAACGAAGGCCCAGGTGAGGATGAAAGGTTTGCCCTGAGCCCGTAGCAGGTAACTGAGTAGTTGTAATTTTATTAACTTTTTTCAAAATTCTTAAAATTCCTAAGCTTAGCACATAAAGTCCTTTATGTGGGAACTGTTGCTTTCCAAGCCATTGGGAATCACTAACTACACACACACAGCACACAGGTGCACATGCACACACAGCACACAGGTGCACACACACACAGGTGCACACACACACAGGTGCACATGCACACAGCACACAGGTGTACACACACACACGTACACACGCACACACAGCACACAGGTGCACACACATACACACACAGGTAGACATGCACAGCACACAGGTGCACACACATACATACACAGGCATAGGTGCACACACACACATAGGTACACATGACACACAGCACACGGGTGTACACACACATACACACACAGGTACACATGCACACACAGCACATAGGTGCACACACACATACACACACAGGTGCACATGCACACAGCACACAGTTACATGCACACAGCACACAGGTGCACACACATACACACACAGAGGTGCACATGCATGCACAGCACACAGGTGCACATGCACATAGCACACAGGTGCACACATACACATGCCTTCGTCACTCTCACGACTGGATCCCTCACTTCAGTTCTCCAAGGGCCTCTTCCCTGGCCATTCCCTGTGCCTTGAGTACCCTCTCCACTCCCCTTATTTGTTCAGCCAATCCCTGCCCTTTCACAAAGCCCAGCTTGGGCATCACCTTCTCTAAAAATGATTTCCTCATCCCCCAACCTCGGCTGGGTGGGGGCCTCCTCTGGGATTCCACAGCATCCATGCTTCCCTCTGTCCCGCCACGTGTCGGCCCATGTGGTCAGCCCCTCTGACTACCCCGCAGAACTGTGACTGCCTCTGGGGCTTGGCCGAAGCTCTGTGGTCCCCAGCCCAGCACGCCAGAGTAGCTGCTCAGTGAATACTTAGTAGATACAAAATTCCTCCACTTCCAAAAAAAAAAAGAAAGAAAAGAAAAAGAACGAAAGAAAAAATAATAATGCCTCCATTTTCTAAATAAAAAAAATCCTCCATCTCCCGTCAATCAAACAGTGCTCTCTAACCCAGACATGCTGATCATTGCCTCATCCACGGGTTTCAACGGAATCATGTACTTTCGCTGACCTGTGAGGCTGGCCCCAAATCCGGTGTCTCAGGTGGACCTGGGTGGGCTTCAAACTTGAAGTCTCTGAGTGCTTCGGGAAAATCCCACGAGGAAGGTGTGTGGTCCCTTCTCTTCTCATAGCCAGGGAAGGGCCAGGGGGCCGGGGGCAGCCAGGAGAGACCTATTTGGGGGACAAGTTATTGCAAGGCGGACTTAGAGGGACCTCAGAACTCCCACCTGGGCCCGCTTGGTGTTCGGGCCTGTGTCCAGCCTCTCAAAGAAGTTCCCAGGGGTTGGGGAGGCAGGAGGTGTTATTGTTTAGTGGGTGCAGAGCTCTATTGAGGATCGTGTCAGTCCAGGGTTCTTCCAGGAAACGGAACCAATGGGAGACACACATGCACACGCACACACAGAGGGAGATGCACACACACGCACACACACACAGCGGGAGATAAACACACACGCACGCACACACACAGAGGGAGATGCACACACATATGCGCGCACACACACAGAGGGAGACGCACACACACGGGGAGATGCACACACACACACACAGAGGGGGAGATGCACACACACACACACAGAGAGGGAGACGCACACACACGCACACACACACAGAGGGAGATGGACACACACAGAGGGAGATGCACACACACACACACAGAGGGAGATGGACACACATACACAGAGGGAGATGCACGCACATTCTCTCACACACACAGAGAGAGGCACACACACATGTACACACACACAGAGGGAGACACACACACACACACAGAGGGAGATGGACACACACACACATAGAGGGAGGCACACACACGTGCACACACACAGAGGGAGACACACACACGTACACACAGAGGGAGATGCACACATGCACACACACACAGAGGGAGATGCAAACACAGGGAGATGCACACTCACACACAGAGGGAGATGGACACACACAGAGGGAGATGCACACACACACGTTCACACACACAGAGGGAGGCGCACACACACACGGAAACCCACACACACACACACAGAGGGAGGCACACACACATGCACACACACGGAGAAGCACACACATGCACACACACACAGAGGGAGACGTGCGCATACACACACGTGCACGCACACACACACGCATGCGCACACACAGAGATGACATTATTGTAAGGAGTTGGTTTTCTGGAGGCTGGCCAACCCACAATCAGTAGAGTCAATCTTCGTGCTGGAGTCTGGGGCCAGGTGCTGCTGGAGAGCCATGGTGCACCGGCCCCGCTCACACAGTCAGACAGGGGAGTGCCCTCTGCCCAGGGAGAGGCGGCCCTCTGTTCCGTGCAGGCCTTCGACGGGTCAGATGCGGCCCACACACTAGGGGAGGGCGACATCCTTTACTCAGTCTGCAGGTTCAAATGTGACCCTCATCTGAAAACACCCTCCCAGAAACAGCCAGAATAATGTTTGGACAAAACATCTGGACATCCCATTGCCCAGTCAAGTTGACACATAAAATGGACCAACACAGGGATAATGGAAAGGGCTTGGGGAGAGACAGTGGTGACGGGTACATGGCGTGGTGAATGTCTTTAATGCTATTGTTTGTGAATTACAGTGATTAAATGATAAATATTATGTTGGGTATATATTACCACAATTGAGAAAATCACAGGTAGATATTTAGAGATACCACATCTTACCAGATTTTCTTTTAAAGGCTATAATTAGCAAAACTCTTCCTGTGTGGTTCAGAACCAGGGTCGACAAACTTTGTAAAGGCCTAGGAGAGTCTGTGTTTGCACTCTCTGCTGCACCTGCTCACCTCTGTCCAGGTGTCAGGAAAGCAGCCGAAGGTAACAAGTACAGGAAAACGTCATTTATGAACATGAAAATTTGAATTTCTTATCATTTTCATGTGTCACAAAATATTTGTCTTCCTCTGATTCTTTTCAGCCTTTAAAAACATAAAAGCCTTTTTTAGATCACCAGTTGTACAAAAGCAGACCAGATTCACCCGGGGGCTGTTGTTTCCCAACCCCCGATCTAGACAAACAGCATCTGGGGCCAAGAACACCAAGGTGGGCGCCAACCTCAAGCAAACGCAGCCCCAAGGGCTCAGCCAGGCTGGGGCATCCGGGCATCTGGAGTCCAGTCTCACTGCGTGTGCTGCTTAGGAGCAGAGCGCAGGCTTCCCAGGGCTAGGTGGGGATGGGCAGAGGACAAATAGGGGAGGCAGGCACCCAGGAGACCCAGAAATGCCAACCGCCAGGCTGCTCCAAGCAGGGGCACCCCAGCCACCCTGGGGCAGCAGGCATCCACCCTCTCAACCTACACCCCCAGGTCCGCTCTGCCACCCCAGCAGCCCCACCTGAGCCCTGGCAGTTCCAGCTCCTGCTGGATCCTTGCCTGCTCCCACATCCAGGGAGACACCCTGCTGGAGGCCCACCCCTCCCAGGTCGGTTGCTCCAGAAAAGCCTGTGGGCAACAGACCACGAGAGACCGTCAGGGTTGCCTGGGACTGAGGGCTGTCTCAGGGTCCATGACTTTCAGTGGTGCACCTGGTCACCCTCCATGCCACCCATAGGGTCCCAAGGCCCCTGACTGGTCCAATCAGCAGAGGAAGGTGGGACGGGAGGGACAGAGGATGCCATCACCCAGTGCCCCTGCAGCTGGCATCGTGCCGGGCACACTTAGCAGCTCAAGAACGAGAAGGAACAGGTGAGGGGACCAGATGACTCTTCTCATTCAGATTCCCTTTTATAATGTGTGGTCTCTGCACCCAACAGCAGAGAGCAGGGCAACCCGCGCTGCAGGCGGCACAGGAAGAATCTCCCCGACAGACGCCAGCGAAAGAGCCCAGCCTGGCTGATTCTGTTTTCCCAAAGTACAATAGAAACAGGCAAAGCCAGCCCCCAGTGTTACCTTCGGGGAGTGGCTGAGGGGTGCTTCGAATGGCCGGGCTCTGGTCCTGGCCCGGTGCTGGTCCCCCAGTGGTGCTTGGCCAGGGAGGTCGCCCGCTGCGCACTGAGGGTCCACGCACCTCGCCGCGAGTTCCTGTGTGCACTGAAGCAAGTGCTTACAGAGGGAGAAGGTGCCTCCTTACGAAGCATCTCCTGCTTGGCTCTGTATGACCTGCTAGCTAGCCGCTTGACCAACCTGGGCCAAGTATCTCCACGAGTCTGGCCACGTGCTGCGCCCTGGGAGGGGAAGCTCCCTACTTGTGTTCAGAGTCCCCCAAGGGCAAGGCATTCTTACTCCTCATTTTACAGATGAGAAAACTAAGGCCAAAGAGGTGGTCAGTGGCCCAAAGTCACCCTGCGTGCCAAGATGCAACCCCCATCTGCCAGAGCTCCAAGCAGTCCATCTTCCCTCTCTGTAACATCCTTTCCTGTCTTGCAGAAGAAGGAGTTCCCATACCTGCCTTCCTGACCAGAAATCCCAAACTCACAGCCCAGACCCAGACCTAGGGGGATCGCCCCTCCCCTGCTGGAGGCGCTGCTGGCCAGGCATTTAGTCTGCAAATACCCTGACAAGACAGGTCATCAATGTGAAATTATCGCCATCAGCAGGGCCAGGCAGCCCGGCCTCCCATTATGACCAAATGAATAACTCCGTTTAGAGAAGTCGTTTAGGGCGCTGCCCCAGACAATGACTCCTGTCAAAAGATTTACCGAAGCTCAGGGGCAATGTGGCGGGGAGGCCCCGTGGGCCTGGCCTCAGAGTTTATCAGCTCATGCAGAAAACAAAGATTGCAGCGTGGACCATTTCGCCGCTGAAATTCATGCCTTTTGACCCCAAATGAAGAGATAATCCCGGGGCTTGTTTCCACTTGAGCTTGGAGATATTGTAAACAGCTGGCTCTGAAGCAGAACCTCACATTGGCCTTGGGTGGAAAACAAGTCATCAACCACACTGCTGGGGAAAGCGGTTCATTACTTCATTTTACCGCACTCCCTTGGAAGCACCCCCCAGGAGAATTCTATTTTTAAATTGAGTGCTTGGTAGAACTCTCGCTAAAGGAACATGCTGGAGGATGTGCTTCCTCCAATCCCCTACTGAAGACTGTAAGCTTAATCATTATGTATTTTCTCCTTGGCTACCAGGAAGCTCAAAAACCAAGAAAAGCTTAAGTCCATCAGCAAGGCTGGTCCTTTATATTATGACATGTGCATTATCTTTTACTTTCCTGTTGAGGATTCTATTTAGATTTAATGATGTTTGTTTAAGTGCTTCATGGTGTAAACAGCTTCATATCCTTTGTTGAAAGAGGGAGGGCTGTGAGTAAATGATGGTGGGCTTCCAGGAAGGCAGAGTGGAGAGCCAGAGGCAATAACAGGATTCGCCAAGGGACACCAGGTGGGAAGACCCATGCAAAGGCAGCTTGGGATGATCCACTTGCCCAGCATGAGAGGGGTGCCTGGTTCTGCCTAGAAGCTCAGGAAATACTACATGAATGCATGAATGATGAATGGGTAACTGAGCACTGAGCAAGTGGCCAGCAGGCCCTGGACGCAGGCACTGTGCTCGGCCTCTGCTGCTTGGGGGTCCTCTCCTGACTTGTGAGGCCAGCCACCACCTCTCTCACAGTGAGATGGGGAGATGAAACCACAGCGGCGACCTGGCGTGTGCCCGGCGCATGGTGCAGCCTACGAGAGCTCCTCCAACTTCTCCTTTTCAGGGTGAGGTCATGTTTGACCAGCGCAAGTCAGGTGGCAGACGCCAAGAAAGTGTGCATGCCGCAATTAGAAGCTGGGATGTTACGAAGGATGATAACAGCAGCTCCAGAGCATTTGCTGAACCCCAGGCGCTGTCCTATGCAACCCGTGTGGACTAACCCCTGTGATGCCCACACCCTCACAAGGTAGGAATTCTCATCGTCATTTGACAGATGACAAAATGGAGGTGTGGCAACTTTAAAACGTGTCTACAAATTCTTGGACCTTCTGGCATCGAGAGGCAGGTCACAGACCACACACACACACACACACACACACACACACACGCGTGCGCACGCACACGTATGCATACATTGAAGCAGGCTGGCTGGGATTGTGACTCTTGTAGCCAATATTGTGGCAGTGAGGTTAGTTGAGAAAATGAGGTGGTGCCAACAGTTCCGGTTTTTGTAGCCCAGGCACCAACCATGTGAGCAATGAGATAATCCCAGCCCCCAGGCATTGAGTCCCCCAGAGCCCCCAGTCTTCCAAGCAGGGGTCCCCCAGACTACGTGGAGCAGACAAGTCATCCCCACTGGCTCCTTCCACAAAGAGGTTGTGGCTTTATTTTTAAGTTTGAGGTGGCTTTACATTGACAGGACAGAGACTTGGTGTCTGGGCAAATCCCAAGCATTAACTCTGGTCCTGGGCAGTGGATAGAAGCTGAAGGGGGCCTTGAGAAGACTGCCAGTGAGGGCTTGAGGAAGACCAAGAAGAACATCATTGGAAACCCGAGAAAAAGGGAGGTCAGTAACCTAAAGGAGGCCAATACTGCCACAAGCTACAACGTGGAAAGCAGGAAATGTACCTAATTAACTCAGTGATGTAGCAAGCTTTCTTCTGTAAAGGGCCAAATGGTAAACATTTTAGATATTGTGGAGAAGATGGTCTCTGTTGAAACTCCTCAAGTCTATAGTTGTAGCTCAAAAGCAGCCATCAACAATACACCAATAAATGGTCATGACTGCATTCCAATAACACTGTTTACGAAAACAGGCAGTAGGCTGGATTGCTCACCCCTGAACTAGCTAAGATGTCCAGGAAAATATATTGAAAGTGCCACTTTCTTCTCCTTGCAGCCTATGATAAGATGCAAAAGGAAGGAGGTGAGCTGAAGAGCAAACTGCAGAATTTTCAAGATAAATTTTCAGAAAATTTAAAGGAGCCAGAGTTTGCTGGGTGATTGTGTGATGATGGTGATGATGATGGTGATGGTGATGATGTTGATGGTGATAGTAGTGATGATGGTGGTGATGGTAATGATGGTGGTGTTGATGGTGATGGTGATGGTGATGGTGGTGATGGTGATGGTGATGGTGATGGTGGCGATGGTGGTGGTGATAATGATGGTAGTGATGGTGATGGTGGTGGCAGTGGTGATGGTGGTGAGGGTGATGGTGGTGGTGGTGATGATCGTGGTGGTGGTGATGATGATGGGGATGATAATGGTGGTGGTGGTGATGGTGATGATGGTGGTGCTGATAGCGGTGATGGGAATCATGATGGTGATGATAGTGGTGGTGATGGTGATGATAATTATGATGATTATGGTGATTATAGTGGTGATGGTGATAGTGATGATGGTGATGATGGTAATTGTGAGGACGATGGTGATAGTGGTGATGATGGTGGCGATGGTTATGATGATAGTGGTGATGATGATAATGGTAGTAGTGATGATGATGATGGTGGTGACGGTGGTGATGGTGATCATGATGATGGTGGTGATGGTAGTGGTGATGATGATGGTGGTGATGGTGACAATGATAGTGGCAATGGTGATAATTATGATGATAGTGGTGATGGTGATAGTGATGAGGATGATGATCGTGATGGTGGTGGTGATGATGGAAGCGATGGAGATGGTGGTGATGGTGATGACAATGGTGGTGATGATGGTGATAGTGGTAGTGATGATAATTGTGATGATGGTGGTGATAACATTAATGATGGTGATGATCACTATGGCAAAGGGGAAGGAATGCAGTGTTATGTGTGGCACAGCTTAGAATTTCTTAGTGGCCCGAATTGTATGCTGCATCCATCATTGCTATCTTCTGTCCCTGTCCAGCCATCCTTGCTTAGCAGTGTGAGCTCTTTGAAGGCAGGGTCATGCCTGATCCTATCCTTCCCCACCCACCCCAGAGTTGGCCACATACTGGTGCTCCTTCAGGAGCTTAAGGATTGTAAATGGAGGGGGAATCTCTTTGGAAGACATGAAATCACAAACCTTACATTTCCTCTCTCCTGTTCTATTATCCAAATGTATCTCCTGTGGCCCCTTTCAGTAAATTATAACAGAATTTATTTTTTAGAACAACTCACCTGGCTCCATATGCCTCTAAGATATTATTTCATTTTCTGACTCTTTTTGCACTAGAAGCCCTTCAAAGAGGTGATGTATCCTTCACATCACATTCTCTCTTGACCCAGCCCTACCCAACAGGCTGCTGGAGCAGGCTTACACTGGCTTGCGAGAGTAGTTGTTAAGTTGTCAGGAAATTTCCCAACCAGTTGGTAAACTGTCACGCTCTGCCACGGTGGGATACACTTCAGAAATCAGCAAATGCTAGAAATCAGCTTTCTCTCCCAGAGAACCAGTTGTTAAACATTTACCAGTGTGCCAGTGTGGCCCCTCCACTGAGTATGCTCTTGTCAAGGTCATGTCAAGGTCACTGGAGATCTCCAGGTGGCCGCACTAGTGACCAAGTCTCCATCTTTGTTCTCATCATCCTGGACCTCCCAAGGGCACGTCTTTCCCCATAAATCACTTCTATTTGTCTCTTGGCTTTTCCTCCCAGCTCCTCACCTGGGCAGGCTCCTTCTTGCCTCCACCCACCTCTGCTGTTGGGGGTGGGCCCTTCCCATCCCTCTTCCTTTCTCCTTCCCATTGACACCTCTTGTGGGTGCTCTCGCCACCCATGGCCTTAAATATCATTGGTTTACAACGAAGGCCAAGTTTCTGCCTGTAGCCCCTTCCCACCCCCACAGCTCCCAGTGCCTGTATCTGGCTGCCTCATCAGCAGCGTACCTAATGCGTATTCATATTCATTTCCTGGGCTGAATCTTGTCTCTTCCAGCTGCTGGTGGCTGCTGGCAACCCATGGTGTTCCCTGGCTTGTAGACACATCCTCCGCCCTCTGTCTCTGTGGTCACATGACCTCCTCCCCGTGTGTCTCCGTGTCCCTGTGTCTCTGTCCAAATCTCTTTCCCCTTATCTTATAAAGATACCAGTCACGGAATTAGGGTCCACCCTCATTCATTATGACCTCGTCTTACCTTCATTACAGCTGCAGAGACCCTATTTCCACGTAAGGCCATGTTCCCAGTACCAGAGGCTGGGACTTCAGCTTCTCTTTTTGGGGGACACAGTGCAACCCAGAGAGCACCTCATGCTTTACACAAAGCAGAGCTCTGATGTCCCCCCAGATGGGCTTCTTCTCCCTCCAATGCTGCATTTTCTCAAAAAACACCATCATTCTATTTTTCAGGCTACAAATGCCTCATTGTTGCAGCTGGCTGCTTCCTCTCTATTTTCCACACCCTAAACACTTCCAAGCACATTGGGGATCCTGCCCCTTAGCAGCCCCCACCCTCTTGCTGGTCCAATCCACCATCATCTCCTGTGCATCTTCTCTTTTGAGGAAGTTGCCTCCTCAGTGCCCTCTTCCTCCCTGGACCCTGTAATCCCCTCTCCACAGTGAAAGGTCTCTGTCACCCTACAGTCCCTGCTGGGACTTCCCATGAGTCCTTGTCCTGGTCTACCTAACTGACCAACTCGCCTCTGTGGCTACATACGTGGCTGCCCAGAGGCTCCAGCAGGCTGTTCCCCAGGCTCAGAAGCTCTTCCACCAGGTCTGCCCAGAGGCTCCGGCTTGCAGTTCCACAGGCTCAGAAGCTCTTCCACCCAGGTCTGCCGGGAGGTTCCGCCTTGCTGTTCCCAGGCTCAGAAGTTCTTCCAGCAGGTCTACTCAGAGGCTCTGGCTTGCGGTTCCCAGGCTCAGAAGCTCTTCCATCAGGTCTGCCCAGAGGCTCCGGCTTGCTGTTCCCCGGACTCAGAAGCTCTTCTACCAGGTCTTCCCCAGGCTAGCTCTGCTTGTGGTCGACTCGGTCTCTGCTTAGGACTGTCCCCGTGTCCAGCACAGGACTGGGTGCACAGTAAGTGCATAGATTGCTGGTGAGGACGGAAGGACAGCCCTACGGTGTGGACCAACTGCCCCTTGACACAAAACTGCATGGACTTCTGGGCTGCAGAGTTGCTGGGCAGTCGATGCTTGGGGAGCAATGCCCATGGCGGGATGCCAACTCGGCAGGAACGCAAGCAGGCCCTGCTGAGCCCCACGCCACCCACGCCAGGTGCTGGAGGATTCCATGGCTGTGGGAGCCTCAGGTTACGGTGCCTGCCCCAGGCCTGTCCCCAGAGACATCCCCAGGTGCCAAGGCGATCTGTCCTCTTATCCCACTCTGCAAGCCCCTGGAGGCGACATCTTTGAGCCGTCACTCCTGTAACCTGATCAGCAATGGGACAAGGCTCTGGGGCACAAAACAAGAAACATCTTAATTGGTGGCTCTTCCGGAGCAGCCAGAGCCCCAGACATCTCTTAATTTGTCAGGTGGATCTGAGCCGGAAATGCGGGCTTCTCATGTGGCCATGGGACATGCTGGCAGCTCGCCTGGGTGGCTCTATATGCAGAGGGATGCTGATCTCTCACGTGGGCTCGTGCCTCTGACACCTCAATTCAGCCTGTGTCTGGTTTAAGACAAGCACCACCTCCCTTCTCTGCGTGCAGAATTGAGCTCTGGTCCCCAGAGGTGGTCACTCCAACAGGACACTTGGCAGGGAGGGCAGCCTACAGCATCACGCGGGGCGTTTCAGCAGTGTGGTTCCCACCCCTGCTAAAGATCAGAACCTCCTGGCAGCTTTGGGCAGCACCTATTCCTTGGGCCCTGGCCCAGGTGCTTGGGGAGAGCAACTGGTTCTCAGCTGGTGACTGACTGGGTGAGGTGACCGACACAACCCTTCCTAACCGTTTGTGATGGGCCTGGGAGGGCATTTCAGCTGGGCCTTAACGCCCAGGTGGGACTCAGGCAGGCAAACAGAAGGAACAGCCTGGGCAGAGGCCTCTCCACAGGAGCACATGGGCCTCAGTCAGGGAGTGGTGAGTGCCTGGCAGGGCAGAGCAAGGGTAAGGGTGATGGGAGGAGGGGAGCAGGCAAGCAAGTGGCCCAGGTGGCTCACTGCGGCCCAGGAAGCTCTGGGTGGAGCTTGGGCTCAGCCAAGAAAGTGGATGGCAGGGCAGCCTCCCAGTAAGAAGGTGGAGGGCTGGGCAGCATCCTCAGTAAGAAGGTGGAGGGTGAGGCAGCCTCCCCAGTTAAGAAGGTGAGGGGGGGCGGAGCAGCCTCCCCAGTAAGAAGGTGGAGGGCGGGGCAGCCTCCCCAGTAAGAAGGTGGAGGGTGAGGCGGCCTCCCCAGTTAAGAAGGCGGAGGGCGGGGCAGCCTCCCCAGTAAGAAGGTGGAGGGCTGGGCAGCATCCCCAGTAAGAAGGCGGAGGGCAGGGCAGCCTCTCAGTAAGAAGGTAGAGGGCGGAGCAGCCTCTCAGTAAGAAGGTAGAGGGCGGAGCAGCCTCCCCAGTAAGAAGGCGGAGGGCGGAGCAGCCTCCCCAGTAAGAAGGTGGAGGGCGGGGCAGCCTCTCAGTAAGAAGGTGGAGGGCTGGGCGGCCTCCTCAGTAAGAAGGCGGAGGGCTGGGCGGCCTCCCCAGTAAGAAGGCGGAGGGTGGGGCGGCCTCCCCAGTAAGAAGGCGGAGGGCCGGGGCGGCCTCTCAGTAAGAAGGCGGAGGGCGGGGCGGCCTTCCCAGTAAGAAGGCGGAGGGCGGGGCGGCCTCTCAGTAAGAAGGCGGAGGGCGGGGCGGCCTCTCAGTAAGAAGGCGGAGGGCGGGGCGGCCTCCCCAGTAAGAAGGCGGAGGCTGGGGCAGCCTCCCTTTCAGGGGAACCACCTGTAGCCCAAGAGGGAGAAGGGGCAGGGTCTGCAGCCAGACCCAGCTTTGAGGCTCAGCCTGGGTGCACACTGGCCACGTGAATGTGCCAGTCCCCAGCCTCGCAGAGCCTCTGTTTCCTCCTCAGCAAACTAGAGGCCACTGCTATGTCTCCATTCTTACAACAGAACGTGCAACTCTCATTTAGCCCATGCTCTGGACACACACACGAGCATCAGCACAGTTCAGTCTGAATAAATGGCCCGACATTTACATGGCCTGACTTTTTGTTAATGCCTGAAACACCCAGATCAGGAGCACATGCTGCCCACGCCAGATACACATGCAGCTAAGACGTCTGAACACACATTATAGAATGGGGGTGACCTCAGGGGAAGGGGAAGGGAGTAGGGGACCTTAGCTGAGCTGTAACGTTTCACTTCTTAAAATACAATAAGCCTATGAAGTAAAAACAATAGCAACTGCAGTATCATCACAGCAAGAGCACAGAAACTGAAACCGGGCTGAGGTGGAGGTTCCAGCAGAGAAGGGGCCTCAGCCCCGGAGGGGGTCCTGGACATTGCAGAGCCGCCCGCTCTGGCCAGCCCTGGGGAGGTGGCGCTATGCACGGCTCACTCTTTCCCTGCTGGCTGCAGCCTTGTGTCCCAGTGATCCGGTGATCCAGTGATCCCAGGCAGAGTGCTTCTGAGCTTCGGGACTTCTGTCTCTTGCAAGGCCTGCGGAAGGCCCCCGATCCCGGGGATATGGCCAGTGAGCGAGCTCCCGTGAAGATGAGCTCGTGGCTTCCATGCTCCATGGATGCCCTGCTGGCACCAGCATCCTGGCTGTTTCCATGGCCAGCAGAGGGCAGGTGAGGGGCTGAGGGCCCTCTTCTTGAGGAGCAGTGGGGAGTGGGGTGGAGTGGAGGAGAGGGGTGGGTGGGGGTGCAGTCACTGGAGGTCCCATCCCTGAAGGCTGCGCTCTGGCCAGCAGGCTAGGATAACAAGTGCCAGAGATAAGGGAACTGTATGGAAGGGAGAGGTCCCCATCGCCGGGCACTCGACTGACCCTCACCTTGGGGAAGCTGTGGAAGAGTCCCTCATAGGGGACAGGGGGTGGTGAGGAGGGTGGAGGAGTTGGAGCTGCCCCCTTGGACCCTAAAACCTGTTCCCAGAGGGCCTGCCTCTCTCAGGACAACGCCATCTGTGCTCCCCCTTCACCAGCCTGGCTGCACCCTGGGGGGCTCAGTGGGACCTCTCCGGCACACTGAGGTCACGCCCCTTGCCCTGTCCAGATGGGCCTGGGCCGACTCCATCCACTGCAGGCGAGGACAATGGCCCCTGTTGTCGTCCAGTCGCCCTCAGCCACATTCTCCAGGGGCCTAGTGACCCTGAACAGGACGGTGAAGAGGTCCCCGCTGACTCAGCGAGATGTCCACTCGCTAATGAAGGGCCGTTGGAAAGGGCGTTGACCTTGGTCAGCAGGCTGGGCTCTCCATCCAGGGGTCACTGCAAGGACACACAGGGAGACAGGGATGCCACGCCCACCCCCACCCCAAACACTTGCTAGCAGCTCAGAGGACAACTGTCCGGTGGTCAGCCTACGCCGAGACCCACCTGTGGGGCAGAGCCAGGACAGACAGCCTGGTTCAGAGGTTTAAACCAGGTGCCAGCCCTGCTGCCAAGTAAAATGGCAGCAATCACACGGCACCATCCAAGCCCTGACCGAAGGAGACCCCAGGTGCACTGGAATGGTAGATGGTCCCTAACCCAGCATGGAAACCAAGGAAGGCTGCCTGGAGGAGGGGATATGGAGCCGAGTCTTGAAGGATGGGTAGCACTGGCCAGAAATCGCTGAAGGAGAAGAGGGGGCTAGACAGGAAACAGCACTGGAAGTGATTTTTGGGCAAAGAGGGCAGAGAGATGGAACTCTTCTGCGTGACTGGAGCATGAGCTGCCAAAAGGAGAGAGGCTGGAAGTGAGCAAGGCAGTGGCAGGCGCCGAGGGGATGAGACAAGAAGAAGGGCGTCAAATGTGTTAGAAACACCCCCTGTGATTGTGTTAGAAACCCCCCCTGTGATTGCAACAGGCAGGCAAAGGCGTGGCCGGATAATGCCTTAGATTGAGGGAAGTCCAGGGGGGCTCAGGCTCCACAGAGTGCTGAGCAAAGTCACGCTGGCTTTGCAGAAACCCCAGCGGGGGGCTATTCCACCTTGAGCAAAGGCCTGGAGGCCAGAAAGCGCGGCCCATGTGGGAGTGGTGACAGGCCACTTGACAGAGAGCAGGAAGCATAAAGGCCAGGGAGGACCTCAGAGGGAAGGCTGGACGGGGAGGACCGAAATGATGTGGGCTGGAGAAGGCACTTCCGACAGGGGCTCAGCTTCAGCTAAGTGAGGGAGGCTGGAGGGGCGCAATGGGGGTCTGGGGTTGCAGATGTGAGAATGTGTGGCAGCAGACATGGCACGGTAACTGCTGGCCTGCGTCAGGACCAGGGCCCAGTGCTCATGGCAGGCAGAACCCACACACCCTCCCATGCTGTTCCATGGTGTTCAACACTGTTCCATCTGGCACCATCAAGGTGCCCCACAGCAACAGAAGGAAGGAGCTGTGCTCCTCCACAAGGACTCACCGCCGGGGAGCTGTGGAACTCAGGCTCATGGCTCTCCCTCTCTAGCCTGAATCCCTCTCCTATAAAATGGGGCTATTATCTGCCCTGCTGCCCTCCCAGGATTGTTTGGACCCATTTATAAGGGTATAAAAAAGCACCCTGTGCTGCCCAGCACTGAACATGGTGAAAAGCAGTCTCCACGATGATACGATGATATGATGGCACTTCCTTCTGCAGGAGAGTCTGAGCTCTCTTTCAAACACAGGAAATCCACTTACAAAATTTGACAACCTACAGGTCAAAAATTAAACCTCAACAAATTTCAAAGAATGATTTTCATATGCAGTATATTGTCTGACCACAATGTGATTCATTTAGAAGGTAACATAAAAAAAGATTAAAATGCACGTCCATATAGGTTTAGAAGATTGACACATGCTCCTAAATAACCTGTGGGTTAAAGAGAAGATTGCAATGGAAATTACAAATGATTTAGTCCTGAATGTAAAAAAAAGGGTGGGGGGGGGCATTATATAGCAGTTTTCTTGGTTGTAGCAAATTAGTTTTTAGAGGTATATTTGTAAAATATGCATTTATTATAAAAATAAGAAAACTTACAAATAAATAAGGTACAATCTTAACTAAAAATAGAAAACTGACAATAATTCTAAAGAACATAGAAGAAAAGAAGTAAAGATATGAGAAGAAATGGATTAAATAGAAAATAAAGAAAAACAGAAATTATCAACAAAAGCAAAATTCTGCCCTCAGAGAAAATAAAATAGAAAAATTTCTAGTAAGACTAATCAAGAAAAAAGTGCTATCAACAAATCACATTAGGAATGAAGAAGGAAGCAGAAGAGATTTAGAAGAATTGTTAAAGGATACTGCAATCAACTTTATGCCAATATATTTTAAATTTCAGTGTAATGAACATTTTTCCTGAAGAAAAATTAATTCCCAAAATTAACTCAAGTTGAAATAGAAGACACAAACAAAGCAATAACCAGTGAAAAAATAGAATTGGTTAGCAAACATTTATATACCCAAAGAAAACAAACAAAAGTCACCAAGCCCAGGTAGTATTACAGCAAGAGCCACCAAATCTTCAAGAGACAAATGATCCCTAATATATGCACACCATTGCAGAGAATAAGGGGAAAAAATGGGAAACTTATCAATTCACTTTGAGAGAATAGTA
Source organism: Pongo pygmaeus (assembly GCF_028885625.2). Taxonomy (NCBI): domain Eukaryota; kingdom Metazoa; phylum Chordata; class Mammalia; order Primates; family Hominidae; genus Pongo; species Pongo pygmaeus. The sequence goes on along the minus strand of NC_072376.2, from coordinate 4,083,756 downwards.
TAAGCTAATGACTAAGTTAAATGACCGTTTATGAAAAGAAAATATCACGCCAATTTCATCTCTAAACATAGATTTTGAAAATCTTAGGGGAAAGTCTGGCAAATCAAATCTTGCTGCATATTAAAATAATGACAGCTCATTTTAATCTACCTCCGGAAGTCAAGGAGAGTACTCATTTCAAAAATTTAGGAATAGGCCGGACGCAGTGGCTCACGCCTGTAATCCCAGCACTTTGGGAAGCCAAGGTGGGTGGATCACTTGAGACCCGGAGTTCAAGACCAGCCTGGACAATATGGTGAAACCCTGTCTCTACTAAAAAAATACAAAAATTAAGCTGGGCGCGGTGGCTCACGCCTGCAATCCCAGCACTTTGGGAGGCCGAAGTGGGTGGATCATGAGGTTAGGAGTTCAAGACCAACCTGGCCAAGATGGTGAAACCCTGTCTCTACTAAAAATACAAAAAAATTAGCCAGGTATGGTAGTGGGCACCTGTAATCTCAGCTACTCAGGAGGCTGAGGCAGAGAATTGCTTGAACCCAGGAGGCAGAGGTTGCAGTGAGCCGAGATCATGTCACTGCACTCCAGCCAGGGCTATGGGCTATACAGCCAAAGCCTGTCTCAAAAAAAAAAAAAAAAAATTAGCCGGGTGTGGTGGCATGCACCTGTAGTCCCAGGACACAGGAGGCTGAGGTATAAGAATCGTTTGAACCCAGGAGGCGAAGATTGCAGTGAGCAGAGATGGCACCTCTGCATTCCAGCATGGGTGATAGAGCAAGGCTCCATCAAAAAAAAAAAAATTAGGAATAAACAATGACATATTAAGAGAGGAGAAGATGAGAGAATCCAACTTTATCATCTTAATAGAAACTAAAAAAGCATTCAATAGAATTCAGCATTTATTCAAGATTGAGTTTTTCAAATTCTTAGCAAACTATGAATAGCATGAAGTTTTCTTATTTGGATACATTTAGACAAGGTAGACAGGTGCTAAGCTGCTGAACAAAGGGACACCAAAACAGAGTGGCTGGGATGGGAGTGGAGTTTGTGAACAAAGGGACACCAAAGCCGGGTGGCTGGAATGGGAGAGAAGTTTGTGTCTGTGACATGTAACAGTGCAGGGGAGGTGGGAGACAGAGGCACTGGAGACACAGGTGCCTCCTATTGTGACATTTTACATGTTCTAGAATGTTGTCCTCATCCACAGAGTCAAAGTGCATTAACTATTATCATTTCCACAGAAAGACAAAGAGGAAACGTGATATATAATTTGCACACATCACTTCTCCCATGCCTATTAATGAGAACCTGGTCATGTGGACACACCAGGCTATAAGGGAAGTGGAAATGTACTTTTCACCTAGGTAGACACATGTCCGTCTACAATCCAAAGGAGATCTATTACTAAAACAAAAAAAAAATAAGGGAGAAGGGGTAAGAAGGGTCTGTTTGCAGGCTCTGCTACACCTGATAAAAAGTGTCTGTCTAAAACATAGAGTAAACATTATACTTAATTATTAAAGTTTAAAAGTATTCCCACTGAAGTCAGTATCAAGACAAGCATGTATTCCTCATCACTATGTTCAGCATTGTACTTGTAGACTTAGACAATGCAATAGGACAAGGAAAAATTCAAAGATGCAAACATTGAAAAATACTATGATTGTCCACATAGGAAATCTAAAATAATATATGGACAAACTGGTATAAGTAGTATAAATATAATACAGGTATAACTAATAACTAGTAAGTTTGCTGGATACAAAAGCAATAGAATTTATATATGCCACTAATCATCAATAATAAAATAGAGAAAAGATTCCCAATCATAAAGGCAACCAAGACTTGAATATTTAGAACCATGTGATATGTTTACTGGGAAAAATTATGAAATATACCATATTCATAGATAAGAAGACTCAATATCAGAAACACATCAATTTTTCCTAAATTAGCCTTTAGAGTCAATGTACTCTCAATTTTTGAATCAAAAATTCTAACAAAGTTTTCCTCATAGGACATGGAAAGCTAATATAAAAGAATAATGGAAGAAAAAATGACCAGAATAACGTAAATTCTTAGAACATAAAAATATATAAAGGATTACTTTAAAATTAATTTGGGAAGACTTCAGAAAAAGGAAAGTTATAAGGAATAAACAGGGTCATTACATAATGATAAAAAATTCAATTCACCAAGAAGACACAACCATCCTTAATATTTATGCACCCAATAAGAAAGCATCAAACTACATTGAGGCAATAACTGATAGATCTGCCTGGTGAAACAGATAAGTCTGCTATCACAGTTGGAGACCTTAACACACCTCTATCAGAAATGGATAGATCCAGCAAGCAGAAAATCAGTAATGACAAAGTTGAACTCAACAGTGCTATCAATCAACTGGATATGATTAACACTTATAGACTACCTCATCCAACAGCAAATTACACATTCATCTCAAGCTCTCATGGAACAACTACTGAGACAGACCACATTCTGGGGCATCAAACACGCCTTAACAAACTGAAAGCATAGAAATCTCACAATATCTGCTCTCAGACCACGATGAAATTAAATCAGAAATCAATAACGAAAAGATGCCTAGAAAAGTTTAAATTACTTAAAGATTAAACAAAACACTTCTAAATAACACATCTGTCAAAGAATGAATCTCAAGAGAAATTTAAAAATATTTCCAACTAAATGAAAATGAAATACAACTTATAAAAATTTGTTGGATGAAAGAAAAGCAGTGCTCAGAGGGAAATTTATAGCTTTGAATTCATATATTAGAAAATAACAAAGATCTAAAGTCAATAATCTAAGTTTCTACCTTATGAAACTAGAAAAAGAAGAGCAAATTAATTCCAAAATAGGAAGAAATAATAAAAATTAGAGCAGAAATCAATGAAACTGAAAACAGAAGATCAATAGAGAAAAATCAATGAAACCAGAAGTTTGTTCTTTGAAATATCAACAAATCAATAAGCCTCCAGCCAGGCTAAGAAAAAAGAGGACAACAATTGCTAATATCAGAAATGAAAGAGATATCACTACAGATCCCATGGACATGAAAAGGATGATACAGAAACACTATGAACAACTCTATGCTCACAAATTTGATAATCTAGATGAAATGGGCCAATTCCTTGAGAGGCACAATCTGCCAAAGCTCATGCAAGAACAGATAGGCAATTTGAACAGGTTTGTATCTACTAAATAAATTGAATTAATACTTAATAACTTTCCAAAAGAGAAAGCCCAGATAGGTTCATTAGTAAATTTTACCAAACATTTAAGAAATAAATTATACTAATTCTTCACAATCTCTGTTAGAAGATAAAAGCAAAGAAAACACTTCCCATCTCATTCTCTGAAGCCAACATTTCCTTAATACCGAAACCAGACAAAAACATTACAAGAGGCTGGGCACAGTGGCTCATGCTTGTAATCCTAGCACTTTGGGGGGTTGAGGCAGCCGGATTGCTTGAGCCCAGGAGTTCAAGACCAGCTTGGGCAATGCAGTGAGACCCTGTCATGGTGGCATGAGCCTGTAGTCCCAGCTACTCGGAAGGCTGAGATGAGAGGATCACTTGAGCCTGGGAGGCAGAGGTTGCAGTGAGTGCTACTGCACTCCAGCCTGAGCAATAAAGCAAGACTCTGTCTCAAAACAAAATAAAACAAAAAACAATGACATTACAAGAAAAGAAAACTACAGAACAATATATGTCACAAACATAAACGCAAAAATTAACAAAATATTAGCAAATAGAAATCAACAACGTATAAAAGAGAATTATACACCACAGGATTTATCCCAGGTATTCGAGGCTGGTTCAACTTTCAAAAATCAATTAATATAATACATTACATTAATAGGCTAAAGAAGAAAAATCACATGATTATATCAATAGATGCAGAAAAAACATTTGACAAACTCCAACATGCATTAATGATAAAAACTCTCAGTAAACTAGGAATAGAGAGGAACTTTCTTAACTTGATAAAGAATGTCTACAAAAATCTCATAATTAACATCATACTTCATGGTGAGAAATTCAAAACTTTCCCACTAAGATCAGGAGCAAGGCAAGGATGTCCTCTCTCACCACTGCTTTTCAACATCATACTGGAAGTCCTGGCTAATGCAGTAAGACAAGAAGAGGAAATAAAACATATACAGAGTGGGAAGGAAGCAATAAAACTGTCTTTGTTCACAGTTGACATCATTGTTTATGTAAAAAATCCAAAAGAATCTACAAAAAATACTCCTAGAACTAATAAGTAATTATAGCAAGATTGTGGGATACAAGGTTCTTATACAAAATTCAGTCACTTTCCTATACAGCAGCAGTGAACAAGTGGAATTCAAAATTTAAAACATGATAAACACAATACCATTCTCATTAGCACCCCCTCAAAATGAAATGCTTAAGTATACATTTAACAAGATATGTATAAGATCTATAAAAAGAAAACTGCAAAACTCTCATCAAAAAAATCAAAGAAAAACTAAATAAATGAAGATATATTCCACATTCAGGGATAAAAAGACTTAATATTATCAAGATGTCCATTCTTCCTCACTTGATCTATAGACTCAATGCAAACCCAATCAAAATTCCAGCAAGCTATTTTATGAGTATCAACAAACTAATTCTAAAGTTTATATGGAGAGGCAGAAAACTCAGAATAGCCAACACAATATTGAAGAACAAAGTTAGAAGATCAACACTACTTGACTTCAAGACTTACCACAAAGAAAACTATAGTGTGGTATTGGCAAAAGAGAAGACAAATAGATCAACATAACAGAATAAAGGGCCCTGAAATAGACCCATATAGTCAATTGATTTTTGACAAAGAAGGATTGCCAATAGAATGGGGCAAAGATAGTCTTTTCAACAAATGGTGCCAGAATGACTGAATATTCACATGCAAAAAGAAAAAGAAATGAACCTAGACACAGACCTTATACAGTTCACAAAAATGTAACTCAAAATGAATCATAGACCTAAATATAATACTCAAGACTATAGAACCCTAAAAGATAACATAGGGGAAAATCTAAACAATCTTGAGTTTGGTAGTGACTTTTTAGATACAATACCAAAGGCAGGATCCAGGAAAGAATCGATAAGCTGGGCTTCATTAAAATTAAAATATTTCTGCTCTATGAAGCCACTGTCAAGAGAAGAAAAAGGCAAGCCATAGATTGGGAGAAAATATTTACAAAAGACATACATGATAAAGGACTATTATCCAAAATGTACAAAGAACTCTCAAAAACTTAACAATAAGAAAACAAACCCAACTAAAAAGTGGGCAAAAGATCTTAAGAGGTATATTACCAAAGAAGGTATACAGATGGCAAATAAGCATAAAAAGATTAACCACATCATATGTCATTAAGAAATTGCAAATTCAAACAACAATGAGACACCATTGTATACCTAGTAGAATGACCCAGATCCAGATTACTGACATCATCAAATGCTGGCAAGGATGTGGAGAAACAGGAACTCCCATTCTTGGGTGGTGGGAATGCCAAATGGTACGCCTGCTGTGGAAGACAGCTTGGTGGTTCCTTACAACACTAAACATACTCTTACCAAAAGATCCAGCAGTCGTTCTCTTTGGTATTTCTTTACCCAAGGGAGTTGAAAACTTATATCCATACAAAAACCTACTTATGAACATTTAGAGCAGCATTACTCATAATTGCCAAAAACTGGAAAAAAAAAACTAAGATATCCTTCAGTAACTGATTGGATAAAACATCATAGAACTCCTAGGCAATGAAATATTACTCAGCACTAAAAAGACAGGAGCTATCAAGCCATGTACAGACATGGAGGAAACTTAAATGTGCATTACTAAGTGAAAGAAGCCCTTCTGAACAAAAAAGTAAGTATTATATGACTCCAACCATGTGGCATTCTGAAAAAGGCAAAACTATGGAGAGGATTAAAAAAAATCAGTGGCTTGCCGGGATTTGGGGAGAGAGAGAAAGATGAACAGGTGAAGTGCAGAGGAGCTTCAGGCAGTGACACTATGCTATATGACAGTAAAATGGAGATACCTGTCCTTGTACCTTTGTGTAAACCCATAGAACCCACAACACCCGTAGTGGGCTCTCCTGTGAACTCTGCACTTTCAGTGCTAATGGTGTGTCTGTGGAGACTCCCCCGTTGTGAGGAGTGTCCCACCCTGGTGGGGATGTTGGTACAGAGGAGGGCTATGCATGTGTCAGAACAGGGGGGAAATGGGAAATCCCTGTACGTATCTTCTGCTCAATTGTGCTGTGAACCTAAAACTGTTCTTAAAAATAAAGCCTACGAATTTAAAATTACAGTCATTAGGAAAGTGTGAGAGTGGGTCATGAACAGACAGAAAGACAAAGGGAGCCGACCGGGACACACGGAAACAACATGTAGGAGTGTGGGAATTCCACTTTCGATGGAAACAGCAGCACAAATAGGCACCAAGAGGACAGACCAGCCCCTCATGGCACTGGGACAGTGGGTTTTCCACAAGGAAAAAGAGAAAGTTAAATCCCTACGTCCCTCTACAGAAAAATCAACTCCAGATGGATTAAAGACATAAATGTCAAAAGAACTACAAAACTTTTAGGAAAAAATATAAAATAATATTTTTATGACCCCAGAGTAGGAAGGAATTTCCAAACACAATGCCAAAAAATGCACGCTGTGAAGGGAAATATTGGTCACGAGACTTCATGAAGATCTATGCTGTCTCTTTAGGCCTCGGCTTGCAGTGGCCACACTGTGACTAGTGCCATGTTCTATGGACCAAAGCAAGTCATGGGCCCCTGAGGCACAGGGCTGGGCACCAACACCACCCTGAAGACTCACCTAGCTAAACTGTAGCTACAGAGAAGGGTGGAGGACTTGGGCCACTTTTGCCACCAATCTTCCATGCCCCAGCCTGGTAGTCAGGGAAGACCATGGAGAAGAGCCCTGTTTGAGCAAGGTGATGGAGAAAGCACAGAAGTCTGGGGGGAAATTAGGAAAAAAGAATAACTCAGTGAGGTGTGACCCAAGGTGGGGAGTCTGGGCGTCCCCACTGAAGCAGAAAGAGATTCATCAAACTCGTTCCAAAGTGACTGATGTTGGAAACCACTTAAAATGTGTGTGTGTGGTCCAGGAGGGCCAGCAAGTGTCTGCCTGTCTCCCTCCCACTCCGGTCCCCCAGAACCTGGCACGTGGGGCACAGGGAGGAGTTTGAGAAGGGGACAGAGAGCCGGTGCCAGCTGGCACCCAGGCTGGCCAGAAGAACACCAGTGGGCATGGGAGGGAAACCCAAGCTTGGTAGCCATGGTCAAGAGGAGCCCACAGGGAGCCACCTGTCACCTTTGACCAGTTGGTCTGCAGAGATGAGCTTCCTAGAATTAAACACAAGTGGGGATTTATCTCCGGAGCTTTGAGGTCAAAGCATTCATTAATCATTCCCTGCAGTGGTTCCGCTGGGCACTGGCGCACATCTGGCCCAGATTCAGATCTGACTTTCCTGCAGAGCCCTCCCTGGACTCAGGGGAGATGTGGGAGGTATGCAGGGGTGTCATGGGCACTCTGGGGTGCAAAGTCTTTGGTCTTAAATGTCCAAAGGGCTTTTCGGAGTCAGACAAGGAGCTGATGTGCTGCAGAGAGCCAGGCTGGCCCCAGAGCAGCGGGCGTTCTCATCTTCAAAGACTCTGCCAGGGTCTTGGAGGTTAATTTGGGGGGGCTGCAGTGTTTTTGATGATGCCTTTTTCTTGTCCCTGCAGCTTCTACACCAAATCTGTCTGAACCCCAAGACCAGGGACTAGGAAGTCAGCCTCGATGCCCGCCCAGGGTCCCCTACCCTCATCCAACGTCCCACCAGGCACCAAGCCCTCCAGAACCACCTTTCCTGTCTGTCCACTCCCCCAGGTCTACTGCCACTGCCTGGCAGGACTAACACCCCAGCCTACCTGGATCCTCAAGGACCTCTTGGTAGTCACCTGTCCCAGACTCACCCCCCGGTTCTCCCTCTCCCACTGACGGAGAGCTTACCAACACGGCCTGATCAGCTCCTTCCCTGCAAACAAAACCCCACAGGTTCACCATTGCCTCTGAACAAAGTTTTCTTCTGAACCAGAAAGTCAAGGCCCTTGTAGACTCCTGACCACATCCTCTGCCTCACGGGGGCCTGAGGCTGAGCCCCCCAGGTCCCTGAGGGCCACACCAGCTACTCCTTCCTGTTCCTCTGTTTTCACTGCCCCCAGGACCCTGTGCATCTAGCAATTTTCACTTTAAACTTTATGAATCTCTGAAGTGACACCACCTCCAGGAAGCCTTCCTAGAGGCACCAAGCAGAGCTGACATCCTGCCTTTGTACTGTAACTGGCAACAAGACAACCTCTGATTGAGGACGAACAGCTCCCCTGAGCCATGTGCTCTCTGACAGCAGGACGGTGTCCAATCCGTTTCCATGGCCCCAGGTGGAGATGGACTAAAGGCTTATTCTAAGAGGACCCAGCGAAAGCTGGTGACACAGAGGTCAACCCAGAGCCTGGCTTAGCTCTGACAACCTCCACACAGGCCCAGTGGCCTTGGCTACTGAACAGAGAAGGCCAGGCATGGCGACCGCTCTCTCTGGACCCCGCAGAGATTTGCAGGTCAGGAAGCTGCTCCGGCCTCTGGCCTGACAGATCTGGACCGAGGCTGCTGAGGGCTGGATGGAGCTCAGCTCCCAGGGTGTAGAGGGTGGACGAACTGGTAGGGCCTTGGTGTCCCCTGGGCGAAATCCCTCACATCACAGGAGAGGAGGCACCAAGCCACACCGCAGAGGCATCCCTTGCTGGGCCCAGAACTTTCCTCTGCCTCCAGGGTAAATTCAGAGTCACCTGGGAAAGGGACTCCAACCCCGCCCCCACCTGCCACCTTAAAATCACCCCCTTTTCCTATCTCTGCCTGTCCCTCTCCATGAGCTGGGGCCCCTGAGAACTGGGGCTCAGGGTAGAACAGCGACCACCCCCACCACAAGCCTGATGGGCTCACCGGAGCGGGGGCTGGGAGCCAGGAGGATGAGGATCTGGGACAAGAGAAAGGGCACAGGAATGGAAAATGGGGAAGCAAAGACTCAAGGACCTGGGTTGGAGGGAGGCTGTCACAGAGAAGGAGGGGCTCCCGCCAGCTCTGCCCAACCCTCCCGCACCCAGGCCTGCATCCAGTGGGCGTGGCCTTTTTAGAGGTCCTTTCCTCCTCCTATCACCCCTGCATGGCAGGTGGGGCACACCACCCACCCATCTGGCAGGCAAGGCACAGGCCAGGAGAGGCTTACATACCCCAGGGCCCCAGAGCGGGACAGGAGACGTCATCCACCCTATCTCTGCCCCTCAGTTTCAGCGTCTGTGGAATGGAACTCCCGCTGCCCCTCTTACAGGGAGTCTGAAGGATGATGCCACCGCACTGCCCTGGGTGTGGGGAGGACTCTCCCACACAGTAACCCTGACCGTGACGCCACACATGCCCTACCCCTGGCCCGCCGCTAATTGAATTTTTCCAGAGGCCTTGTAGTGTTTTTTGAGCATTGCCCACAAAGCCACAGGTGATGAGCTGTAATGTTTCAGCCACACATTCCTGGCACCCCCTAGCCCCGGTGCATGAGCATGTTCCTTATGGCTCAGTCCTGTCTGGGGCTCCATTAAACCGAGCTTACAATTAAGGAAATGTGATAGGAAAATTAGCTGATGTGTGAAACCGGAGCCTCGGTACAGTTACAAAAGACAATGTCTTCCAAGCCCTGATTAGCCACTCAGCCTGACGTGAGGTTAAGCTAAAGAACGCCAGATTAATCCAGATGGACAATTATGACGCGTTCTTCTCCGGTGTCGAGCCTGTTGCTAAATTTCTCATGTGGCTCCCTGCCAGGAAGGTATTGTGTTCTGAGACTAAAATACTTTTCATTTTTTCTACAATTTCTGCTTAAAAAGTTCCAAATGTTCAGCCATATGATGTGAAACTTAACTTCAAGAAAATCCTAGCGGGGGTGTTGATGGTGGGGAAAATGTGGGGGTCTGATCCGCTGACCTCACGCCAGGGGAGGATACAGTTTCAAGCCTTTCTTCTGGCCCCACTCCTCTCGCCTAGCCCTAAGGAGCCCTAAGCGAGCCGGGTCCTCCAGGAAGACGGGAGCGCCCCTGGTGAAGGCAGAATCCACCAAGGCCCCCGTCCTGCAAACTCCTTCCCAGTGTGTGGGTTTTCAAGGGCCATGAGGCAAAGTCTGGAAGCCCGGGGACCTGGGTTCCAAGCCCTGCCTCTGTCAGCCTCGGTGTCCTGAGTTTCCGCAGCTCAAATTAAATTCCATCAATAATCCTGCAGGTTACTCTTCTAGAAGCACAGTTAACTCATTTAAACCTCACAAAAACCCCAGGTGGGAAAGCTGTTACCTCCACCTTACAGATGCGTACACTGAGGCCCAGAGGGCTTAATAACTTGATGAGACAAGCGAGTGGTGGAGGCCAAATTCCAGCCCATGTGATGTGAATCTCATGGTTTGATTGACCAGGTGTCTGCAAGTGTCAGCTTGGTGTGAGGGGCTGCCCCAGACCCCTCTAGCCGGGACGGGTGACTTTCTGTAATGAGCCTATCGGCTCCTTCATCTGAGTTCTATACAGGGGAGGAGAGAAGGGGAATGGCCTCAATGCCTTGGTCCTTGAGGCTCTGCCTTTTGTAGCCCCTCTAGGATGGTGCAGTCGCCTCTGCACCTCCAGTCCCAGGCCCAGCACCAGGCACGGAGAAGCTCAAAGCACAGCCGTCAAGCTGTCTAAAATTAATCACATGGGGCCATGGCGAGTGAGCTATAAAGATGTGCATAGTGCATTGTTGGGTTTTAAAACCCGAGCAGGGCCCAGCAGTAGGATATCCACTCTGTAGATGATACAGAAATTGGATAAAGACCCAGGAAACTCAGATCATGAGGCCTCATCAACTACTGCATGCCTAAGGATTACCAATCGTATCGATTGGGATCAATTACTGTGCCTAACACAAAGCCCAGCCCAGAGGAGGCAAGTGAATGAATGAATGAATGAATGAAGCCCTCCGGATCCCACAGCCAGGAGCCTGCAGGGGCCGAGTCTGCCTTGTTCACCTCGGGGTCGGCTGTGACTGGGTGAGCAGCCCAGAGTAGGTGCAGAGTGGTTCTGATTTCCTTTGCAATCTGTCCCTGCGGTTTCCTTTTGTGCACTGCACAGGAGGCAGCATTTGTAATATCAACCGGGCAATAGAAGGGGTGATGGGACATGACCACACCACGAGGCCCTCCAGCAGGGACTCCCAGCCCGAGGGTCCCGAGCTCCCAGGACAAGCCAGAGAAGCAGAAGCAGCCCCGGGCAGCATGTGGTCTTGACTATGTCTCCTGAAGCATCCCATCCCCAGGCAGAGTTGCCAACCTACCTCCCCGGGAAAGGGGCACGTCACCTCACCACAGCAGAACACCGGAGGCTCGGGGAGCTTTCAGGATGACATAAAGGAGGAAGCAAGACTTGAACTCCCAGCCCCGGACCCAGGAGCTCAGATGGGCCGAGGTGTGCAGGTGGCCCCTGGCTGGGCGTGAATGCAGCTCCTTTTCCTCGGAGACTCCTCCCACAGGCTTCTGCCCAGGGCACTTCCCAAAGCATGAGCTGCCGGCTAGACACTCACAGGCCCTCTAAGCTTTTCCCCACCCCCATCAGGGCAGTCACCCCTCTGCTTTTCATGCCAGTCTGAAGCCCCGGGGACTCCGTGGACTAGCGGCTCCTTTTCCATGAAGGCTCCAGGCCACCACTCAGCAGATCGTTCAGGCTGCAGCCAGGCTCTCTCCTTCAACGTCGCTCTCACTAATTCAGACCAGGCCCGAGCTGCTGAACTCTACCTAGGGTGCCTCAAGGAGTCACGGATGCAATGCATCAAATGAGGAGCACGTTTCCAGCGCTCAGCCCCTAATAGACACATGGAATTCTAGACTCTCTGGGGTGGGAAAGATCTTAAAAGGCATCCTATCCAGCCACCCCCATCCACCACCACCTCTGCCATCCAGGGCCAGGAGCTCCCAACATGACCAAGAAAAGTAAACAACATCCAGCCTCTTACACACCTCCAGGGACGGAGAGCTCACTACTTCACTGAATGGCCTGCTCTTTCTACCACCAGCTTCATCCTTCCCGAAATGCATGTGAAACAGGTGCTTCCCCTTGCAGTCCCCAGTGCTGACCTCAGGACTGTGCAGGGCACACAAGCCCCTCTTTCCAGAGACAGTGTTCTCAGGGTCTGATCCCCTCTCTTTCAGGTGTCACAGCCCAGTTTCTGCCGTGACCTCATACTGTGTCCTGGGACCACCTCAGGCACTGTCTAATTACCCTTAATTTCTGAGCAACTTCAAGGTACCCAGAAGAGTCAGTGAACGGCCCCTCAGTGGGGACAATAGCCCCGTGCACTTCTGAACTTGACCCAACTGCGCCCACAGCTGTGGGGCGGCTCTTCGTACTGGCCCGTCTGGGACTAGATGCCACACCCTTGGGGGTCTCACTGAAGCCTCATAACGAACCTAATAGGCGAGCGCTGTTATTCCCATCATATAGGTGAGGAGAGGCTCAGAAAAGTCAAGTGATTCACCCAAGTCCACACAGCCGTCTGTGACAGACCCAGGTCGGCCAACTCCTCTGAACCGAAGGCTGAATGGGCTGCTGCTACCATGCTCAGGAGACAGGCCGTCCCCACTGCAGCAGCTGCTGTGACCCCAACTACCCACAGGCTGGAGCTGCACCCTTCAGCCTGGGGCCTGTGTGGCCTGGGTAGGCCCTTCTCTGCCGTGTGCAGGGCAGGCAGCCAGAAGTGCCCAGGGAATGAATGGCCCGTCCACCCGGAAGCAGGTGGGAGCCGGATAAACACTCCAGCTCCCACACCACTGGGGGCAACTCTCGGGCCGCTGTTCTACACAGCGCCCAACATCTTCCCGACAGGATGAAGCTCCAGGTGTTCGCTGCAGAAGCCCCTCTGACTCTAAGCCACTCACTACGTCCTTTCCCCATTCCCCACCTGTGTTTCCTGGGATCACCTCCCAAATAAGTCCTTGTCTCCATGTCTGCTTCTGGGGACCCAAACTAAGACACCAAACACCTGAGATTTGAATACTCGGGGGTCCCCTAGATCACCCCAGACTTCCTATTCTAAACACCTGCAGGGTGTTTTTGTTTGCTTGTTTCTGTTTGTGTTTGGACTTTGATACTCAGAAAACACTTTGGGGTCTTACTCGACTTCTGGAAATGCAAGTAAATGTACCAAAACCAGTTTGGGATTGGATGTGATGACATGGCTAACGGGAAGGCTGTGTTGGAGGCAGCGGATTCCAGGGTGCTCCTCAAGGTGACATTAAAGTCATAATGAGGTAACAGCCGCGGCACAGTCCGGCCTGGACATTCGTGTCTGTGACTCATCTTGTCCTGCAAAAATGAAGTCCAGATGTGCCCGGTTCTGAGTTTGAGCTCTTCCACTCCGTGGGACTAGACACAGAAAGGCCTGGGGCAGTGCCTTGCTTCTAGAAGCTCCAGGACCCAGCGTTGGGAAACGGGCAGTGGAATTGTGAGCACTGGGGGGTGGGAAGGGGGTCTAGTCCAAGGCCACGCGGCCTCCCCAAGCCTCCGTTTCCCTGTAGGGTTCCCGGAGGGCTATGACGCAAAGCCCCCACAGCACCTGGCACCTGGTGTGTGCTTGACAGACAGTGGTGACCGTGAGGAGCCGGGCAGGGAAGCAGACCAGGACCTGGAGCCAGACAAGGAGGCCTTCGGAGATGAGCCGGAAAAGCCCAGGAAGCAGTTGTGGATTGCACAAATGAGGCTGGACTGGAAGATGCTGGAGCCACGTGAAGCTCTGGCTCTCGTCTGTTAGAATGTGGCCTCGGCTCCCGCTATGGGGTCATGCAGCGGAGGTCTGGGATGGATCGGGAAAAGCTGCTTCACACACATCTGCTTGGCCATTGCCCTCGTGCCGCAGACAGAGCTAACGAGCCAGATGCCACAGCTCCTGATGCCGACCATTCACCGACTCCGCAGCCAGAAGCAACTACTATGTGCCTACTATGTACCAGGCGCCATGCCCACGCAGGCCCAGCCAGCGCCCTGCCCTGTCCTCTCAGCCGACACTTCCCCGGGCGCATCTGCCAGAAAGGATTAAGAAGTTGCCTTAGGAAGGCCTGGCTTTGTTTGGGAAATTTCCCCCAGCTGAGAAGGAGAGGCCAGACAAGGAAAGAATGACCAATTATACACTGTGTTGTCTTCAGATGAAAGGGCCTTTTTGTGGCCCTCCTCCGTCTCCTGTTTGGGCTGTCAACAGCAATTTGACGAGGAATGTTGCTCGGCCTGACCTGTTTTTTCAAGATGGTAACCTATATTGTGTATCATCTCAGCCCTGGAGATCACCAGCCGGCACCCTCCTCAGCACCGTCCCCCCAGTTGAACTTCACCTTTAAAACCAGGAAAATTGATTGGAAAAAAATTCAGGGAAATCTCCCACTAATGATATTTTGAGTTCAGGAACAAGGAGGGGGGGAATTAAAGTGGCTTTAATCTGATTCTCAACATGGATTTCAGTGGTGAATGGTCAATTGTTACTAAATTCTAATTGGTTCTGGGTCACTCCCTTTGAAATAGTGGCTGTGTTCTGTTCATTTTTTCAATTAAATCTTAACAATTCACATCTGACAAAACTCAAAAATCTTGTCAAAAATTGTTCAGATTTGTATAGTAAGAATGTGCAAGAAGCAACATGGAGCTTGGACTGGGGGAAACTTTCATACGGAGGAACAGTTTAAGAGCTAATTATGAGAATGCCGATTTTATTGTTTACTGACTCACTGCCTTAGACGACAGAGAACAAACCTTTTTCATCAACTTGCAAAAACTATTTTGGAGGAAATCGAAAGGACCACAAATGCCTTTGCCTAAGCAATGACTGTTCTCTGGATTGAGAAATTCAAACCCCTTTCACGTCTCATCTCTCATTGTGAGAAAGTTTTATTTTATTCTCCAAGTGAAACAGGAGATAGCTTGATGGAGAAAAAACAAGGGCTTTGCAGCTAGCCGACTCGAGTTCAAGGCTGGCCCCTGCCGCCGAAAAGCTGGGCGGTAACTTCTCTGCCGAGACAGTGTCTAAGCCTCAGTTTTCTCACCTGTGAAATGGGGGTGATGTTTTCTAGATTTGTGGTCATGAATCAATGCTGTTTGATACCTGAGGCGCTCCATAAACAGAAGGTGGCACTCAGATTATAGAGTTGCTACGGCTTGGTCCCAGGCTTTGTTTTGTCTCTGAAGACACTCCAGAGCAGAGAGGGCCATGACTGTCCCAGCGTCACACAGCCAATCAGTTCTGGAGCCAGAAAGAGAAGCCAATCCTTTTTTTCTCAAAGCTGCTTCCGGAAGGTTTCTGGGTGACATTTCAGAATGTGTGTGTGGCTGTCTGGAGCTCACGCCTGGCTTCTCAGAGTGTGGTCGCTGGGCCAGCTGCCTGATATCACCTGGGAGCTTATTAGAATGCAGAGTTTCAGGCCCTAGCCCAGGCCCCGAATCGGCGTTATCACAGGGGCCCAGCAGGATCCCGGGCACTGGAGGGTTGGAGGCATGCTGGTTTGTGGCATTTCATCGGACTCTGAGGACCTGAACACTAGAGCCGCTGCCACGTCCACGACGGCCCCGTACACCCTCCAATCTCACAGCCAGGCCTGCTCCTCATGCGAAACGGGAAAGGCCAGGGGGATGCCGGCGAGGACTAGCGAGGAAGACCCCAGCCCGTGCAACAGCCTGAGGGACACACAGCCATAGGGGACGTCCTCCACGACATCGTCTACCCGTGGTCGTCGGTGGCAGCCTGCCCTGCTTAGAGCCTCTGTGCGTTACTGCCCTGACCCCTATAAAGCAGCACCCCCATCACCCACATTGTCCGGCCCTGCCCTGCAGCTCCTGGCTAATTTCCCTCCACATTGTCCACATCTCTTTGTCTGAGGGGGTGCTAAGGAAATGGACACCCCCTCCCAGCGGCCCTCAGCCAGCACCCGCCCCACTGCGGGATCACTCAGGAGGAGTGCCTGGAGAGATGGGGTGGCCCCCTGGCTGACCCCTCCCTTCCCTGCCTTGCCTCCCCCTCCCCTGCTGGGGGCCCTGCACCTCCTAAACCAATTCTTTGCATGCAGCCCCTGTTTCAGTCCCTGCTTTTGAGACAGGCGCAGGTCAGGTAAGGCCTTATGGCCCACCGATGCGGAAGGCTACAGGCGCAGGGTGGTCAGGTAGCAGCCTAGCCAGATCCGTGTGAAACCTCAGAGCTCGTGGCCTCGCTGGCTGCTGTGTGGAGGATAAATGCGGGGCCGGACAGGCATGGGGAGGATGAGGCATGGAGACCGGGTAGGGGCGGGGCCGGGAGATGACACGGGTGCTCTGGAAGGGTGTTGGGGCTGGAACATGCAGGACCTGGGAGTTGGGTGCGGAGAGAGGGGAAGGGGTGGGTTCCCCAGTCCACTCTGCATGGTTGATCCAGACTCTCCATTCAGTTCCAGGCTGGGTTTTGGTCTCACCTCCTCCAGAGAGCCCTCCCTGACTGCTCCACCATGGCCCCCAAGAGCACAACCACCCTGCTCACATTGGTCAACACAGCCCCCTCCCAACGGAGCCTGCCTGAGCTCAGCACAGCCCAGGAGTTCCCACATCTCTCCTCCAATGAGGTGCAAGCCCTGGTCACCCAGGCATGGAGGCATCACGGTTCATGAACCAGAATCCAGAGGTTCAGGGGCCAACCTGGGCCCTTCTGGGATGAGCTGCCTGGCCTCTCTGGTCTTGGTACCCTCACATCCCCCGTGGGAATGAGGCTCCTCTCCCAGAGACTCAGGATATGAGTGCCAGGGTTCCCAGGACAGCACCTCAGGCCCGGAGCTGGGATCCCACCCACTGACCCCAGAGGAGAGGCTCCTCAAGGGAGAGTCACCAGGAAGCAGCTGTGCAAAATCCTGTGCATGGACATCCACGCGAGAAAACTGAACCCAGACCCCGACCTACACCTTCCACAAAAGTTAACTCAAATTGGGCCATAGACAAACTAAAACACTCCTAGAAGGTAACAGAGGGGAAATCTAAGTGACCTTGGATTTGGCAATGGCTTTTGATGCACCAAAAGCATAATCGATGAAAGAAAAACTTGACAAATTAGACTTCATTAAAATTAAGAACTTAGGCTCTGCAGAAGACACCGTTCAGAGAATGAGTACAAAGAACACATACAACTCAATGATAAAAAACCAACAACCCAAGTGAAAAAGGGGCCAAAGATCTTAACAGGCACCAAAGATGATACCCAGAAGATGATGAGCATACGGAAAGATGGTCTGCATCATATGTCATCAAGGAATTGCAAATTAAAACAACACCAAGGCTGGGCGCGGTGGCTCATACCTGTAGTCTCAGCACTTTGGGAGGCCGAGGCAGGCGGATCACTTGAGCCCAGGAGTTTGAGACCAGCCTGGGCAACATGGTGAGATCTTGTCTTTACAAAAAACAAAATACAAAAATTAGCCAGGCATGGTGGTGTGCACCTGTAGTCCCAGCTACTCAGGAGGCTGGGGTGGGAGGATCACCTGAGACTGGGACGTCCAGGCTGCAGTGAGCTGTGATTGTACCACTGCATTCCAGCTTGGGCAACAGAGCAAGACTCTGTCTCAAAAAAAAAAAAAAAAGTCAAACAACACCGAGACACCACTACATACTTATTAATGGCCAAAATCCAGAACACGGACTATCCTGAATGCTGGTACGAAACAGGAGCACTCACTCATGCCTCCTGTCGAATGCATGAACACGATCACATGAACAACACAGAGTGCCAAGTGGCACAGCTGCTCTGGAAGGCAGTTTGGCAACTTCCTGCAAAAGTAAATGTAATTAGAATCTAATCCAGCAATTGCGCTCCTTGATACTTACTCAAATGAATTAAAAACTTATAGCCACCCAAAAACCTGCACATGGCATTTATAGCAGCTTTATTCATGGGCACCAGAAACCGGAAGCCACCAAGGTGTCCTTCAGTAGGCAAATGGATACATAAATTGTGGTACAGACTGTGGAATATGATTCAACACTCAAAAGGAACGAGCTATCCTGCCATGAAAAGCCATGAAGGGTCCCTAAGTTCATGTCACGAAGCCAAACAAGCCCATGTGAAAAGGCTACACACAGTGAGTCCAGCTCAATGGCATTCTGGACAAGGCAACACCATGGAGGCAGTGAAGAGCTCAGTGGTTGGCAGGGGCTGGGGGAGAGAGGGTTGAAGTGGCAGGGCTCAGAGGATTTGCAGGGCAGCAGTGCTGCTCCAGACGGTGCTGCAGTGGTGGGTTCATGTCATTGCATGTTTGTCCAAACCTGCATGTGTGCAACACCAAGAGGGAACCCTCATATGTGAACTGTGAACTTTAGGTAATCACGGATCACTGTTGGTTATCACTGTGTGCCACACTAATACAAGGTGATAGGAATCGGGGAAACTTGGGGGTGGGAAGATGGGAAGATGGGGATGTGGGGATATGCAAATGTGGGGATATGAGAATATGGGAATATGGGGATATGTAAATATGAGGATATGGGGATATGCAAATATGGGGATATTGGGATATGGGGATATGCAAATATGAGGATATTGGGATAAGGGAAGATGGGGATATGGGAATGTGGGGATATGTAAATGTGGGAATATGGTGATATAGGGATATGGGAAGATGGGAATATGTGGATATTGGGATATGGGAATATGAGGATATGGGGATATTGGGATACTGGGATATTGGAATATGGGGATATGGGCATGTGGGAAGATGGGACTATGTGGATATTGGGATATGGGGATATGGGGGTGTGGGAAGATGGGACTATGTGGGTATTAGGATATGGGGATATGGGGGTATGGGAAGATGGGACTATGTGGATATTGGAATATGGGGATATGGGGGTGTGGGAAGATGGGACTATGTGGATATTGGGATATGGGGATATGGGGATGTTGGAATATGGGGATATGGTGATACTGGAATATGGGGATATGGGGGTGTGGGAAGATGAGACTATGTGGATATTGGAATATGGGGATATGGGGGTGTGGGAAGATGGGACTATGTGGGTATTAGAATATGGGGATATGGGGATGTGGGAAGATGGGACTATGTGGATATGGGGATATGGGGATATTGCAATATGGGGATATGGTGATATTGGAATATGAGGATATGGGGGTGTGGGAAGATGGGACTATGTAGATATGGAGATATGGGGATGTTGGAATATGGTGATATGGGAATATGGGAACTCTTTGTGCTTTTTGCTGAATATTTCTGTGAGCCTAAAACTGCTCTAAAAGTAAAGTTCATTAATTAAATTTAAAACAATAATAACAATCCTGTGCCTCAGCTGCCCAGAGCTGCTGCATGAGGCGGTGGAACTCGGATGGGCACAATAGGGCACCTTGGGAAGGTCAGCCCTGCCAGGGTTGCGTGGGAGCTTCCTCTGTGCCCAGGAAGACAGAGAGAGGAGTCGAGCCTGCCCAGGGCGGGGTGGGGGGTGTGAAACATGAGGCCTGCGGCCCAGAGCAGGAGACAGGGTCAGAGAGTAACGAGGGTGGGGACAAAGAAGGTGACGTTATGAGGCCCCAGGGGCAGAGCAGGATGATTCCTGGAGGAGGGGCCAACAGCTGAAACTTAAGAGTGAGTGAAGAGTGAAGAGAGCCTCTTCCCTCAAGCCAGTCCCAAGGGCTCACCTACTGTCACCCAAGGTCCAACACATCTGTGCCTCCTCCCCACACCCGGCTTGGCTCGGGACAGGCCCTTCCACCGTGGCTCTTGCCCCATCCCCTTTGCAGCCCCTTTTCACAGCCCCCACCAGGTACTGTTCTACAACGCAAAAGGGGCCCAAAGCACCCTGCTCAGAGCCCTTCAGTGGCTCCCCCTTGCCCTCAGGAGAAAGTCCCGTGCCTGGCCCAGCTTCCAGGTTCCTAGAGACCAGCCCCACCCCCTTGTCTTCCATCTGGCCCAGTCAGGTACGTGAGGAAGGGTGAAGAGACAGGAACCATTCTGGATGGCTGGGACTGCACTATCCAATTCCACCAGTGGGGCTGAGCTGCCCCAGGCGGCAGCTCTTGCAAGGAGCTTTCAGGAACGTGGACCCCTCTTATCCCAGCAGCGAGACAAGGTAGGCAAGTGGCCCCCCATCTACAGAGGGGGACCAAGATGCCAGGAGAGGGTGTCCTCACCCTGGATCCTGCTTACCCCAGTGCTTCCTGGAGAGAGGGGGCTGAAATCCCCAGACAGCCCACGCGTGAGAGAAGGGGTATCAGCAGAGGGAGAGGCCTCCCTGCCAGGGCCTGGATGAGGGACCTCAGGACGCTTGTGACCACAGTATTTGCCCACCTAGGTTGGCTTTTCTCAGTCCTGGGGAAAGGGCAGAGGCAAGGGAGGGGCGATGCACAGCTGCGGAGGTCTGGGCTGCGCCCAGGAGAGGAAGCATCCCTGGAGCACTTGGCCTTGACCCCAAGAGGTGAAGGCCACCTCTGCTGTGGCCACAGCACTCAGCTAATCCATTATTGAGCACCTCGGCTGGTCACCAGGCAATTAGCGCCCAGGCCTCCGTCCTGACGCCTAATTGCACTAATTGATAGGGTTGACCATGGTCCCCCAACCCTTGCCCTTGTCCAGAATGGCTTCACGCCTGGGAGCCCAGCCTCTAGCCTCCCTCTGTCAGGGCTTGCTGAAGCATCTTTTCCTGGAGGCCACAATCTGGGGACCACTTGGCCAGCCCTCCACTTTGGCCAGGATTTTACTCCAGTACCCACCTCCCCTCCCCTTCCCTCAGTCCCTAATACCAGGTCCTCCATTCACATATCTGTAAGATGGATGGGCAGGACTTGGTTAAGAGCAAAGGTCAGGTTCAATGGGCACTATGGGGTTGGGGGGTAAGTGACTGTTCCTTTTTGAGCCTCAGGCCCAGTTTGTAGAGCAGCTGGGATGACTAAATTAGGTGACAGTTGTAAAGCACAGAGCTCTGGGCTGGACCCCAAGTGAGGGGCTCAGTACACCTTCTCAGTGCCACCACAGTGATGATTGTGATGGTGGTGATGGTGATTATGGTGGTGGTGATGATGATGGAAATAATGATGATGGTGATGATGATGATGAAGATGGTGATGACAGTGGTGACGGTGATGACAGTGATGATGGTGATGGTAGTGTTGATGATAATGGTGATGGTGGTGATGATGGTGGTGATGATGATGGCAATGGTGGTGATGATGATGTTAGTGGTGGTGATGGTGATTATGCTGATGGTGATTATGGTGATGATAGTGATACTGTGGTGGTGATGATGGTGATGGTGATGTGGTGGTGCTGATGATGGTGGTGATGGTGTTGGTGATGTTGATGGTGACAGTGGTGATGGTAATGACAGTGGTGATGGTGATGATATGTTAATGATGATGATGATGGTGATGATGGTGGTGGTGATGGTGGTGACGTGCTGGTGATGGTGATTATGGTGGTGATGATTGTGATGGTGACTATGATGGTGATGGTGGTGGTGATAACAGTGGTGATGATGGTGATTATGGTGGTGATGATGCTGATAATGATTATGGTGGTGATGATGGTGATTATGGTGGTGATGATGCTGATAATGATTATGGTGGTGATGATGGTGATTATGGTGGTGATGATGCTGATAATGATTATGGTGGTGATGATGGTGATTATGGTGGTGATGATGGTGATGGTGATAATGGTGGTGGTGATGGTGATGTGCTGGTGATGGCGATTATGGTGGTGATGATGGTGATGGTGACTATGATGGTGATGGTGATAATGGTGATGACGGTGATGATGGTGATGATGATGGTGATGATGGTGATTATGGTGGTGATGGTGATTATGGTGGTGATGATGGTGATGGTGATGGTGGTGATGATGGCGATGTGCTGGTGATGGCGATTATGGTGGTGATGATGGTGATGGTGATAATGGTGATGACGGTGATGATGGTGATGATGATGGTGATGATGGTGATTATGGTGGTGATGATGGTGATGGTGACTATGATGGTGATGGTGATAATGGTGATGACGGTGATGATGGTGATGATGATGGTGATGATGGTGATTATGGTGGTGATGGTGATTATGGTGGTGATGATGGTGATGGTGATGGTGGTGATGATGGCGATGTGCTGGTGATGGCGATTATGGTGGTGATGATGGTGATGGTGATAATGGTGATGATGGCGATTATGGTGGTGATGATGGTGATGATTATGGTGGTGATGGTGATTATGGTGGTGATGATGGTGATGGTGATAATGGTGATGATGGTGATTATGGTGGTGATGATGGTGATGATTATGGTGGTGATGGTGATTATGATGGTGATGATGGTGATGGTGATGGTGATGGTGGTGATGATGGTAATGTGTTGGTGATGGTGATTATGGTGGTGATGATGGTGATGGTGATAATAGTGGTGATGATGGTGATGTGCTGGTGATGGTGATTATGGTGGTAATGATGGTGATGGTGACTATGATGGTGATGATGGTGATGGTGATAATGGTGATGATGGCGATTATGGTGGTGATGATGGTGATGGTGACTATGATGGTGATGATGGTGATGGTGATAATGGTGATGACGGTGATGACGGTGATGATGGTGATGATGGTGATTATGGTGGTGATGGTGATTATGGTGGTGATGATGGTGATGGTGATGGTGGTGATGATGGCGATGTGCTGGTGATGGCGATTATGGTGGTGATGATGGTGATGGTGATAATGGTGATGATGGCGATTATGGTGGTGATGATGGTGATGATTATGGTGGTG
The DNA here is from genome assembly GCF_028885625.2 of Pongo pygmaeus. Classification (NCBI taxonomy): domain Eukaryota; kingdom Metazoa; phylum Chordata; class Mammalia; order Primates; family Hominidae; genus Pongo; species Pongo pygmaeus. The sequence continues at coordinate 4,060,847 of NC_072376.2, read as the reverse complement.
ATGGTGATTATGATGGTGATGATGGTGATGGTGATGGTGATGGTGGTGATGATGGTAATGTGTTGGTGATGGTGATTATGGTGGTGATGATGGTGATGGTGATAATAGTGGTGATGATGGTGATGTGCTGGTGATGGTGATTATGGTGGTAATGATGGTGATGGTGACTGATGGTGATGATGGTGATAATGGTGGTGATGATGGTGATGATGATAATGGTGGTGATGATGGTGATGTGCTGGTGATGGTGATTATGGTGGTGGTGGTGGTGATGGTGGTGGTGGTGGTGGTGGTGAGGTTGGTGATGATGGTGGTGGTGATGGTGATGATGATTATGGTGGTGATGATGGTGATGGTGATTATGATGGTGATGATGGTGGTGATGGTGATAGTGGTGGTAATGATGGTGGTGGTGATGATGATGGTGATGAAGATGTGGTAGAGATGATGGTGGTGGGGCAAATGGCCTCTTTAATGAGGGAATGAGAGCCACACATGAGCAGCCAGGATGTAGTGAGGCCCAGCAACATTGTTGTTTGCCAAGAGCCTGGGAGCCCATCCTCTGATGCCCCACTCCTGGAAGAGAACTGTCCCTCCCTTGAAGATCCCCGATGCTTGAAAGAGGCAATAATGCTTCTTGGTACAACTACAAGCCCACCTTCCTGTCTCCTCTGAATGATGAAGGCTTCAATGCAGAGCCCCGATGGCGTGGTGGTGAAAAGCCAGAGCTTGGAACCAGATGCCAGGTCCAGGCCCTGCCTCTGTCTGTATTAGGTTCACTGTCTGGAGCCTCTTAACTTGATGTCTCCATTCCTCTGTTTCCTCAACTATGGCCTGGGGACGATGGGAGTCCTGACTTCATAGGTTGATGTGCAGCTTAAAGGGGCCAATATATACACTACTCTGGCATAGGACAGTCACCACTGTTATTAATTACCTGAAAATTAATGTAAATTAGCATAAAGCTTTTTACTTCCAAGAACTCCATCCAAAAAGTAAAAAGATGACACAAAGAATGGGAGAAAATATTTGCAAAACATATATCATTCAGAACCTGTATCCAGAATATATAAAGAACTCTGACAACCCAACAATAAAAAGACAAATAACTCAATTTAAAAATAGCCCAAGGATTCACATAGACATGTCTCTAAAAAGGATATAAAAATGGCAGATAAATAGATGCAAAGACACTCAGTATCATTAGTCATTAGGGAAATGCAAATCAAACCACAATTAGATACCACTTCACACCCACTATCACAGCTGGAATAAAAAAAGGCAGATAATAGCAAATGCTGGTGAAGATGTGGAAGAATGGGAACCCTCACACATTGCTGAAAGTAGAATGGTGCAGCCACTTTGGAAAATCGTCAGGCAGCTCCTCAAAAACAGAGTGTTATGACATGAGCCAGCAATTCCACTCCTAGGTATCTGCCCAAAGGGCACTGAGAACATCGCCAACTTAAAAAGGTGTGCATGCGTGTACATGGCAGCATCATTCATAATAGCCAAAAAAGTGGAAATAACCCAAATGTCCATCCACTGATGAATGGACAAAGAGGTCTATCCATACAACAAAATATTATTTGGCAATAAAAAAGAATGAAATGCTGTTGCATACCTTGAAAACATTATGCAAAGTGATAGAAGCCAGACACGAAAGGCCACAAACGTGATTCCATTTACGTAAATGTCCAAAATAGACAAATCCATAGAGATATAAGTAGATTAGTGGTTGCCAGGGCTGGGAGTAGGGAGAAAAGGTGGGTGACTGCTAAGGGGTATGGGATTTCTTTGAGGGGTAATCAAAGTGTTCTAAGCCCAGTGCAGTGGCTCATACCTGTAATCCCACCACTTTAGGAGGCTGAGGTGGGAGGATCTCTTGAGTCCAGGAGTTCAAGACCAGCCTGGACAACATAGTGAGACCCCCCCCATCTCTAAAAAAATAAACAAAATTAGCTGAGCATAGTGATGTGTGCCTGTAGTCCCAGTTACTCAGGAGGCAGTCCCAGTTACTCAGGAGAATTGCTTGAGCCCAGGAGGTCAGGCTGCAGTGAGCTGAAATCATATCACTGCACTCCATCTTGGTGATACAGCAAGACCCTGCCTCAAAAAAGAAGACAAAAGAGGCCGGGTGCAGTGGCTCATGCCTGTAATCCCAGCACTTTGGGAGGCCAAGGCGGGCTGATCACTTGAGGTCAGGAGTTTGAGACCAGCCTGGCCAACATGGTGAAACCCTGTCTCTACTAAAAAAAAAAAAAAAACAAATAAAAAATTAGCTGGGCTGCCAGCAGACGCCTGTAATTCCAGCTACTTGGGAGGCTGAGGCAGGAGAATCGCTTGAACCAGGGAGGTGGAGGTTGCGGTGAGCCTAGACTGCAACATTGCATTCCAGCCTGGGTGACAGGGCGAGCAATACTCCATCTGAAAGAAGAAAGATGGAAGGAAGGAAGGAAGGGAGGGAGGGAGGGAGGGAGGGAGGGAGGGAGGGAAAATGCTCTAAAATTCGATCCTAAAATTTAAAATTGGGATGGTGGTTACACCCCAATCCTATGAATATGCTTAAAAAAACACTAAATTGTACAATTAAAAGGGTGAATTTTTACAGTATGTGAATTATATCTCAATAAAACTGTTAAAAAAAGAAGCCCCCAATAAATGTTGGTGGATCAATGGAAGAATTTTTTCCCAACTGGGAAATGCGGAGGGTGGAGATGAGTCTGCGCTGCTGAGGAGTCCCTGCCGCCTTGTGCCTGGGCTGGCTGTGCAGGGTGCTCCCGGCTGCCGCACGCCCTGGGCTGGATGTTCATCCTTATGATGCCAGGGACAGATGGGCACAGCAGGTGGGGAGATGGGTGGAGAGAAAGGGCCTTCTGAGGCCAAGACCCCAACCCCACAGTGTCCCCCTGGACGAATCCAAAAGTAACGACCCCTAGGCAGCAGCAAATGCTGCTTAGCGTCTCTTAGCAAAGAAGAGTCCAGAAGGTTCTAGCTATGATTTATTGGTATTATTCTCCTCGCCTCACCCCTTCCATCTGCCTGCTGAAGGTTCCACACGTCAAATATTGAACAGCCTGCCTCTTGCAGTGTGCGCTGCCCCCGCCGTGCTGCTGAGGAGCTTCCCACAGCTTCTGTGCCTTCCCTGGTCAGAGGCTCCCTGAGATCCCTCCCTCAATGCGGACCAGAATGAGGGCTATTCTATGTCCTGTCTGCTTCCCCTAAAGTGAGCTCCTTGAGGCACACAGAGCATCCTATGCTCTCTGAACCTGCAGAGCCCAACTCAGGGCCTGGTGCTCACTCTACACCCAGTTTGGGGATGGATGAACAACTGGGTCACCCTGGACTGTTGTATGGGTTGTGCACTGCTCAAAAGTGCCTGGCCAAGGCAGCGGGTCAAGGCTGAAATTCAGCTCACTCTCTGCTCACTGCTCATCAAGCTGAACAGCCCAAAACTGCATCGGCCTGGAGGGCAAGCCTTTTCCTAACTTCCACAAAGATGGTAGAAAGGCTAGCTGCCAACCAGGAGGGAGGGAGGGGAAGGAGAGAAAGGGGAAAAGGGAAGGCAATGCGATCTATTTTAAGTGCTCAAAATTTGTGTCCACAAACATTTAACAGTGTGCCCCCCGGGTTAAACTTCCCATTTGAAAGGGAAGTTTGTGCATTCATCATAATAGGCTAAGTTACACAACAGTGACAAACACAATCCAGGTAGGTGCACACACTAAGGTTTATTTCTTGCTCACACTGAGTGCCCCCTGTGGGAACACTGCTCCACGCGGTCACTCGGGGATCCAGGCTGACAAAGACTCCACCATATTGTGGCTGCACCATCCAGTCCCTGCAGCCTCCTCCGCCGTCCAGAGGCTCCCACTGTCACTTCTGTTCACTTTGTATTTACCAGCGCCGGTCACCTGCCCCTGTCCGCACTGCACAGGCTGAGGTGTAATCTTCTGTGTGCCTGCAGGGCAGAAAAACCAGGTATTGGGAGCACCAATCATGTCTGCACAAGGCGTCAGCTAATCCTGAATGCTCCACTGCCAGCCACATGGCTCAAAACCCAAACCTGGCTCACAGAGTGGTCTCCAAACTACAGGGACCTAGGACTCCCCTGGGAACTTGTCAATATGGGGGTTCCCACTCCCAGAAACCGGTGCAGTAGGACCAAGCTGGGAGCCTAGGTGTAACAGGCTCCCCTGGGATTCCAATGCAGTGGCCCTGAGGCGAGCAGCACTGACCATAGGGTGAAATGCCACCTGCAGCCCCGTGAGTCCTGAGCAGGCCTCCTGCCTCTTCCACCTCTCACACTCCCCTGCCCACACCCCACACCCCAAACCTCTCACCCCTCACCCCTCACCCCACCGGGCATTGAACCATACACAGAGCTCCTCCTGGGCTTGTGAACGCCCCTTTCATGTACCCAGAACCCCTTACCCTGGTCTCTAGGCTCATCCTTCATGCTCAGTTCCAATGTCTCCTCCTACAGGCAGTCTTCCTGGATCCTCTGATTGAAAATAATTGGCCCTTCCCCTGATCTCCAGCATGTTGTTGTTTTAGTGCTTCTTTTTAGCCCATATTTTAATCAGTGGCCACTGTCAGGCACCCCCTGAGGGCAGGGTGCCAGCTAGGGTTTCCCTGTGTGCAAAAGTGACATGAGACACGGAAATGAGTATGACTCAGCTCCTGTCTCAAAGTGCCAGGCCCAGGGCTGCTGACACACTGGCAAAGTGGGAATTCCCTGACCATTTGCATTGCCACATCAAGGGCTCTAAGAAAGTCTGCAAATAAAAGTACAAAGCCATTGAGCCGGGCGTGGTGAGGGATGCCTGTAATCCCAGCTACTCGGGAGGCTGAGTGGGTAGGATTGGGCCCAGGAGCTCCAGTCCAGCCTGCGTAACATAGCAAGACTCTGTCTTTAAAAATTTTTTTTTAATTTAATTTAATTTAAAAAGCCACTAAGTGTTTGATCTGATGTCTCCCGAGAATATCTTTGACTTAAGAATTCTTGGTTCACACCAGGAGGAGCAAGATGTTTCTGGGAACGTGGTTTGAGAAATGCTGTTCATGGTGAAGCCACATCTGCAAAGAGCTATTTCTGTAATGGGATGCGGCCAACAGACGGAAGCCACTGAGCCCTGCTCCTCGGAAGGTGCTGGGCTAGGCACAACTCCTGTCCCAAAAGCAGGCAGACCTGAAGGAGCATCGGTCAGACACTGGACACATGCAAATCACCCCGCTCTGTCCCCACAGAGATGCTTCTGCTCAGGGCCAAGGGCTCCCAGGTCACAGATGTGGAGACAGGCTCCCATGGAGCTGGCAGTGTCCAGATTTGAACCCGGAGCTGTGGTCTTTCCAGGATATGAGGCCTGCCTTGACTATACTGCCTCCTTCATTACATCCTGCATACAGTTGGTACTCTGTAATTCCTTTCTGGACACAAGAATAAAGAAACAGGATTCAGAAACAGGGGAATGGGAAGGATAGGAAGAACCTCAGGGTTGGCTGGATTGGCTCTGGAGAGGACCCGAGCTGAGGGCCAGTGGATTAAGTTGACCTGGAATCAACGAGCCCCCTATACTCCAGGCTTTACAGTAAATGGAACAGGCTCCGACTCCCTGGAGCGCCAGGTCCAGGGTGACATCTGAGCTCAGCGAACCGAATTTTGAATCTAAAACTCGACACTCGATTCAGTTATTGGACAACACTGAAGTATGTTTGGAACAACTTGGGTCTGAGAATCTGTTTTTTCAACTGTAAATGTTATGATAGCTAAATTCAGATCAAGTATTTCCAATAAAACTTCGGCATCTGAATTGAGACGTGCTGTAAGTAAAAAATGCATACTTTTGTGCTCTCCAAAGAGAGTCTGAAACATGTAAAGCAACTCAATATTTTTATATTGATTGCATACTGAAATGATAATTTTGAACATGTTGGATGAAATTATCATTTATTTGCACCTGTTTGTTCTTTAATGTAGCTACTAGAAAATTTATATCACATATGTGGTTCGCAGTCATAGTTTCTATTGGACAATGTCGCCTTGAAGCCTATGATATTTTGCTAAAATGGAAATAAAGAGTCTGTGGAAGTTTTATGATTGTTTTTTACTCATCTGGGTGGAGTACTTAGAATGTCCTAGTTCAATCCCCTTGTTTTACCAATAGGAAACCTGAGGCCAGAGAAGGCAAGTAAGTTGCCTGGGTCACACAGCGTGTGGATGGAGCTGGGCCCATAACTTGGCACTTGCTCCAGGCACGCTTGGAGGTGCCAGCTGCTCTAGACCAACCTAAACCAGGCTCCCCAGTCCCCCTTTTTTCAGATATGCCTTGCAGGAACACAGATCTGCAGGCCACTAGAAACAAGCAAGATGCCAACATGCCTGACACCCAACCCAGGTCAGAAGATTACCCCAGGGCAAGTAGCAAGGAGACATCGTAAGGGCTTTTCCTGGTTGGTGAAGACCACAGGTTGCTGCCCCAGGGCAGGGCCTGGAGTCCCTGACACTTGGCCATCTGTGCACAGTGCCCAAAGCCTCACCTTTCAACTACAAAGAGAAAAATGTTCCCTCTGTGAAAAGGTGGGCTGTATCCAGCAGAGTGTCTCCTGTCCAGCTCACGTTACGGCAGGAGCAATTCCTCCTCTCTGAACAGAGTGCAGCATCGTGGGGGTGGAGACCCGGCTGAGGGGGGTGGGCCTCCTCCCCCTGCCCACTGCTGTATCTTGGACGTCTTCTCTCAGAGCCTCGATTTTCCCATCTGTGAAACGGGGGTATGAAGTGCAGGATGAAGCCTTTTCATGAGGTCGTGAGACAGGTCCAACCATGGCAGCTGTCATGAGCTGAACTGTGTCCTCCCAAAATGTGTATGGGGAGGTCCTGACTAGCAGCACCCCAGAACGGGAGTTTATTTGGAAATAGGGTCTTCCTGAGGTAGGCAAGCTGAAATGCAGGCAGGGCCCTACCCCAAGCTGAGTGGTGTGTGAGGACAAGGGGAAATTTGGACACAGATTCACTAGAGGGAGGGCAGTGTGAAGCCAAGGAGAAGGTGGGCACTCAGCTGGCACCATGTGGCCTTGAGCCGCAGATTGCCAGATGCCATCAGAAGCTGGAGGGGGCAGGAAGGGCTCTCCTCTAGAGCCTCTGGAGAGGCACAGCCCGACTGACGCCTGGGGCTCAGACTTGTGGTCCCCAGAACTGCAAGATAAAACATTTCAATTGTCTGAAGCCCATCGCCTGTGGCCCTTGGTCCCGGCAGCCCCAGGACACTCACGGAGACACACGCAGCGCAGCTCTCCTGGGGTCCCCCCGGCCCCAGCGTGCGGTCTTCAACTATGATCAGGCCCACGTGGGTGCGACGCCAGGGGTTCTTCTCCCTCTCTTCCAAGCCTCTGCCCTTGCTGGGTGGGGCAGGAGGAAATGGGGACCCTCACAGGAGGTCTCTGAGCTGGAAAAGCCCCTCCGGGCATCAGGTGTGGTCTGCCATTTGTCACTTAACTCCACCCTCAGCCCGGAGTCCTCAGATGAGGGTTCTCTGCCCTTGCTTCCTGTCAGGGGGGCCCGATGGGAGGGACACAGGTGGGCAGGTGACCCAGGAAGTGGCCATGGGTGTGTCCCAAACCCTGTGGGTGTTGGTTTCTCTGGGCCTCCTTCTCCCACAGCCCCACAAACCCCCTCAGCCCGCCCATGTGCCGAAGAGTGTCTCACGTGGCAAGCCTGGCACCCGATGGGCACATGGTAAGTCTGTTGACTGAATGAGTGAAGGTAGACAGGGTGCTGGCTGGGGCTGGGTAAGGAGTGGAAAGGCGGCCCACCCAGGTTGCAGACCGCTGGGAAGCAGATGGGGGTTCCTGGAAACCCAAGCTCAGCCCAGCACTCGCCTGACCCTCACATCTTTGCCCCTCAGAGCCGACCTCTGCCCGCGCCTGCCTGCCTGTGGGGAGCCTCTGCACAGTGTGGGAGTCCCGGGCACCACCTTGGGGTGGTCAGCTCTGCCCCGACCCCTTCCGGTGGGGTTCCTGGAGGTGTTGTCTCCATCCCCACCGCCCCGGTCTCCACTGGCCCTGCTGAAGCTCATCGTGGCCCCTCCAAGCACTGTCCCTTACCCTGACCTCGGGCTGCAGGATTAAGCCCAGGCTCCTGGCTGTGCGGGAGGCTGCACCCTCCTCCAGGCCTGGCTTCTGCTGCCCTCCCTGGCCAGCTCCCCGGAATCCAGGCCTCTCAGGCTCCCACAGCATCCGCACCTCGCCCCACAACACATGACTTGCCCATGATCACCTCCACCACACCCCATCCCACCTCCCACCCTTGTTCACACCATCCCTTCGGCTCAGAATATTCTTCCGGCTATCTGCCCCCGGCCTCCCTGAAACACCAGTGTTAGCGCCTGCCCTTCCCCGCGGGTGGGCGTCACCACTCTACTCACCCAGCCCTGCGACTCGGTCTCCGCTCCTGGTCTGGATCCGGCATCTCTCCTGCTGGACCCAGGCTCCTGAGAGGCTGGGACTGTTGCCACCAGCATTGTCTGGAATCCTGGTCTCCAGGACGGTGCCCACATGTGCTGGGTGCCCCAGAGAGTACACTGCCTCTCCAGACACAGCTGCCCCCTTGGCCGGACTGGGCTCCCCCAGGGCAGGGAGCCTGGAATCCATTTCTGGGCCCCTGTGCCTAGCACAGGGCCCTGGCAGATACTCTCCAGGCTTCTGGAATTCTGAATGGCATTCCCATTTGCAAACACAAAAACAGAGACTTGGAGCAGCTTAGCCAGCTGCCCAATGAGCCATCGTTACTGAGCAGAGAGACCAGATCCCATGTGTCTGACTCAAGCCTGAGGGCCCCCTTTGGTTTAGGGCCTTACAACACGGGAAGGACAGGCTGGGATCTGAAGAGGGTTCGGGTCTTCGTGGCACAACAGAAGACCTGCGAATGGCCCCCACTCCCATCCCAGGCTTTCTTTCCCACAGCCTGTGCTCAGGGATGGCCTAGATCCAGCTTAGGAGAGACCCAGGCCCTCGACAGGACATGATGCAGAGGTGGGCGTTCTCACAGCTTCCCTCCATGGCTCCCGCGGGGGTACAATGCACCCTGAGGGGCAGCTGAGAAGCGAAGGCGGCCCGCACAGTACTCCTAGGAGGTCCCATGGTTCATCACCGGTCGGGGCACCTTGTAAGCTCTGATGCCATCCAAGGGCCCTCTGTAGAACAAGCACAGACATATCAGTTGGACACAAGACCCCCTGAGGCCCACTCACGGATCACCAGCGGCTCCACGGGCCTCAGGCCAGGATGCCCTGGAAGGGAAAGAGGAGGCCTGGGACCCACGGTCGTCTCAGGCACGAATCTGCCGTAGGCCTGTGGGTCAGCCTCTGGGCCAGCCTCTGGGCCTCTCGGGGCCTCCATTTCTCCATCATAAAACAGGGGCCTGAACTCCAACCCCCAAGTCCAAGGACTCTCCCTCCTGCTTCCCAGTGGGGTGTGCCTCCCTGACATCCTGGAAAGACCATCATTCCCACCAGCAGCCCAGGCCCGGGCACTGTGGGGACACACGTTCCTCCGCTCATGCCCCGAGGCCAGGCAGCAGGCTGGAGACAGCTCCAGGTAGAGACGGGAGGGCCTTGAACCTGTGCCCTGTGTCAAGGAGGCACCAACAGGAAACCATAAAGGGCTCAAGCTGGTTCCCAGGCAGGCAGCCCCTCTCATCCCTAGACACTGTGGTGGGAGCGCAATCCAGGGTCTCCACCTCTCCTGACTCCTCCAAGCCCCGGCCCTGGCTCCGAGGGGCTATGGGCAAGGAGAGCGTGAAGAGTATTGACCCTGCATTCACTGGGCAATCACTCACGTTATTTTGGTTAACAGGCCTTGGGTGAAGCCAACTGAGTGGCAACTTGTAATAAAAATAACAGATGGGCTCAGCCAGCAAGGCAGACATCCAGTGAACACAGCTGCAGGGAGGCGTCGAACCTGCTGGAGCCGCCTGAAACCCAGGCCCTCATGCCCTGCATCTGCTCCACTGCACTTTGTCACGGAGCAATTGTAACGACCTTGGCTATCAGTTTTTGAGCACCTACAACAGATGAGGAAGTGGTAGATCAGAGAGGTCGGAAGCCTTTCCCAAAGCCACACAGCCAGGGAGCAGGGGGCTGCAACTTCCTCCAGGTCAGCCTGACTCCAACGCCCGGGCTCCCTGCTCTGTACCACGCTGCCTCACAGGAGGCTGCACACACGGGGCCTGGGTGTGGGGGACTGGACGCACCCCACCCCTGTGTCTGAGCTCACAGGAGTCAGCCTCTGGGGCTGGGGAAGAACCAGGTCACTGGTGCAGCTGAAGGGCTTTACAAGTCCTGGTTTTGGTGCTTTGTGGCCGAAACTGACAGCATTCTCTTTCGTGAATTTTCCCCTCTGTGCAGGGCTTCCAAGTTGCCTCCCAATAAATACTGTCCCCTCTGCTTTAGCAACAAAACTCTTTGAAGATAGGGGTAGCCAGAGAAATGAAAGCAGAAATCAGTGAAAGAGGCTTCTAGGCTACCTCTAAAAGCTGAGAGGAGGCCCACCTTTGCCTCTTGCCCTTCCCCTTATTCCTGAATAAAACAGGAATGCGAGGGCTGGTGCTTCAGCAACCATTCTGTGACCTGGAGGATGAAACCTATCCACTAAGGATGGCCAAAAAAAAAAAAAAGCAAGATAGAAGGAGTCCCTGGATTCCTTGCCATACTAGCCCTGGGCTGTCCACCTCCCGCTGTGGTCAGTGCCCTGTCAGCAGCCAAACACAGATTCTGACTGGCCCAGTTTACAAAGGCCTCCTGTATTAGGGTATTGACTCCATTTCTTAAATGGAAGCCAAGTCATGGTAGCTTACACAAGACAGAAAGTTTTGTTTCTCACAAACAAATAAATGAGTGAAGCTGGTAAACCGTTCAGGAGGTAGGACAGCTCTGCCCCAGGTCACCAGGGACCTGGCTCCTTCTATCCAAGGCTCTGCTTTGCTCTAAGTAAATTGTCCTCACCTGACCATCACAGCCCCGTTCCAGGCAGCCAAGAAGGAGAGTTTGAGGGTCACCCAACTTCCTGATAAGTCAAAGATCTATCCAGATGTTGCCCGCTGCACATCTCATGCTCACTGGTCAGAACCACATCATGTGACCAGGCTGAGCCGCAAGGGAGGCTGGGAAACGTAGTTTTTAGCTAAGTGATCGACTGAAATTCAGAAGGGTTCAATTAGTAAAAGGTAAAAGGGAAGAATGCGGCTGGGCATGGTGGCTCACACTTGTAATCCCAGCACTTTGGGAGGCCAAGGTGGGTGGATCACCTGAGGTCAGGAGTTCAACACCAGCCTGACCAATATGATGAAACCCTGTCTCTACTAAAAATACAGAAATTAGCTGGGTGTGGTGGCAGGCACCTGTAATCTCAGCTACTCGGGAGGCTGAGACAGGAGAATTGTTTGAACCCAGGAGGTGGAGGTTGCAGTGAGCCGAGATCACACCATTGTACTCCAGCCTGGGCAACAAGAGCAAAATTCCATCTCAAAAAAAAGGGGGGGGGCAAAAATGGATCCCCCTTTCCTCATCCTGAGATCAGATAAAAATATATGAGTATTTTTAATCTTTTTATAAAGCTTTTTGCTTTTGCGTTTACATCTTGAACCAGCCTGAGAGGAAGTGTGTGCCCTGAGCCGACCCATGGCCCTGCCCTGCCGTCCCTTCCTGCCGATCCCTGCATGGTGTGGGAGAAACAGCTGTCCATCCCCACCCACCACTTCTCCCTGTCTTACCCTGCCTGGAATGGGTCCTGGAGGCCTGATGTGAAGGGCACATGTCCCTGCCCTCCAGGAGCTCAAAGCCAGGCAGTGGGGGGTCGGCAGATCCTGCTACACCTCCAGGGAAGTGCTCAGGGGCTGTCAGCCACCCCTGGAGGGTAACAGCTGTGCTGAGGGCTGGGCTCAATCCCTCAACAGGGCCTGGGCCCCATACAGGCTGGTGCCAGGGGGAACCCTGAATGGGATGAAGAGCCTGAGGCTCACAGAGGCTGCTCAAATCAAGGTACACATTTGCCATAATGCCAGTGAAAATATCACTGCTGGGACATTCCTGTGTGTTTATGTCAAGAAGAGGTGTTAAACTTCACACGGATTGAAGGCCTGAAGCGCAAACACTGAGGTTCCCCGAAGCAGCAGGAATTCCCTTCCAGGCTGCAACACAAACTCTGCCTGGGCTGCCAGCCTGCTCCCCGTGGAATCTGTCCTCAACGCTGCCACATCAGCTCTTGCCTGAACTCCCAGCCTGCCAACCTGCACTACAAATTTTGGGCTTGCCAGGGCACACGATCATGTGAGACAATTTCTTTAAATTGCATATGCACTCCCTGTCTGTCTCTCTGTCTATCTAACTATTCTATTGATTCTCTTTCTTTGGAGAACCCTAATTCCTAAGAACAATATGAAGAAAAACATTCAAAACATGAAGTCTAAAGTAACAGTAGTAAGTCCAACATCATCCAGCACACTTCAAACCATTTTGTAGCTATAACCACAGGGAGGGATACATTCTACTTCCTAAAATAAATCTGTAAATACAGAAGCATGCAAAACAACTTCAGTGAACAATGGGAATCCTAGCGCATGAGAAGCACTCAACTTCTTTCTTCCCTCACATCTTTCTCATGCATGAAACACACGTGTCCTGCTAAGTACAGTAAGTCACCACACAGCAGACACCAGCAGGTAACCATCCCTCAGCCAAGAACAGGAGCGACGCCCATGCTCCACTATGGGCTTCCCCCAGCACCTGGAGTCCCTCTCCCCCGTGGACTCCATGCAGATGAGCCTGTCAGGCTCCTGCTCCAGCCTCATCACAGACCAGGAAGACCCACGCTGTTAGATTCATTTTACAGACCTGGATTCAAGCCGCAGCTAACTGGCCATGCAAGGCTGACCTCCACTGTGTGGCTGAGGTGAGGATGAAGCTGCTGTCTCATTCACCCGTTTATCAGTGATGATGCCTACCTCTGGCTGCCCTGAGCAGCTTGCTGGGATGGCAGAGCCTGAATCTTGTCTCCAAGGAGCTCACAGTCTCACAAGAAAGTCAGACAAGAAACAGCTGTGACCTCAGAGAATGCAAGGCAGGCAATGATGGGTGGACCCGAGACTGCGGGGGGCCGGGGGGGGAGATCTCCTGGTAGACCCTGGGGGTCGGGGTGAGTGCCCTGGACAGATGGCCAGCTGCCGGGTGAGCCACCAGGTGCAGGAGTTCTGGCAGAGGTCCAGAAGGTTCTCTCACCTGGCACTTAGCAAGCCTTCATTCAGTGAGGGCCTCCTGGAGGCTGGTCAAGGATTCACCCTCCAGGACACTCTGCAGCCCAGGGATGTCGCCAGGACCCTTGGAGACTCCCAGTCTATGCTTGGGTGTGAACCGGGAGTGAAATGTGACCCAGAAGTCGCAGAGAAAGGCTCAAGCAGCTGAAGAGGTGCACATGAGGGCAGGAAGGGCCTGGGGAGTGTGGGAGGCTGGGAGTGAGTGCCAATCTGCCTGCTGACCTGCAGAAGCCTCTGGACTTGGTCTCTGAAAGCAGGATCCAGGGGGAGCTGGAAAGAGGAGGTTCCTGTAGGGGGCCAGCCTGCCCTCCACCTCCCCACTCAATGTGGTGGGGTCCCTGGGGATCTACGCCCTCCAGCGGACAGTAGCATGCTGGAAGGGAGCTTGGGGACAGATGAACGACAGGACCACAGAAAACCAAGGGGGAAAAGGCTGCTAGTATAGAACAAACGTGTGCCCACAGTGCACGCCCAGCTGTGCAGGTGTTCATGGGAAGCCGCTGTGAGCAATGGACCGTCTCAGCTCAGTCCAAGGGAGAGAGGGAGGGAAGGGCCCTGAGTGCTTTTGAGTGGCATGTGAGCAAGTGAACTTCCCACCTTCCAGACAGGCCATAGGCAGTGGATAGATTCCTTTTAAAAAGGAAAGAAAGAACCGAAAAAATGAACTCAAGCAATCGTGGCAGAAGCGTCCTGTTTAGAAATATAGAGCGTCCTGTTTAGAAGTATAGAAGCAGGTAGAGGCAGAAAGAGCTGGCGGGGTTGACAGCCGTGTCCTCTGGTGGGGGTGGGATGAGGAATCTCTTCTGGTAGTGGTTTATGCTCTTTGTAGAAACGGAGGACATTTTAAATTGTGTGCTGAGTAGCTCTGGTACAAATGAAGACTAGGAGGAGGAGAAGAGGCCGGGCAGGAGAAGGGGAGGAAGAAGGGGGCACTAGGTCTCTCTGAATTTAAACCGTTTAGGCATCTATGTAGACATTTTTCTTTCTTAAAAAAATGGGGATGCGGGTGGTGGCTACACAGGTGTGTACATTTATCAAAATTCCTCTGATTGCACTCTTAAATTTGTGCTTTTCTCCCTAAGTACATTCACTTCCCATTTTGAAGAAGGAGGGGAGGGAGCTTTTCCATCTTCTACCTGGTTATACGTTCGAATTTCGTGCCTTGGCGATGCATTGCCTGTTTAAAAAATACATACATCATGAGGGAAAATCTTTATCAAAAACTCTGGTCGGGCGCAGTGGCTCAAGCCTGTAATCCCAACACTTTGGGAGGCCGAGGCAGACGGACCACTTGAGCTTTGGAGTTCACGACGAGCCTGGGCAACATAAAGCACCCCTTCTCTACAAAAAATAAAAATTAGCAGGGCGTGGTGGCCGCGCCTGAAGTCCCAGCTACTCGGAGACTGAGATGGGAGGATCACTCGAGCCCAGGAAATGGAGGCTGCCGTGAGCCCTGATCGCGCCACTGCACTCCAGCCTGGGCGACACAGCGGACCGTCTCAATAACAAACTGAAACTCTGGCTATCTCCAGGTAGTCGAACTTGGGATACCTTTTGTTTTCAGTGCTTGTATTTTCTGAATTTTTAAAATAACGAACAGAGTCTCCTTGCGACATTAAACGCAATGCAGCCGCCGAGCAAGCGTCGGGGGCAGATGGGGTTGGACGCCGACCCCACTTCCTCCCCTGCAGCCGCCTCCAGGCCGCCAACCTCGCCCAGTCGGAGCCTCAGTCCTGGAGGGTCGGGCGGCGGCGGCCTTCGCCCGGAGTGGCATTCTTGTTGCCCATGGGGCCCCCTCCCCAGGTAGGAGGCAGGAGGCGGGGCCTGGGGCTGCCTCCCCTTTCTCCTTCTCCCTTCCCCGGTGGTTTCCCCGCTGCGCCGGGCCTCCCAGGTCTCACCCCGAGTTTCCGCACCCGGTGGGGCGCGGGTTCCAGCCCAGCTTCTCTCGGAAGTGACGGCTGACCTAGAGCGCGTCCCTGGCCTCGGCCCCCGCACCCCCCCGCCCCCCTGCCTGTGGAACCCGCAGCCCCGAAGCCTGGAGCCTCTCTGCGAGCATGCAGGGGTCTCCCAGCTTCCGGATCGTTCCGCCGTTCTGCCCTGGGTCTGAGTCTGGGGGTTCGAGAAACAATTTTGGACGTTTCTGGTTGGATTGTGTCTCAATCGTGCATTTTACGCGACAGGGGACTCGAGGTCCTTGAGGAGCCCAAACTGCCGCAGCCCCTCCCTCCTCCTCCCCTTGCCCTTACCCCTGCCCAGGGAAGTGCGCTCCTCCAGGGTCATCCACACGCGTCGTGCCGAGCCCCGGGCCCCAGTTCCAGGAGCCGCGTCTCTACGGGCCAGTGGGTCCTGAGAGAGCAGGGCTTCGGGCGCTCGGGGAGAGGAGGCGGAGGAGGGGTGAAGCCGAGGGGTGGCTTTTAACGAAAAAGAAGTTGAAGCATCAGCTAAGCCATTAAGGCTAATGCGATGTACTGTAAGACGGGGATCAATGACGGGCCTCGGGGACCGGCGTGGAGGAGGGGGCAGCAGGCCGACCGCTCCCAAGCCGGGCGAGGCCCCCCGTCCATTTGGGGGAAATGGATTTTCGCGATTTAAGAAACAAACCCAAATCAAATGAGCGGGGCCCGGATGTGCTGACGCTGCGGTTACGCGCGCGGAGCTGGAGCCCCGAGAGCGCTCTGGGAAGGGCGCAGCGGCGACCGCGGGAGGGGGTGAGAAGCCGAAGCAGAGAGGTCCGGAGAAGCAGAAAGAGATGCCGACCGGCAGAGAAAGAGCGAGACAGACACACCGAGGGGTGAGGGGGCAAAAGGGAGCAGCCTCGGAATCTTCGCAGAAGAAAACAGGCCGGCGCGGCTGGGGATGCGCTTCTGGGCCAGGCGCGGCAAGACCCCAGGAACTCCCAGGGCCCCACGACCCAGGCGCCTATTTGAGCTCCTTTGAGTCCAGCAGGAGGCCTAGGTCCATGCAGGAGGGAGAGGCCCCGGCCCCTACCTTGTGCAGTCCCCTCGCCCGGACGTCAGGCGGGGGAGTGCTCCCTGAGCGCAGGGCCCCGGGCGGCCGGGACCTCGCTTCTGGCGGCCGGGAGAGGTCGGCACCATGACACTCACGCACACATACACCAATGCCCCGGGCCCGCTAGGGACGCTGAGCTCCAGGCAACGAAAAACGAAGGTCCTGGAATCGGTCCTGAGTGCATTCCTCCGCTGGGTCCCGTCGAGAATGAAACTCTCGGAGCATCGTCACTGGGAGGTCCTGGGGGGACACTGGGATGGGCGAACTTCTTCAAAGACTCGGTTTCCACTGGGCCCTCCCATTCCCTCATCTCTTCGTCACGCGGTGAGGGGTGGGGGGTGCAATAGCCCCTCTGGTTCCTGGGGCACCCCTTGTGGTGGGGTGTGCCCTCCTGGCTGGACCCACCCCTTGCTGGGTGCAGGAGCAGAGTGGGGAGGAAGGAGGCCGGTGGATTTGGCTTCTGGGCAGCCCACCTCTGCCTCTCCTGGGGCCACACTGGACTTATCTGTAAAATGGGCACGAGTGAGATAGGGTTGGCCAAGGTCTCTTTTAGCAGGCTAAGGGTCTGCTGGGGAGGCGGGTTCGCTCCAAGGCTGCCCCCCCCTTACCCACACCTCTTGACAGTGCCACCCCCAGGATGTGAGGAACCTCAGGCAAATACAAGGGACTCTTCTCTATATAAACAGTTTTAGTCACCCCAAACTCAGAATGTCAGCACCAACCCGTTAGCACGATTTCTCCAGTCCCGACTGACAGGCCTCCCGAAACCTGGGCCTTACAGGTCTGAGCTAGCTTAGAGCTTCCACCCCAGTCCCAGAAAAGGCCCGCGGGACTTAGAAAATTCCAAAAATAAAAGGCACTCCGCAATATGGGGCCCTCTGAGGTGCAGCCTGGGGGCACAAGGGTACTGCCTCTGAGACCCCCATGTGGAGAGCCCGCTGGAAGAGGGAGAGGAGGACTGAGGAAGCGGGGAGGGTGCGAGACCTCCGGAGCTGACACCCTCCCCCACTCACCCAGACGAGGGGGTGAGCTGGGCTCAGCATCCTCACCTCCTCGCACTGTCATTGCCGCCACTGGAGAAATGGGGACAGAGTCTCTGCCTTCTCTATACACGTGCGTGGTCTATGTGACGTGGAGTCGCACTGGGACCCGAATGGGGACATCCCCCCGCCCCTTCGTCATCGTGGGAATACCGCGGAACAAGGCGGGCAAAGCGCTGATCAGCTCCCGGCCCGAAGAAAGCTTCCAGGGGAGGCGGAAGGGCCATTCGCCATTCCAGAGCAGGCGCGGGCAGTGGCCCACGGCTCTGGGCCTGGATCTGTGTCCACCTCTGGATACCCAATTCCCGCTACCGTGTGGTTGGGAGCAAGGAGACACAACTGCCCGTGGTGGGAGTGGAGGGCTTGGGTCCCCATTAAAACCGGCAAAGCCCCGACGGGACCGACGGCGGTGCTGACAGCGCGAACTGCATCAGGGGCGCAGCCGAGTTCATGGAGCGCCGTTGCGCATAAGTGCGCGGGCCAGCAGGGCCCTGGTGCCTGGACACCCCCGGGTGCGCGCGGCGTGGCTGCCCTGGTGCCCCAGTGAGAGCATGACTGCGCGCCGAATGGAAGTGGGGGCGCGCCCTGGCCTTTCCTATACCCGGGGCCAAGACCGCTGGGACCGATATACTGCAGGGGTCCGGGCACAGGCTGAGGGGACCGGCCCGTGCGTTGAGCGCCTCGGAGGTGCTCCGGGTCATGGTGCGTGCTGAGCGGGAACACGGAAGGCTGTGTACACAGCAGCAAGCCGTGCACCCGCGATCCCGTCATCACATCGCGCCGCCTTCACCCCCGCTACGATGGCCACTCCGCAGATGGGCAAGACGAGCTCAGAGAGATGAAGTGACTTTCCCAAAGCCGCACAGCGGGCCAGTGAAGGCACCGCGCACGGTCCAGGAATCTAACCCTTCCCGACGAAGAGTGGAGAGGGAAGGGCTCGACCCGAAGGGGCCAGGCGGCAGAGAGGCCCGCGTCCCCCGCCACGGGCTAAGACGCAAGGCGGCGCGCCGTGTCTCCACCTGCGCGCCTCGAGCTTCGCTCCGCTCTAGCCTTCGGGTTAACACCGCTTCCTTCCAGAAACCTAACGAGGCCCGGGCGGATCAGACGCCTCCCTTCTCCGCAGCCCCATGCCCTGCCCGCAGCTTGAGCTCACCGCCCTGCTCGGGCGGTGCGGAGACCGGACCGCTCCGCTGCGCAGAACCCGAGGGGGAAGGGGCCGGGTAGGGGAGGGGAGCGAGAAGTGGCGAGGTGAGAACTGAGGGGCGGGGCCGAAGGCTGAGCCAGACTTCCAGACGCCAGAGAGACGCCAGGTGAGCCGGGCGGGGGCGGGCGCGGGCTCGGGCGCCGGCCTGCTGGGCAACCGGGAGGGCGGGGGCGAGGGCGGGGGCGGGGCGGGGGCGGGGCGGGGCCGGAACCGCGGGGAGGGGGCGGGGCGCCCCGGAGGGCCGCGAGCCGGGAAGGTCCCTGGCGGCCGGAGACGGGGAAGAGGAGGGGCCGCGCCGCGTCCGCGGGGTCCCGGGCACAGCGGAGCTGGCGCCACTGCCGGGGTTCCGTTCCATCTAGGTCGGGCAGCCCCGTGGGTCCGGGCGCCGCTGCCCTCTACCTGCTGGGAAGCGCAGGCCGGGCAGGGATGAACCTGGCTCCAGGGCCCCAGCGGGGCAGGCAGGGCCCGGACCAGAAGCCGCGGCACCGACTTCCCACTGCCGGACCCGGCGACGCGGGGCCCGGGAGGGGCGGGTCGGGATCAGAGCGCCGCTGCGCCCGGGAGTGCGCGCTTCCCTCGGCCTCTGCCGAGGGGCCTCTCCTCAAAGAAATAAACACGCCCTGCCTCCCCGACCCCGAGTCGGGCCGGTCAGAAGTAGGGAGAATCACGCCCGGGAAAGGGGGGATAGGGAACCACGGGGGAGCCTTGGTGACCAGGGCAGACGCACGTGCGGGTGGGATCCTCGAGCGCCGAGAAGAGGGACGAGTAGAGGAGCATCGGAAGAAGACAGGCGAAGGGGACCGCGGAGCAGCGCAGGCGGAGCCCCGGGGGCACGGCCGAGGCTGCGCTTCAGGAGTGTCCGCCAGGCGCCCTCCAGCACGGTTGGCGAAACCCGAGGAGGCCCACAGCTCTGGCCTGGGGCGCCGTCGTTCCAGGGGCCTCTGCGCCGCTCCCTGGAGGCTGTCTGGACCCTCAGAGTCCCGGGATCAAGGCGCCCAACCTCTTGCCAAGCGGGGCGCACCTTTCGCGTGGGTTGGGCGCTGCAGACCAAGCACGCCGAGTGCGTCAAGGAAGTGCCCGGAAACCAAAGACACGCACCCGGGACCAAGAGGAGGCCGCTGCGCGCAACCTCCCAAACACTGCAGCGAAGTCGGAACCGCGTCCGCGTCGGTGACTCGGGCCGGGGAGCCGGGAGGCGGCGCCAAGGACCCTTCAGCCCTTGTCCGTCCTCCCTTATCCGTCCTCGACGCGAGCTGAGGCCTCCCCAGCGGAGGCGACGCCCCGGCGCCAGGTGCCCTGGGTGGGGGAACCCGGAGGGGGCACCACGACCAGTGGAGAAGGGGCGGAGGCCGGGAAAGCTGCGTGGAAAAGAGGAAGGGTTAAGACTGAAATCATTCTACAGAGACCACGTTAATGGGTTTAAATGCGAACATTCTAGCTAAGCAGAAAAAAATTTAAAAGCAGAGTGCAAGCTGGACCAAAGTGAGACCCCGCTTGGGCGTAAATAAACCTGCAACCAAAACAGCGCCAGGCAGAGATTCAGCCGCTCGGGAGCACAAACCCCTAATGTTTCTTGGTAGTCACTTTTTGAAACATTTTATTATGGAAATTTTCAAATATAAAACAAAATCGAGGGAGCCTTCAAGTGAATTCCCGTGTACCCACCCCCATCCCACAGTTCTTAACCCCTGACCAATCTAGTTCCCTCTATTGGCTTCCTTTTATTTTTACTAACTTATTTTTGTTGCCTTATTATGAAGCAAACACAGACACATTTTCACTGGTGAATACATAAATGCATTTTCACTGATAATAACTTTTTTAAAAATAACAATAAGGCTTAAGTCACAATTCCCAGTAAATCCACGCTCAAAGGCAGTTGGCTTTTGACGTTGGAAGTGCAGACGTATTTCCATTTGAACTTTACTGCAATGTCCAGATAATAAAAAGCACTATTACTTTTGTAATAAAAAATAAACAAAAACTCAGCCCCACAGCTCCAGAACCTGGCGAGGGCCGTTTGCTCCCCAGGCGGTGAGGCTGGCTCCTCGACCACTTAGCTGTTCTCGGCGCCCTCTCCGCGCCTGGTCCTGTGTGTCCTTCCGTGCATGACACGCAGAGCTTAGCTCTGTGAGGACAGGGCTGTCCCCTCTCCGGCCCACCTATGAAGTGGTGTCCACCTCTCCGTTTCCCTCCAGGGCAGCCATTCATTGGGTGATCCGCCTTGGGGACCTGGGGATCGGCGGGTCCAGGAGACCCGGCGAACGAATTTCCGGCGGCTGGGACCCCACTTCCCAGCGGCACCCTGGATAGGCATGCCCACTCTGGCTACCAGAGGGGCAGGGTAACCAAAGGGTATGAAGCATATGAGTGCACAGGCGGGGAGGAACAGCAGCAGCACCGACGCAGGAGTAGCCCTCTGGCCTCCCTCAGGCGGGTGGAGGAGGGCGCCGGGGAGCCTCAGTGCCACCGTGCTCCAGAATTCCTGCCCCTCTCAGAACCCCGGTTTCCCTTTCCAACAAGTTGCAAGGTGGGGCGAAAGGCCACGAAAGACTCTTGGGGGAGAGGCACTGACCGAAAGGGAAAGAGAAGCCCACCCGGCCTCTCCCGCCTCCCTGGTGCTGCTCAGCCAGCCAGAGTCCAGCGCCTTCTGTCTCCGCCCAGCTGGGTTGCCTTCGGAGTGGGCTCAGAGCCAAGGATCTGGGAAACCTCCCTGCATGCGGTTGGGTGAGGGCACTGGACACCCCTCCCCTGCACCTGATGAGGAGGATCTTCTCAGGGTGCTCCCACCTGAATGGGAGTCGGTGGGCAGAGGAGCCCCATGGGGGTTCAGGAGTGCAAAGGCCAAGCTGGGTGGAGCGCGCGGGGAATCCACACCTCCAAGGGCAGTGCCTGGGTACCTGCCTGTCTCTCATTTTGGCTTTGGAGGAAGCAGGGAGGACAGAGCCCTGGTTGCTGCCCGCTCTCTCGGCCAAGGGCCTGGAGTGGCCAAGGGTGGTGGGACCACCTAGGGGAAATGGGGCAGGCCCAGGTCGGCCTCCAGGATTCCAGCAGCTCCGATCCCTGTGGAATTTGACCTAGGCTGGGAATCTCTGCTCTATAGTCAGTTCCCGAGGACAGG
Organism: Pongo pygmaeus; assembly: GCF_028885625.2. NCBI lineage: Eukaryota > Metazoa > Chordata > Mammalia > Primates > Hominidae > Pongo > Pongo pygmaeus. The sequence goes on along the minus strand of NC_072376.2, from coordinate 4,039,167 downwards.
ACCCTTAAGCCCAGACAGCACATCCTCCATGCCCAAACACCACCGTAGTGGCTTTTCCTGGTGCTCCGGGTATGGACTCTGCCTTTGGAGGTCCCAGATGCCCAACACTGGGGCGGGGTGGGGAGCTGATTTCCCACCTCTCAGGCCAGCTCCAGTGGGGATTCAGCTTTTGTAGTCCCAGAGCACCGAGAGGCCCAGGGGAGGTGGGTCACCCACCAGTCCCACCACAGCATGGGCCCTGGGAGCTGGGGAGGGATGTCCTGTTGGCCTCACTCAAATCACAGAAGGCCCAGCATTTACAAATTACAGACCCTAGTCCTCACCATAGGTGTGCGGTGGGGAAACGGAGGCCTGGAGAAGAGAAGGGGCGTGATTACGGTCATGGGGAAGTCGGACGGGGTCCAGCAAAGGCATGTGTCCAGGATGTCCAGAGCGCGCTACACCCAGTGGTGCTCGGAGCTGTGCAACTGGAAGCCCTGAGCAGCTCAGGGTGGCTGGAATCCGGACTCAGGTGCAGAGAGCGTGAGGAGGTGGGTGGAACCCGTGAGGGGGGAGGGCGCATGGCGCATGTGGTGGAGACAGATCGAAGCCATTCATCTTCTGCCAGCGGTGGAGCCAACGTGCCTGAGGTGCACCTGCGATCAATGGCGCTGAAGCTCAGGACTCAGAGGGGCCAGGCGTACCCCCTGCCTGCCCCCAGTCTGGTCCCGCATGCCCTCCAGGGCTCTCTGGGCTCCAAGTCCTACACTGCTTCTCTCTGGTTTGTTCTGCCTTCGGTGCCAGCCCCAAGACACCAGAGCCCCACGGATAACAGGGCAGGGCCAGCTTCCCTGAGCCCACTTGGCCTAATCCAGCTTGGGATCTGCTTTCTCTCTTAACAGTGTTCCAGGCCCCATCCCTTCCCTGAGCTTGGGAATGGTCCCCTCCTCCTACACTGACTCCCCCCTTCCCACCAGTCGGGCCCTGAGTCGAGGCCCGTAAGACGCTCTCCAGCCCGATTTTTAACTAATTCTGTCGAAAGACACATCCACTCTCTCCAAATCTGCCCTGCATTTGAACTGTGTAGACCCTGCACCCCCCGATGCTGGCTGCCAAGACTAGGCTTGGTGACCGGTTCCATGGTTCCCCAGTAGCCAGAGTGGACGATCTAAAACTGGCACCCATAGGGCCCTCACCTTTCCAGCTTCCTGGTGGCCTGGAGTCAGGTGACTCCTGGAGTGGTTAAGGCCACTTGTGAAGGGCTCTGGTGCTGACTGAAGCGCCTGTAAGGGGATTCGCCCGAGGACCTTGGCGCCACCACTGCGCTGAGAGGCGCCCTGCAGTCACCACACAACTTTAGGACCGCACCCACATCGGCCAGACGCAGTCGAATAAAACAGTTGCATCACAGCGATAACCCCTTTAGCCTGAGCTTCAATGACCCCCTTCTAATAGGGCCGAGGAGGCAGGCGTCCTCGTGGTGGAGGTGCCCGACACCTTGTGCGTCCTGAGCAGCATTGCCGTTGGGAAGGCCAAGGCAGTGCCACGGGCACACAGTGCCTGGACCTCAAAAGGAGAGGCTACTGCTGCTGCTTCTGCTTACTGGGCCTATGTGGGGCTCGGAGGCTCCGCGGTGTTGCCGGCTGTGCCCTGGCCCCTTTCCTGGACTCGCAGCGATGTGTCCCAGTGACTGGGTGAGGCCAGCACAAAAGCGACAGAAGTCCAGAGGGCGAGGGTCCCAGGAGCCTGAGTCAGCGGTGTGAGGCCTAGAGGGCCCAGTGGGGAGAGGAGTCGGAAGGGGTGGGGGTTGGGACTTTGCCTGAGTGGCCACGAGGAGCCTCCTGGGACACCCCTTGCCCCTCATGGCCGCCAACCGGGAGCTTTCATTTAGTTTTATTGAGGCCTAACCTGAGTCCCTCCCAGATGAAACTGAGTGAGAACGGACTTCCTGGTTTAGCCAGGAAAGCGGTTGGGGCGCAGCCCCAAAGCAGCGAGGAAGCCCGGACACAAGCCTGGAAAGGGCTGGAGGGGGCCCAGGCAGCAACAAGCCTGCAGGGTGGGGACTGGGTTGGGGGGGTCCTGCTGCAAGGCCAAGGATGGCCGCCCCCTCTAAGAATCTCTCAAAATGCCCACGCCGTCATGACGCAGGGCCTGGAACGCAGAGGTGTGGACCTGCGGGCCCAGAGGCTGAAGGAGGCCCCCTGGGCTTGCCAGAACCCTGGCCTCACAGTAAGGAACCAACTGATGGCCCGGGGCAGGGGGCTGGGGCTTGGAGGACATGATTCTGGGTCAGGAGCTGGATGGTAGAGACACACAGATGCACTGACCCCCATGCCTGCCACAGTGTCTCCTTGGCCGTCTGACACTACCTTGATTGCCCCAGGCCCAGCGTATGGCCCGGCTGCTGCCCATCTCACCCGGGGAGTGTCTACACCCAAGTGAAGCAGGAGAGGGAGACGGGTTTTCCTAGGGGCTCAATTCTGCCATGGAAGTGACCTAAACCCGAACAATGTATTTCTCCTAGGCTCAGACACACACCAAATAGTGTCCCTCCCCCAGCCAAAAGCAGCCAGCTTGGAGCTGATGGAGGTGGGGTGGCCCCAGTGGCCCAGAACAGGGGAACGAGCTCTCCTTCAGAGCCCATCATCACCGGCCGTGAACAGCTTTGCCCACGGCCTGAGTCCTCCAGCTGACCAGAGACTGCAGGCCGGAAGGAAGGCCTGAGGCAAGAGCACAGTGGCCTGACCTTGAGTGCCACGGCTTTGTTTTGGCCCAAAGAAAAATTCCATACCAGATAGGAAACGGCTGTGCACACGGGGCACCACACAGCCCAGCCCCTGTGACAAATGCCAGCGGCCATCAGTGGGCCTCTGCCTTCACCTGCTCCTTTCGGTTTCAGTCAAGGCTCTAGAACTTTGGACACACCATCGTCACTTCCTCCTCCCTACTCCCGGCTCCTGGCCCTTCCCTGTGGCGTGTCATAGAAGAGGCGCACAGCGCTCACCACCTCCGACTAGGGTCTGCTCTGCCCACCTGCACCTCGCCCAGCCCTGGGCTCCAGGTATCCCCAGTCAGCACTGAAAGGTACTCCCAGGAGGGACGGCACCCACCGCAGTTTGAGCTGTCCCTGCCCTCCTGATCACAAAGCAGTGAAACTGTCCAGAAAATGTCCCTTTTTATTCCATACGCAAATAAGTAGATTCATTTAAAAAAAACAACAACCCGGAGGCTGGGACGTCTGCGGAGAGCCCCAGCCCGCCTGCTCCTGGAATGGACGATGGGACCCACACGTCCAGGGTCCTTTCTCCACCAGCACCCGCGGGAGGGGTAGCACAGCCCTCCGGGCCGGCCTGCTGTCTGGGTCCCAGGAAAGGGACGTTTAGTGTTGGGGGCAGTCTGTGGAGACAGTCACCGCTCAGCCTGGGACAGCCGGTTCGTAGTTTTCCTTTGTTGCGCTGGGGTTGGCCTGAGGGCAGCTGCCCGGGGTGGCCGTGGCCGACTGCTCCTCGCTGAGGCCGGAGTTGCCCGTGGCACCGTGGGCTGCGCAGCCCAGAGTCTCTGCATGGCCCCCCGTTCAAGTGGGATCCAGCCTGGCAACTGGGTGGGGCGTCCCATTACATTCTAGAGGCGATCCCCACAGGAGCTGAGGCTCGCCCGGCCGCGGCCTGCGCTCCCGAGGTGCCTAGGAGGCGGCAGGAGCGGCCATCCCTTCCCTAACGCCCCCTGAGCCCTGCGCCTGCCGCTGGATCGCGCGTCCACACAGGTCCACAGGGTCGCGGGGAGAGGGCCCGGCGGGCGGGGCTCACACCAGGCCAGGCATCTGCGCCCGCAGAAAGGGCACGGAGGCGGCGGCCGGGAAGGCGGCCAGCGGGTAGGCGAGGGCCCCGGAGAAGCCGAGCAGCGGTGGGGGCGGCGCGGGCGCGGCGGGCGCCAGCGGGAAGGGCAGGGTGGCCGGGGGCCCAGCGGCGGCCGCGGCCGGGGGGCTTTCGTGGTAGAGCACGGGCACGCGGACCAGGCGCTGCGCTCCCGGCGGGGACAGGCTGGCCGCCTCCAGCTCGGCCGCCAGCTGCCGCTTCCACTTGTTGCGGCGGTTCTGGAACCAGATCTTAACCTGCGTCTCGGTGAGCTGCAGGGAGGCGGCCAGGCCGGCGCGCTCGGCGCTGCTCAGGTAGCGCTTCAGGTCGAAGGTGGATTCCAGCTGGAAGACCTGGCTGCGGGAGAAGACTGTGCGCGTCTTCTTCTTTCGGCCGCCGCCCACGCCAACGCCGCCGCGTGTCTCCCCAACCGCCGCAGGGACCTCGGCCAGCTCCGACGCCTCCTCTGTGCCGGCCGCCGGGCCACGCGCCGCCAGCTCCGCTGCCTCCCGCTGCACCGCTCCCGGCCCGGGGCCTCGCGGCCAGGCGCCCTCCGTACGGCCCATCTCCTCGCCCGTCTCCGGTGAGTCCCGGTCGCTGGCTGCAGGGGAGAGAGAGCACCACCGTTGGTTCTAGGGCACTGATTACCAGACTCAATCACTGAGGCCAGCCGTCCCCACCTTGAGGTCGCTCACAGCCACAAGCAGGGAGACCTTCCAGCACAGGGCTGGGCACCCAGCAGCTCTGGGGATGCACACATTGTCAGAACCGTGGGAGGCGGCCCAGAGACCAGGCAGCAGCTCCAAACCAACACCCCGCAACACACAAACACAAACGCACACCCATGCCAGAGGACAACAAAGGGATGCAAAGCAACGAAAAGAAACAAAAATACTACGCTTTTAGAAAAGCAGGCTGACCCCAGTGAGCACTCCCCACTCCCAGCTGCACCACGGGCGGCCCGGAAAAACACACAAACCTCCTGCAGAAGTCCTGGGACAAGAGGAAAGATTTCCTTCCGAGAAATGTACACACCGAAAAACAAGCACAGGACACCCCCTGCCACCTGGCATCCAGCCCCACGCCAAGCTCCCCAGACAGAGGAATGAAGAGTTCACAGGCCTCTTCCCGCGCCCTCTGCCCGCTTGCACAGAAGCATTCCGTAGTAGGAGGACAAACCAATGCAAAGGATCCCCAAAAGATAACTCTCATCAGGTAAGGCTGTCACCCCCCACACCACATACTCCTGTAGCCCTGACCCAGTGCCCACAAGGCAAGTCCACACCAGCCACAATCATGCTCAAAGGGAACACGGGCACATGCCACTCCAAGCAACATGCGGCAGCTGAGCCCTGCCCCAAACGCTTTCAAGACTGGAGGTTCAGCCTCATGGGTTTGGGGGCACAGAAGCTCACAGGGGGTGTCTGAGTTCATGTTCCAAGTACCAAGCTCCCCTACTCATCTCCCAGGAACAAGAAGAGGCCCACAGGCTGGCAAGAGATGATGTCAGGTTAAAGAGGCCAGCCGGGACCCAGAAGCACTTGCCCAGATTGAAGAGGGCAGCCGCCTCCGACTGCAGGGCTCCGGAGGCTGACTCGGACCTGCTGCTTTTCTGCCTTGGTCTGGAGCCTCCCGTGCAAAGGGCAGGCCCTGGTTGACAGGTTAGAGGTGGAGGCAGAGTTTGTCCTGGCCCTGGGCCCCTGGAAGGCTGTGCACTCGGCCGGGTGTGTGCCTTCAGTGTATTTGCAGCATTTGCACGCTCATACGAGGGGCGCGCACACTGGTGGGCTTCTGTGCGTGGTTCCAGCTCTGTGCCTCACGCCCAAGGAGTGTGCACATCCCACTCGTGCCCATGGCCAATCCCCAAGGTGTGTGCCCTCACAGCACCCACAGGGGAGTCAGGCAACAGGTTGTGGTGCATGCTACTAGATCTGGGGAGTCCCTGCCTCCCCCCAATACCCCAAACTCACAGAGGCCCATGTGCTGCCACAAGGCACTAGGCTGACTTGCCAGCTCTAGTGAGGACGCGGGACCCTAACCCGCATGGCACGAAATAAGGGGGAGCCGCCTCTGCAGGGGTGCCACCTGGGCTGCAGGAGGGGATGCACCCCAGGGATGAGCGGAGAACAAATTTCACCCCGAGAAACCCTTTCCATAGTCTCCCCCAGAAGGGCACTAGACAGAGTTGCTGGATTTCTGGGGAACCACGGAGGCCCTGCTCAAGTCTACGTGAAGGGGGTGGGGGCCTAGACTTCCTGAGAGTGGGTGCCGAGATGTGGGGCCTTTTGCAAGGGGTCATGCCACGACATGGAAAGGGTTATCTAACAAGTGAGTGGGGGTCGTAGGCCACTTACTCCCCAGCACACACTGATATTAATACAGAGGACAGCATGGATCCCAGAGCCGGAGCCTGCAGAGGGCCCACATCCTCAGCTGGCCTCAAGGTCCAAAGGCTGTGTTGGGGGTGGGCGGCTGGCTAAGCCAGGGCTTGGGGGGGGTTTGGACTGGCTTTCCTGGCCTTCCTCCCAGGGGTCTTCCTAAAGGGCAGGTCCAAAAGGGAGGCAGGGACCCTGGAACCCTGGGGAGGGGAAGCAGAACTAAGGGGTCAGATACCCAAGCAAGGGGGCAGAGGGGTTCTGGGGTTGAGGACCCCCAGCCCCAGTCTCAAGCCCTCAGCAGGGAACAAAGACAAGGAGGGGGAGGGGCAGAAAAAGAAGAGAGAGGGGTTGGACTGGGGGCCTCAGAACAGGCTCCCTTCTTGCCTGGCACAGCCCATGCCCCTCAAGGACCAAGAGGGAGGCCCAGGCCCCTGCCCCAGGCTGTCTGCAGCGGGCACAGAGGAAACAGGACTCTGGGGGGGCACAGCTGCCCTGTTAGATGGCTCCCCTCCCCGGCCCCACCCCCACAACACTGCACCCTCTGCTCAATGCCCCCTTTTATTTTTCCACGTCTGATGCTACTTTGTCTCCCTTTCCCTCCATCTCTTCCTCCTCTTTTCTCTCTCCGATCACTCTTGGGTTTCTTTTTCCTGCATCTTCCCTTCCCCCCACCCCATTCTCTCTCCCGCAGTACATTCCTTTCTTCCTCCATCCTCCCATTTTCTTTCTCAGCCTCTTTCGCCTTCTCCTGTATCTTTCCCTGTCCTCTTTCACTCTCCTTTCTTTTTTCTTTGCTCTCCTGTTGTCCCCTGTCTCCAGCCTTCCTGGGACCGGAGGAGCCCGGCAATGGGTGAAGCTATGGCCTGCAAAACCTCCTCGTTAGCGGAGCTCCTGCCCCAGAGGGTAGGCCTCCAAACCAGCCCAACCAGGGACTCCGTGGGGGCCCCACACGGCCCAGACGCCGTTCCACAGAAGAGAGAGGATGGCCCAGAACGGGCGGCGATGAGCCCAAAGTCCCCCAGCAAATGCGCAGGGAGGAAGTCGGGCCCCACCGCCTGGCCCACCCCTCCCCGCGCCCTCACTCACTGTCAGGACTGAGGCCGCCTCCGTAGCCACCGTGCGCCCGTGGGTACCAGCGCGCTGCGCCTCCGCAGCCCAGAGCGAAGGGCGGCCCGGGACCGGGGGGCGGCCGAGGACCGAGACCCAGCGCGCCCGGCCCGAGCAGCGCACGGGCCCGCGCCTCCCCGCCGGGCCCGGTGACCGCGAGCAACTGTCGCCGCCGCTGTAGCCGTCGCCGCCGCGCCTGCTCGGCGTCCTCGTCCTCGGGGTCGTCGTCGTCCTCCTCCTCGTCCTCCCGGCTGCCGTCGCCCTGGGTCGCGCGCCCTGCGCCCTTGGCCTCGGCCGCCAGCAGGTTCTCGATGAGGAAGGAGGAGGCGCGGGCCGGCGTGGCGCGCCCGGGCTCCGTCAGCTCGTCAGGCATCGCGGCCGCGGGCTTCTCGGGCTCGGCCGGGCTCCTCGGTCCCCGCTGGGGATGGTGGCGCGCGGCTCCCGGGCGCACGCGCGGGCCGGCCCTGGAGCTGCTACCCGGCGCGCTGGCGTCGGGCCCCGCGGGGCAGGCGGCGGCCTCCGCGTCTGGCTGGGCTGGGCCGGGAGCGAGTGCGCGCCGACAGCCGATCGGGCAGCCGCCTGGCTCGCCTTTCAGGTCGCCGTTCTGGTCGCCGCCGGGGCGGCCTCACTGGGGGCGGGGAGGGGGAGGGGCCAGCAGGGGCGGGGGTCGCGGGCTGGGCCGGGAGGGCTGAACCCCGAGGACGCTGCGCCGGCCCCGAGTGCGGCCGCTGCCGAGAGACGCTGCCCAGACCTGAGCGCGCGGGCAGCGGCGCAGCCGAGGGCGGGCGGCCCCGGGCGCAGGCGGGGGGTCGCGCCGGGTCCGATCCCGCGTGATCCGTTCCCCCGTCCCGCGCCACCCGCTCCGTGGGGGCGGGGCCTGGGCTGAACGGCCACCCATTGGCTGTGGGGCCCAGATGAGGAACGGGCTGGCCAATCACCGTCCGGCCAGAGCCGTAATTACCCCGCTGCGAGGAGGGTGTTGGACCCAGCGTGAGTAACTGTGTGTGTGCGCGCGCGTGGTGTGTGCACGAGTGTGCGTTTGAATGGCTGTGTGTGTGGAGGGAGACCCCGGGGCTCCCAAGAAACTGCAAGAGGCTGGGCCACATTTTTTTATTAAAGACTTTGTGTGTAATTTAAAAATGGGAACACTGCCAAAACAGGACTGCGAAATGTGGCATATCTTAATATTTGCACTTAATGAAAGATGCTTTCAATGCCAACTGTAGTTCGGTAGAACTCTCCAGTTCCCGGGCTCAGTACCAGTATGTAAGGAAGTGCAACCACAGGGCTCCGCTGGCAGCCCGCCGGATGTTACTAAGCAGGTCCTCACCGCGCCAGCACCCCCACCGCCCGCTCCAGGGGAAGCCGGGGCCTTAGAAGTGGGTGGGAGCTTCTGGCCCAGCCTCTGCCCTGGGCGGAGGTCTTGGGGGCAGGCCCCATCCCTCGTTGTGCCTACGTTTTTTCGCTCTAAAGGGGTGGGGAGGTCCTCCCATTTCTGCAGAGGGAAGTTCGGGAACAGAACGCACCCTGGAGCTGTCTCCGTTCCGGGGTCAACTTCAGACTTACCTACATTAGGTCACTGCGCGGACGCGCGGGTTAAGCCGGCTTCACCCGATGCGGGTTATTTCGGAGAGATATATCCATCCTCCCAGGGCCAGCCCCGGGCCCCTGTCCACCCGAGTACCGCCCGCGTTCCCGGAGGTGACCGCAGGCCTGGGGCTTCCGCTTTGTTTAATTCTTCCAAATAAGCACGGTGGAGGGAGCATCGCCCCCATTTTTCAGCGGAGAAAACTGACGGGAGAAGAGAGAAGAGACTCCCCCAGAGAGTAGGTGGCTCCGGCAAGCCTGGAATTCCTTCGTTCCCGGCCCACCCCGCACTGATACCCCGGAGTCCGGCTGGTTGGCAGGGCAGTGGGGCTCCAGGAGCGGCTGAGGCCTAGCCAGCTGGGCCCTCCAGGCCTGGGTTCGCAGAGAAAATGGTGCGCCTCTTGGGAGTGTGTCCTGGGTGCGCTTTCTGGCGGCTGCCAGGAAGGACCTCTAGTGCTCAGTGGCTGCCGCGATCTCGAGTGGGAGGACTTTTCCAGGGACTCTAGGACAAGATGCTGAGCCCATCTCCTTTTCCCCGGCATCCTAGCCCAACAGGGGCAAAAATAATCAATGACAGGGACTCCCCGGGTTGTTTAGCCTGGAAGCAGCCACACAGATGGGGCTCCTCCCTCCATTTTGTTGATGAGGCCACTAAGCCAAAGTGGAGAGAGTTGGGATCTTAGGGAGGAGCTGAGGTCTCCCAAGCCCTGCTCCCTGGGATGACCAGGGTCAAAGAGACTCCAAGGAGCAGAGGTACCCCAGCCAGAGGGGGCTGGGCCAAGGAAATTGGGACAGAGCGCCCGATTGGATTAGTTTGGAGCGCTAGCCTTGGGGCAGACACGGTCTACACTAGGGCGCTTTTGACAGATAAGGAAACTGAGGCCAGACAGGAGCCAGATAAAAAGACAATGGCTGTGGGGAGGAGTGTTTTTCCGATAGCCGTCCAGTTCACGCAGGCTCCCCTGGGTCTGTCTGTGAGAGGCGCCTGGACACGCCTGCCCCGTCCAGCCACGCGCCTGCCCAGGTTGGTGGCATGTCCATTTCTCTCCCTCAGGCCTGGCGGGCTTCCTCTCAGTCTGAGTTCTAATTCCCTCCGCTCTAGGGTTGTGTGGCCCTGGAGGAGGCGTCTCGCGTCTCTGATCCTATAACTGCGGACGATACGCGTCCCTGAGGGTGCCAGATTGTTGGGAGTAGAGGCTGGGGACGTCCAGGCGGGTGGTGGCCCTGAGCGCATAGCGCTCGCGGGTGTCTTCCCACTGCCTCTTGGGGGCGCGCATGAGAACGGCGCTTCCACCAGCTGCCGCGTGGGGCCTGGGCTGGGAGCGAAGAGGGGCGGTGGATCCGAAGCGAGGACCGTGCACCCTTTTCCTCTGGGCGCCCGCTGTCTGGGGGTTGCGGAGAGAGCGGGCGCCGGGCAGAGGCTGGCGCGTTCACACTCTGAGTTTCCCACGCCGGGTCCCGGAGACTTTCCGGCGACAACTGCAGCGGCGAAGCCTGGTCGGCGAGGCGTGGGTGTGGGCAATTGGGCAGATCGTTGACGCTAAGGCGCAGGGTCGGACCGGGACGCGCGAACTGACCGGACTGGTGCTCGCCCAGGCCACTGCCTCTGTGCTCGGTGCTGGTGGCGGAGCCGGCCAGGATCGAAGTCCTGCGTCCAGGTGAGTGGCGACGCCCAGTTTGGAGACAGAATTGCCGGCAGAGGAGCAAGCGGGAATCGCTACCTTCGCGGCTTGGCGCATTTCGATGCTCCGCAGGTCATAGCGGCTGGCAGTTCACAGCCCAAGAACAGTCTCGAGCAGGGCAGGGGGAGGTCGGGATGCGCGCTTCTCGCGCTCGGAGGCTGACCTCGCAAAGTCGTCACCTTCAGTCGGGGTTTCTTGCCCTCCCAGGACCAAGGTTCAAGATTTCTGATCACTGTTGGACACGTCCGAATTCTGGGACTGAAAGACTCCCCCATCCAAAAAAAGCAAAATGTCTCAAAGTGAATGAGTGGTCACCTTCCTGTCTCCCCATCCCTGTGAGGGCACCCCCACACACACACATCCCCAACCCACAGCCATCCCTCCATGCAGGCGGTGCGCCACAAGCCCACCACCTCCCTGTCCACTTTTGTCCCTAGGCCTCCCTCCCCTCCTGCGCCTGCCGTGCATCCTCTCCCTTGTATCCTGACCCACCTTGGAACTTCCAGCAAACGCCCTCCAGGGAACCCAGTGCCCTTCTCAACTGGACAGGGAGGTGCCTGACAGGGCCTAAGCCTTCCTCACCGGTATCCCCAGTGCCTCGCTGGAGGCTAGCAGCCAGATGAGTGAGTGGGAAGAATCCACAGAGCATAGATCTGGGGAGGCAAACCACAGCCGCTGGCGCATGTTTGGTTTCCTTTTAATCAACCTTTTTCTTTTGGAAGTTTTAGAGAATGTCCATTTTAAGTTTAAGTTTTCTATTTTCTTGCTTGTTTCATCCCTCATCCCAGTCTTACCCATCCTGACCTCACCTGTGCCGCCCCAGGTACCTGCTCTTGTGTCTTAATTTATAAAAACAGTGTCACATTTCACACCTCCACTACTTGTCATTTTGAAAGTATATGTTTGAGGTCAATGACACGCCGGCCAATGCAGCAGTGCTCATTTCCTCTTTATGCTCTCTGCACAGCCCAACACTCACATGTGCCGTGGTTCCGTTTCTATCACGTGTTTCCCCAAACCTTCCTGGTGTGGAACAGCCATGGATTTGATGCTCACTCTGGGTCAGGGATGGCTTCTCTCCAGTTCCTGAAATCTGGGTCTCCTCTGGAAGACTCAAAGCCAGGGGCCGGGGTGGTGGACTCTTCTCAAAGCCCATTTGATCATTTATCCAAAAGCTGATGCTGGCTGTGCGCTCAGGGACCCTTGCTTGGGGCCTCCCTATGTGACCTGAGCCTCCTCACAGCATGGGTTCCCAAGACAAGTGGAGGAGGCCGGAGACCGAGGGAGAGAGAAAGAGAGAGAGAGAAGAGAGGAGAACCCTCTGCTATACTTATTGATTGGAGCAGTCACAGCTCCCATCAAGGTTCAAGGGAAGGGACATGGACCCAGCTCTCAGTAGGAAGAATGTGGAAGTCACATTGTCAGATTGAACAATGAGAAATACCCTTGCGGTCATTCATTCAGCCCAGGTGCCACAGGGCAGCTTATTCCCCTGTTGGGAGATCTATCTGTAGGCTGCTTCCGACTCTCTGCTTTTGCAAATAACATTGGAATGAACAAACCGGTCCATCTTCCTGTAAGAGCCTGAGTTTTTCTGGGGATGAATGCCTGAGAATGGGAATCCTGGGGCGATGGATCTATACGGACTCACCTTCGTGAAGCACTTCAGAATCATCCTCCACAAGAGCTGTATCTATTTCTGTTTCCTCACATCTTCGCCAGCACTCGGCCTCATCTGACTTTTATACATGTGACGCCGTGACAGGTATGAAGGGAAACCTGGCATTTAGGGTGATAGGTCTCTGCTTGCTGAGAGGGTGCAGAGCTGAGCATGTTAGGAAGCTAGAGGGTTGGGTTTATATGAGACTGCTGCTGGGAAGGAGGAAAAATGATGAATTGGGGTCTGGTTATGAAGACTCCTGCATGCCGAGCTGAAGAATACGGTTCGGTTCTTAATTTGTGAAGCAGTGGGGAGCCACTGAAGGTTGTTGAGCTGGGGAGGCAGGGTTAAAGCTGGACCCTAGGAAGAGTCATCTGAACACCATACATAGGCAGGGTGGACAGGAGATGAGGAGGTGCAAGTGGAGGTTCTCAGCATGGTCCAGGGATGAGCAATAATGTCCCCTGAAGGCAGGGGCAAGCCGAGGCCCATCTCCACTGTCTGTGGGGCCAGACCCAGTGTTGGTGGGTGTGGAGGGAGGGGGCCCCAGGCCACCATTGGCTGTTGAACCTGGCTGTGTCTTATTTTCTCCCTTTAGCCCCTCACGCTCAGGCCTGGGGAGCAGTACAGTCTCGAGACATTCTCGTCTTAGTCTGATCTCCACGTCGCAGCCAGCAGGAAATGTCCTTGCAGCTGTGGAGATGTGGATCGGAACTAGGGCACCTCACTCCAGATCAGCCGCTGGCCCACTAAGGTGTGAGCAAGTCACTGCCCTTGAGGGACCTTGGTGTACCCCACTGTCGAGCGGGAACAGCAGGAACGCCCACCCCTGGGCTGGGATGTGGGGAGTGCAGATCACCACATACACAAGCCTTCCGCATACACTGAAAGAGACCAAATGCTTTGAAAAAGATCAAAATGTTCAAAACCTACTGTGGCTGCCTTCTGGGGGGTCTAGCCATTCCTTCCTTGTGAAAGTCTCTCTTTAGAAACTGGAAAGAGAAGAATTTTCATAAAGCACCATGCCCAAAGGCTGGTGGACCAGAGGGGAGAGAGGAGAGGAGTGGGGAGAGGAGAGGAGAGGAGTGGGGAGAGGAGAGGAGAGAGGAGAGGAGTGGGGAGAGGAGAGGAGAGGGGAGAGGAGAGGGAGAAGAAAGGAGGAGAAGGAGGTGAAAAGAGAGGGAAGGACTGGGCCTGAGGAGGAGGAGATGGGAGGAGGAAGGAAGAGGGGATGGAAGGGAAGAAGGAGTGGGAAGAGAAACGGAGGGGGAAGGAGAGAGGAGGAAGAAGAAGGATAAAAGAGGAGGTAGGAAGAAGGGGAGGAATATGGGGGGAGAGAGGGAAGGGAAGGGGAATTGTGCAGGAGGGATGGGGAGAAGGGGAGGGGAGGCATGGAGAGGAGGAGGGGAGGGATGGAAGGAGGGGAAGGGGAAAGATGTTGACCTCGGCATTCCTGGTTGCACAGGTCTTACAGCAACGGGGTTCAGCCCTCTCCCTGCCTGGGCTCACTCATTGTCCTGGGGAGCTGCAGCAGTCATGGGCGCCATTCTCCCAGGGAAGGCCCACCCGGGATGCAGCCTCCTGCGCGTCCCCCAAGCCTGGCTCCCTGCAGGCTGGAGACTTCCCTGGAGCCTGGAAACGCCCGGGCCAGCTGAGAAGCCACCTCTGCCCCTGGAGTCCCTGGGAAGGGTCCCCTCCACCTGCCCATAGCCAGCCTGGGAGGCAGACGCGCCAACGTCTGGCCCCTCAGCGGGGACAGCAGCTCCAACAAAGCCACCCCTGGGAGGGGACGCTGTGCCCATGGGGCTGCTCCTCCCCCAGCCCCGGGGCCTGGTCCCAGCACCTGCCCTGTGCCAGGGCCACCAACCTGGGCTCCCTCACCCTCCATTCAATGCAGGATTTCCCTCTTAACTTTCTTTCGATTTTGAAAACTTTCAAACATAGGCAACAATGAAAAGAGCTGGGCAGAGAACACCGCCTGCCCCCCTCAGCCAGGACCCCATTGTCCCCCGCCCCTCCCCACCGATTTCATAGTGCGTGGCAGGCCCCAGCACACCTGCAGGTAGACTGGCTTTGGAGAACCTCTCTTCTCAGAGCCCCACACAAAGGCAGAAATTCGTGAGTTTGGGTCCCAGCTCTGGGTCCCAGCGCTATTCGCCGTCCTGAGCACCGCTTCTTCCTCTGGAAATCCACATAACGAGGCCCCGTGGGAGTGGCTGTGGTGGCTGGGGGGAGACAGTGACAGTGCACACCCAACTCGGGACCTCTGTCGCCAGGAAACTGCCTGGAGGATGGATGCTCTGGTGATGACTTTCAGAAGTGTGATGCCAAAATCAGGCACTGGAGGTAGACCGGCCTTGCACTCAGCCACAGCCTGCTGGACGCCAGCCTCTCCCAGTCTCCATGAAGATACGTGAAGCTGTGGTCACTTTAAGGCTCCGGGTGTGGGAATATCTGGTTTTAATATCGAGAGCACCTCGAGGTGGGTAGGTTTTGGTTTCCACAATGGAGCACAGATTTGTGCTCTGAGTTCCCCAAATCACGGGGGACCTGCAGCCGTCTCAGGCTGCCTGTGACCTTGATTAGGAGTGACTTGGGGCTGGAGGAACAAGGCTGGAACACAGGGCTGGGGCAGCCACGGTGGAGAGAGCCTTTTCCCAAGGAGCCAGAGGGAAGTTTCTGGAAACCACAGCCGGCCAGCACAGGAACCCCACCAGTCTAGACACTCGGCCCTGTTGGTCTTGGAATGGATGCGGTGACCCAACGGGACTTCCTGGCAGCGGGGGAGCACAGGCTCGGGGTGCTGGGGAAATGTTTGGCACAGGCATCCCTGGTTAAGTCTGGAGGAAAATTCCATGCTTAGCAATCCTTTCTGTAGGAGAGTCTTGGGAGGGCTGCAGGAGGTGGGCAGGGAACAAGCCCCCCACCCCCACATTGAGGGTGGGCAGAAGTCAGAAGCTTCAACAGGTTTGACAGCCACTTTCTACCTGAGCCTGGCTGTAGACTCCGTGCCAGGCTCCTCATGGATGCTCACAAAACCCCACGAGGACTTGTGGGGCCTGATGATGTCCCCCATTCACCCCCCCCCCCACGCCCCAGCTTATTCCATGCAGCAGGATTTGTAATTTCAAACAATGGAAACACCCTTCATGCGGATCAGCAGCTGTGATGCACACAGGCGTTCATCGTCACACTGGCGCGTTATGCAGCTGGGAGAAAGAATGGGGTGCACTTGTTATGGGGCCGCCCCGAGGACCCATTGAGGTAATCACACAAGTAGAGGACAGGAAGTGAGTAAAGGGTGGGGGGTTAACATCCATTGGCACCTACGTCAACATAAGAACCATGTGTCGACGTATGCATTGACGGTTGATGATGTGTGTATCTATCATGGGTTGAATTGTGTCCTAAAATTCACATATTGGAGTCCTAACCCCCAGAACCTCAGAAGGTGACCTTATTTGGAAATAGGGTGGTTGCGGATGTAATTAGTTCAGATGAGGTCATGCTGGACATGGGTGGGCTCTGATCCAACATGACTGATGTCCTTATAACAAGGGAAAACGTGGACACAGACACGCACCCAGGGAGATGCCGTGGGAAGATGGAGGCGGAGGTGGGGACAGTGCTGCCACAGCCAGGGACCCACCAGAGGCTGCAGAGAAGCCTGGGCCTTATCTTTCCCTAGAGCCTCAGAGAGAGCCTGGCTCTGCCCACAGCTTGATGTTGGCTTCCAGAACCGTGAGCGAATACGCACCCAGCACTTGTTGGCTCCTGCAGCCCCAGACACGGTTCCCTGTTTTCAGGGATGAGAGAACATCCCTGGAGCAGAACTGGGTGCTGAAAACAGAGGCGGGATGACCTCTGCCTGTCTGCACTGTTCAGAACTTCATGGTTTGGGTTTTGTACCAAGTGCAAGTATTAATTTTTTTAAATGTCTGCTGCTCTTCTTGAAAAAAACAATGGAATGGAAACACTAAAAAGTCACCAAAGAGATAACTTGGAGGTGGTCAGGGGTGTCTGGCCCTTAGTAGAAGCTGACAGAAGCCTGGGGTACGAGGAGGCTGCCCAGCTGTGGAAGGAGAGTAGAGGATGTGGAAGAGGCATGGGGGTCCTGAAAGACTGGGAGGGCCCTCCAGGTTCACATGTGCAGGTGTGTGGGGCGGAGCAGGGCAGCAGTTTCACATGCCATGGACCCACCGATGTTAAAATGAGGGAGAGTCAGAGCGTAGCCATGGAGGCCCCGGGGTCATCCCCTTACCTACTTGAGGAGGCAGGAAGGGTGGGCTCTTCCTCCAGGCCCACCAGACCCGCCAAGTCTGCTCTGCCACCCTGAGCCTCCACTTGGCCTCTCTGAGCCTCAATCTCTTCATCTGATAAAGGAATGAACACGTACCCACACCAGCAAAAAACACAGTTCATGCAGCACCTTGACTCGGGCACCCCCCGTGGCCTCACAAGCCGAGGTGGGGCACAGTTCACTGGCGCAGCCCACCTGAACCCAACATGTGTGAACCTGGCCCATGCCTCACGGTGCCCAGGCTGCCCTTTGGGCTGTCAGTGTCTCTGCCTTCACCTCAACCTTCTTTTTCCACAACAAAATGGCTTTTTATGTATATAAACACATGCTCAACACAGAGAACTGGACAGATCCTCCACAATGCAGAGATAACAGGCCATCTGTAAACGCACCGCTCTGAGACCCCCGTCAGCATTCTGGGATGGTCTCTCCCGGAGTCTCTTTAGGCAGACAAAGGCCTAAACACACACACACACCCCACACTCACCGACACCCACAGACCCATCCCTCCACACCCCCACACAGTCACATAAAGACACACCATCCACACCTGCACCCACACAGCCTCACCTACACACACACCCACGCCCCCCTCCACACATAAACACACCCACACACACCCATCCACATCCACACAGGCCCATGCACACATACACAGTCTACAATCCTATACACACAGACCCACACCCCTGCCTTAACACACACATATGAAAACACATGCCTGTCCACACCCACACAACCCCTTATGCACATCTCTCCCCATAAACTCCTCACACAGTCCCCCATCTACACTGACACACACCCCTGTATACACACCTCACCCCATAAACCCCTCACACATCCCCCTACACACACACACACACACACACACAGGTCCATATAGATGCCCACACAGCCCTACCCCCTTGACATGCCCCCACAGCCATACATCCTGCCACGCCACCCAGATGGACCCAGGTCCCGCTCCCGCCCGTGGGGTCACACGCTCTGTGTGGCCCATCAGGAACCCACCCACTCCCATCCCATCCCCCTCCAAATCCCACATCGCCAGCCCAATGTCTTTACACATCGCTCTTCCTCTCGGTGCTCAGCAAATCCTGCAGAGACTCAGAGCAACGCAAGCACGTGTGGCTGCAATGTACAAGCAGTAGGGTTTCGGGCTCACTGTTTTCTGTGCGTTCTATCCATGACACACATTCTTCTATCTGTTTCTTTCCCACCCAGTGGGCCCTGGAAACTCCTCTCTGTCTTCTGGTTCAGCCTCCACTCCCTGTTTAGTGGCTGCGCATTTCCGTGGGGGGGGGGTGGGGGGTGGGGGGGGCACTTCTGCATCTCCCCATTCATGGGATTCACTCTGTCTCCAGTGCTGGTGATGGCAGATAGCCCTGCAGCCTCATGGGCCTGCAAAGAAACCTGCTGCTGCCTCCTTAGGCGCTGGCGAGACTGTTTCTGCGGGAGAGATTCCTGGGTGTACTACTGATGGGCCTAATGGGCTGGGTGTGTGCAGTTACTCCAATCTTCCAGATTGCTTTTGCAAAAGACTGACCCCCCTGGGCCTTCCACCAGTGCCATAGAGGACACCTCTCCCCTCTCCTCTGCCTATAGGTAGCACAGCTCCTTCTTGAGGCTTTGCCAGACTGAGGAGTGTAAGTAGTGGCTACTCTCTGGGGTGTAAATTGGTCTTTACTCGAAGTCAGGGGACTGGTGAGTTGCAGTGAATATGTCACTGGCACCCACCCTTCTGGAGCCCGGTGTGGGTGGGTGGGTGACTCAGGATGGGAAGGGAGGCCTGCACCTGCAGTGGGTGCAGTGGGGAGGGCGGGCAGGTGGGGAGGGCATGGATGGCTGGGAGGGCGCTGCTGAGAGTCAAACTGGACTCCTCCTTCTGCCCACCCCCTCCTCCCTACCATCCAGGCTCCTCTAAGCACCACACCATCTGCCGCACCCCCTGCTGGCTGCCGAGATTGTCATCAGACAGAGGACAGAGATGACATCTGTCTGCACCCCAGCTCAGGGCCCTGCACACAGTAGGTGCTGGTGTTTGAGTGGGCAGAGGCAGTCAGCCCCCTCTCATGCCAGTGGCCTGTGGAGACTGTTACCTCCTCACTGCCAAGAGCTGGTCGTCCCAAACCAGTGAGCTTTTCAGCGGGTCCCAGAGTGGGTGAAATATTTGCTGGCTGGAGGGTGAACTTAGGCCACATCATCGCCCACCCATCTATCATCATCTACAGGAATCTTCGCTCCTCCAGAGCTGCTGGAACTCACAGGCTTGGCCTGGGGAAGACTGGAAATGGAATCGTCTTCATCCGATGGCACCCTCTCGCTGAGCCATTTCTCATTACAGGGCCTTGCAGAGCGCATCTGTTTTGGCGTCTGCAGGACAAGTTTGATAACTGAAGTGTGAGAAGGATTTTGAAGGAGACAAGGCAAGAATCAAACTTTCTCTCCCTGCCCCACTCAAACTCTCTTATGGCTGTGTGTAGACAGGGTGGAGGAGAAGCACCCTCCCCACCAACATTCCTGATGGAGGGACCCCCCCAGACCTCAGGCAGAGAGTGGAGGCCCCTCAGACCTCAGGCGGAGAGTGGAGGCCCCTCAGACCTCAGGCGGAGAGTGGAGAGGGTCCCTCAGACCTCAGGCAGAGTGGAGGCCCCCAGACCTCAGGCAGAGAGTGGAGGCCCCCAGACCTCAGGCAGAGAGTGGAGGCCCCCAGACCTCAGGCAGAGAGTGGAGGCCCCCAGACCTCAGGCAGAGAGTGGAGGCCCCTCAGACCTCAGACGGCAAGTCCTGCTGGATGGCTCTGCAGCTGCAGCCTGGGCTCCGGGGTAGTTACGACGCTGAGTTTTGTCTGTGAAACACCAAAGACCAATCCACATACACCTGGCCTTAGTCCACCTGTACCCTTAGAGTTCCACAAACTTGGTGGCATAAAACAACAGACATGTATTCTCTCCCAGTCTGGAGGCCACAAGTCCAAAGTCAGTAATACCGGGTTGAAATGACGAGTCAGCAGGGCCGCACTCCACGGGAGGCCCTCAAGGGGGCTCCTCCTCGCCCCTTCCAGCCCCTGGTGGCTCTGGGCGTTCCTTGGCTTGTGGCCACACGGCTCCTAACTGTCTCTGCCTTCATGCGGCCTTCTCCTCTGTGTGTCTGTGGCCAGGTCTCCCTGCCTCCCACTCATAAGTATATACGTGATTGCATTTAGGGCCTACCTGGATACTCCCTGCTCATCTCAAAATCCTTACCTAATCTCATTATCAAACACCCTTTCCTGCAAAAGGCAACATTTACAGGTTCTAGGTTTAGCACCTGATATCTTCGGGAAATAGTGCTGTGGTTTGAATGTTTGTGTGCCTCCCAAATTCATGTTGAAACTTCATTCCTAGTGCAAGAATATGACAAGCTAGGGCCTTGGGGAGGTAAGAAGAGCCCTTATAAAAGGGCTTGAGCGGGCGAGTTCACTTTTTTTTGTCCTTCTGCCATGTGAGGACGCTGCAAGAAGATGCCATATTAGAAGCAGCGAGCAAGTCCTCCTTAGACACCAGATTTGCTGGCACCTTGATCTTGGATGAGGAATACATTTCTGTTCTTTATCAATTACCCAGTCTATTTTGCTATAGAAGCAAAAAGGGATGACAGCAGACAGTATTCAGCCCTAAATGCTCATTAGCCTCCGTGCAATAGCTTGAGCCAGGGCCCCTCCAAAGTTATGTAGCGTATCAGCTGTTTGCTCCTTTGGCCTCAGTGAGGCTACCCCAGGGACTGCAGAAAGTGCGATTTTGAACCAAAGAACAGACGTGTTGACTCATCTAGGAGTCAGCCTGGAAAACTAGTTCAAAGGGAGGCTCCCAAGCAATGGCCCAGTGTAGAAAACTCCTAACAGGGATCATTTTACTGCTGCTCACATACCTGTCCTGACAGGGAACTCACTACTATACAAGGTTACTCAATTATTTATTTATTTTTTTTTTTTTTGGTCCTACTGCCCCCTTGACTTAAGCCTGTAACGATATGCAGAAAGACTGTGCTTCTGAGAGGCTGAAAAGGGACCTCAGTAGTGTGGAGGCCAGCTGTTTGAGACAATGTGAGAGCTGGCTGGGTGTAAGGAAGAGGCAAGTTCCAGGCTAGTGCCCACCCTTCAGGCTGAAACCGGCTGGAACCAGGCTGACCAATTATAAGGACAAGAAGGCGAGTGGGGATCTTCCATGACAAGGGCCAGCAGAGAGCCTTGGGAAGAGATGTGTCTAATGGGGTCTTAAGCTGTGCGTTGGGGTCCCTTCCTTTGACAAGACAACCTCCTTCCACCATCTTCAGTGCATCGGAGAAGCCTCAGTGTGGCAGCATGGCTGGGTTTCTCAGAAGCCGACAGGGGTGGGCTCCGGGGATGGGAAGGAGGTGGTCTGAGTCTCTTCTAACCCTGAACTTCAGTCTCCCTGCAGGCTGGGGGCCTAGCCCGAGCCCCTGTGGAGGTATCTGGGGTGGGGGATAATCACGTCTCCCACATCTCGACTCCCTTGGCTCCTTCTCCCTGTGCCCCCTCTTGGTGGTAAGCCCACTTGGGGCTGGCTACAGCCCTCCTTGGGGACAACTGCTCACACTGGCAGGAGGCAGGCAGGAAGGGGGACCCCTTAGTGGGGGTGACAGCTGGTGGATGACTGGGCTCCCATCAAATCTGACGCACTCATCACCCAACTCCACAGAAGACCCAAAGCCTGTGCTGCCAGAGAGGACAGGGTGGCAGCAGCTCTATGAATGCCCCAGGCCTGAGAAGGAGTGGGTGAGTGGGGGTCTGGCTGCCAGGCCCCAGTCGAGCCGGGACCCGCCCCCCCGTTAGAGGCCTATACACAGACGCAGCCCCTACGACAAGCCTGGAGACCTGCACCACCTTTAGGGGAATGAGTCTGTTGCACTGCGGTCTCTGACTGCCCTCAGCTCCACATGGCCCATGTGAATCCCCGTGCCTATGATTCTTAGCAACCGATGAAGTTCATTTTGTCCCCACCAGTCTATTCTGAGCACCCCAAAAGGGATCATTTGGATGGGGCTGGGAGGGGCAACCAGCGCATGGACATTTGCAAGGTGGGGCCTGGTTCTCAGTCCAGGGTGCCCCCGGCGGACTCACAGCACCGAGATGAAGATGGGGACAGACACCAGCTTTAAAATAACCTCAAATAAATTTGCCCACAAACAGTGTCCAAATCACCCTACATTACATTCTCAGGACCAGGGGAGGACGTGCTAAAACAGCACAGCTCCTTGGACCTGAATTGTCCGGGCCAACCGTCTGTCAATGAACCAGATTTTGCTGGAATTCTCTCGCTTCTTTAGCACAGTGGAAGTATTCATCTAAGGTTAATTTATTCTGAAGGCTTAAATACACAAAGTAGAGCCGCGCTGGGATGAACGTCCTGTCCCAAGGCCGCCACCTCCAGGAAGTTTGTGGAACTGACTTGAAATAACAACACCCTCCTTGGACAGAGATGCCGAAACGCGCATTTTCCCTCTTAAAACTCCCCTGTGCCTGTAATCCCAGCATTTTGGGAGGCCAAGGTGGGTAGATCACGAGGTCAGGAGTTCGAGACCAGCCTGATCAACATGGTGAAACCCCATCTCTACTAAAAATACAAAAATCAGCCAGGCGTGGGGGCGGGTGCCTGTAATCCCAGCTACTCAGGAGGCTGAGGCAGGAGAATCACTTGAACCTGGGAGGCGGAGGGTGCAGTGAGCTGAGATGGCGCCACTGCACTCCAGCTTGGATGACAGAGCAAGACTCCATCTCAAGAAAACAAAACAAAACAAAAAAAACTCCCCTGCACCTCCACACCCACACTATTTCTACGATTCACAAGATATCTTAAAGTTTCCAATGTGGTTTTGGGCCTACGAAGGAGAAGAACTGAAGTGAGCTTTAAAAATGCCTCTTCCTGGTTCTTAAAAATGCTAATCAGACCATCTCGAGGGGAATCCTATATGCACAGCCGCCCCGCTCCCCGCCACCAAATATGCAACCTAAATCTGACAGCAATGACCCAGGGCTCCTGGCAGACCAGGCCAGCAGGTGAGGTCAGGGGTGGGGGGCGGGCAATACTGCTGTCTGCAGGGTCCTGTGCTGTTCACATAGTCCTCCCAGCCAGGAATGTCTCATCCCCACCGGGGCACTGCCTCTTCTATCCTCATTTCATAGACCACAAATTCAGGCCTGGAGGAATGAAGTCACCTCATCTATTTGCGTAGTCATTTGTCCGACAACTACTGATGTAATGCAGTCAACAGGCGAGGCCCTGTTCTGGCCCCAAGAGAGATCCCAGAAAGAGCTCAGCCCTGTCCTTGCCCACATGGGAAGCCAGGCCAGGCACTCTTTAGGGTCCAGTCACACATGAATGACAGAGGAGTGCAGGGCACAAGAGCGGGCTTGGGTCCCAAGTCTCCTTCTGGCTCATGCTTTGTGGTTCTACACAGCAGGGAAGGAGGAGGGTTCCTGACCCCCTTTAGAATCCATCAAAGACGTTATTATTGCCACTTCAGGTCTGTATTCAAGTCCAGCAGCTGCAAAAATTAAGCAGCTGCAAGGCTGCTTGTCCTCTCTGTTGCTTCTTTGCCTGCAATTAGTGCAGAAGACCAACAGGGGGCAGCGTCTAGCCTGGCTGTCTCATGGGGACATCTGAAGTGGAAAATAGCTCACTTACATTTAATCTTCATCTAAAAACAATAAGCTGATGTGAAGTTTAGAGAACTAACCTAATTAGGAATCATTTGCAGGGTCTCTGGAGCACCAGCTTCCTGAACTCCACTCTTCCCCACATATGCAAAGAGAGCATCACTTAATGAAATGGCAATTGAGGAGGCAAGGACTGGAGGAGGCTCAGAATCAGCAAATGGAGATTCAGGGGTTGCTGAGACTTCAGTCCAACAGGGTCCCTCTACAGGAGGGGGAAACTGGGGTCCATGAAGGGCAGAGGATGATCTCAGTGCCCTCTGAGGGGCAGCCCAGGCAGAGAAGAACCCACTTCCTGGCCAACACCTGTAGCATTCACATAGATGCTCTGACTGAATACAATTTTAAAGTGTAATTCCAGGATGAGGCTGCGATCGGCCCCCGATGGCAGCATCACTTCAGGGGAGCAGGCTCCTCTGGTCCACAGAAGCAGGACTTCCACCAGGAGGGGAGCTTCTTCAGGAGGGGCAGGGAGAGATTTTGCCTGCCTCTTATTCATTTAATGCCTGGGGAGGGGCCTCAGACCTGCCCATCATCACAATTCCAACTCAAGGTCTCCAAAAACAACCCCAGCCTCCTGCCTTTACTGGGAGGCAGATGTATGGTTGCTGGGAGATACTGATGCCGTGAGTCTGCCAACAGCTGCCTGCAGCTCCGTCCTGGCTCCGCAGGCTGCATGCGGGCCTCAGGCCTTGGTGCCACCCCCTACCTCCAGGTTGGTAAATGCTGAGCCAAGCTCCGAGGCCCATTGTCTTTTTGATCCTTAGTTTTCTCAACGGAAAAATACACATAGTCACTTTGTAGTGAGGGTGACAAGGAACCAAGGCGATGACAGAGCCTTTCCCTCTCCTGCAGCATTGGGGCACAGGCCAGTGATCCCAGACTGTCCATGCTCCTCAGGCCCCTCCACCTCCACACCCTACAGCTCACCCCCAGCCCTTGAGGCTGTGCTGCAGCAACCGACATGTTCCCAGCGAGAGGCGGCCACCCCTTCCCCAATACCAAAGGGAGAAGCCTGGGGTGGCCGGCCCTCCCAGTGTAGAGAGAGCGCCCAGCCTTGCTGCAACCAGCCCAGGAGGAACTGAATGCCCCAGATGCGTGCTGTGCCGGGTGCTGGGTACCAGGTGCTGGGTGCTGGGTGCCGGGTGCTGGGTGCCAGGTGCTGGGTGCCAGGTGCATGCTGTGCCGGGTGCCAGATGCCAGGTGACAGGTGACAGGTGCATGTTGTGCTGACTGCTGGGTACTGGGTGCTGGGTGCTGGATGCCGGGTGCTGGGTGCTGGGTGCCAGGCCAAATGCCCTCCCTGCACCACCGGGCTGGATGCTCGGCGACCCCGACTGCTTCCAGGGCCTTCTCTTGGCCAAGCTGATGCAAAATGATCAAAGCCAAAAACCTGAAAGCAGGCGGAGAGCTGGCACTGAGAGATGTATGGGAGTCAGTCAACTCCCGGTTACCCAGCACCCGGTCCTCTTGGTCCCTTAGAGTCTGCCACCCGGCTCCGCTGTGGAGGAAAATTGAGCCCGAGAAAAGAACGGGTTTACCCCGATTTCCCAGTGCTGAGGCAGAGCTGGGTGGGACCTCACAGCTACAAACCTGGCCTCTTCCCCTGCGCAGGGAGATCGGTACCTGCAAGAAGGGGACTGAGCAGGTGCCTGAGGGCCCTGGTAAAGCCTGCCTTTCCTCCAGGGGATTTCGTTTAGATCTCTGGGGGGATGTGCTGTGCTGCGCAGGAGTAAGCGCGGTGGAGAGAAGGAAAAAATAAACCAGAAAGGCAAGGCCAGCAGGGGCCCTGGACTGCCACCCTCAGGGGCCACCCAGTAACTGTGCCCCGACCATGTGCTATCCCACCCCCACGGAAGTAGCTTCCTTTTGTTAAATTGCTACGAATTCTCTCTGCCCCTTGCCTCTCTGGGATCTCAACGACCCTCCCCCAACTTCTCAGAAGGACGTTTGGCTGCTGCACCAGGGCCCCATAAACCCCGACAAGACTCAGTCCTGAGCCGCTGCTGCAGAAGGTTGGCACAGGGAGGGAAATGGCAGGTGGCAGTGCCTGCCCCACAGGGCCCAGAACCTCCAGCACCCAGCAGTGATGTGCGCCCTCGTTGAGCTTGGCTTCCCTTGAAATCCTCCGTTTGGTCTAGTAAATGGTGGGGTCCCTCCTGCACTCATTCATTTGTTCCTTCATTCCCAATCTGTCTGTGCTGGGCAAAGTTTGATGAGTGAGGCTTTAGCTGTGAACAAGTCAGAACAGTTTGCAGACATCATACAAATAAGCAAATCAACGTACAAGATCACGATCTATCGTGACAGGTAACCCTGGAGCCAGGCTCACACCCAGGCTTTGCCACGAGAAAGCAGAGGTCCTGGGAGGTGGTGGCACTCACCCAGAGCCACCAACCAGAGGAGGCAGAGGCTGGATTTACTTTAGGGGGCTCTAAAATCATCCTAACAGCTCCCAGGGCCAGAAATCCCGTTCACTACCCTTAAATGTAAATGTCCAGGGTCGGGGCTTGGCACGGTGGCTCACGCCTGTAATCCCAGCACTTTGGGAGGCTGAGGCGGGCAGATCACGAGGTCGGGAGATCGAGACCATCCTGGCTAACACAGTGAAACCCCGTCTCTGCTAAAAATACAAAAAATTAGCCGGGCATAGTGACGGGTGCCTGTAGTCCCAGCTACTCGGGAGGCTGAAGCAGGAGAATGGCGTGGACCCGGGAGGTGGAGCTTGCAGTGAGCCGAGATCACACCGCTGCACTCCAGCATGGGCGACAGAGAAAGACTCCATCTCAAAAAAAAAAAAAAAAAAAAAAAAAAAATGTCCAGAGTCATCCCCGGGGGAAGGGAGGGCTGAGGCCAAGAGGACAGGGTCATCCCCAAGCCAATTATCTTCCAAAATGGGTGGGGTGAATGGATGTGTCAAACCCTGACACTCACCCCTGCCTGGCGCTGTCAGAGCACTCTCAGACACGGCACCCTACCTTGCTTTTCCCAAGCCTGGCTGCCCCATTTTACAGAAGCAGCTCAGGCAGGGCCAGGGAGCCCAGAGACAAGGGGATTATCTGTGTTCCAGGGGACTTAAACTGTCTTCATGTCACCGGGTGGGGCTGCTGGGACCCAGACTTAGTGCGCCAATTCTGTATCTAATCGCTTGCAGCAGCAAACCAAGCAAATCTGACAGCTGCTCCAGCTGGGCAGAGACTCTCCCAGGTGCCCCTGCAAGTTCCACTCCCCAGGGCATGAGCTGGCATTTTCACAAATTGAGGTAGGCCAGATAGTGCTCCCTGGCGAGTGGAGGAGGCATGGGGGGACTTGGTCTTCCTCTATCCAGCCCTGGCACCATCCCCCCCTCCCCCACACCAGGTTGTTCTTTGGGTCTGGGGCATTGCTGCACTTCCTCCTCCTCTCCAGTCTCTGCCTGGCTGTGCCCCGGCAGCAGGGGGGTCTCAAGTTTGTTCAGCCTTGAAAACAACCCACTGCTCTTTGAGCCAGTCCTGGCTCCAGGAAGGGTTCCATTTCTCCACTGTCCAGCTATCCCTTGGACTGGGATGTGTGTCCCAAATGGCTGACTGGACTCCAAGTGAAGTGCACCCGTTTCACTGTGTTTAGTGTATTTTGCTGAGTGACCTGAGCCTCAGGTTTCTCCTCCGGAGAATGGATATAATGATGATGATCCCTAGCCGGGCCTGCTGGTGCGCACCTGTAGTCCCAGCTACTCGGAAGGCTGAGGTTGGAGGATCGCTTGAGCCCAGGAGGTCGAGGCTGCAGGGAGTTGTGATCAAACCACTGCAGTCTAGTCTGGGTGACGGAGCGAGGCCCCATCTTCAAAAAAAAATTACTGATGAGCTCTACCTCAGTGCTGTTGCTGGAACCAACACTGTCCTCCCTACCCACCCCAGGTCGTGGTGGGTCGCCAGCAAGGCGTGGCTGGCCCAGGCACAGCCTCAGCACCGCAGGCATTTCTGAACCCCTCCGCCAGCTGGGAGTAGGGAAAGCAGGCCTGAGGAGGCCTCACCGGCCCTGCAGCCCCTGCACTGCCCGTTCCAGGCCTCCGCTGCCCGCCTAACGCCGGTCCCATGGCACCAAGTCCCAATGCTGTCCCGTCGCTGGGGTCTCAGGGACCGCTGTCTCCTTGTCTCCTTGTCTCCTCGTAGGAGCTCTAACCCCAAACTCCGCTCCTAGACTCCGTCCTCCAAACTCCAGGCGCTGCCTTCAAGCGCAGGCAGCAGCGGTCACATCTCCACTGTTCCCAGCACCGGGGAAATGGCTTTCGTGTCGCTCACACCCAGCTCAGATGCCCAGTCCCCTTCCCTGACCTCAGACCGTACAGCAGCGTTCTCTGTGTGCTTTACACCACCACACCCCAAAAGCTCCCTGGGAGAACCACTGTTTGCTTCATTGCTTCGCCCAAAACGAGAACCCACGGCTCACAGACGCTCCATCCTATCCGCGGACAGAAACGAATCCGAGCCCGCAGCTGCACGTTTGAACCCCGCAAAGCCACTGTGAGCCGGTCCTGAAACCCCAGGGAAAAGTCGGGGTTTGGGGGCGGGATCCTTGCCCCGTGTGCGTTGGGAAAAGACGGTGGGAACCTTCGGGACTCTGGAGTGGTGAAATGACGGGAGAGGACACTCAATACCCCCGACTCATGCCCTTCAGAGCGGAGATCTGACCTGGCCTCCTCCAGGCAGTCTTCCCGGCTGCGTCCTGCCCTATCTCCTCCTCCCCAGCTCCGCGTTTGCAGCCCCGCTGGGCGGCGCGCAACTGGAGCACCAAGTTGCGTCCCCTGAGCGCTGTTACCGTGGTGCCCGGTCTGACCGCGTGTGCGAACCCAGGCGTCTGCGACCGCGAAGCTGCGAGTTGTCTCCGGCCGTCCTGGAGCTGCGGGCGGCTCCTCGAGAAACTCAGAGAGCCCAGGCGCACCACGGGCCACCCAGGACATCCCCAGGCGGCCCTGTTAGTCCCATTTTATGGAGGAAGACTGAGGCTTTGGGGTGCATGGGACCCGCGGTTACCCCGCAAACACAGGCGCTTACGAAGACGCTGTCGCGAGCCGAACAGTCTGGAGGAACCACACTCACAGTAGCTCCTCCACTGGGTCTCCGCGTCCTCGCGGAGTTTGCCTAACTGCGCAAACACGCCCTCCCCGGACGCAGGCCCGGTTCGCCGAGAAGTCTTGGCGGCGAAAGAGCGCAGGCAGCCAGCCCAGCAGGGCCCCCCATCTGCCTCCCCAGCCACGCCATCCCCTCCCTCACCCCACACCACCCCTCCCCTCCCCCCACGCCACCCCCTCCCTCATCCCCACGCCACTCCTCCCCTCCCCCCACGCCCTTCCCCGGCTGCCGCCCGCGCGGAGGCGCCCAGGGCCCCGGGTTCCCGAGAGCGGCGGGGGGTCCACAGGCGCGGGCACCGAGGGCGGGCGGGGCCCTCCTGGGTCGTCTGCCCGCCGCCACCCCTCGGCCCACCCCACCCGCAGCATCTGCGCATTTTAAGCCGGATAAGACGCTTCCTTCTCTGTTTGTCTGGGTTTCTTTCTCGTTTGCTCAAGGCTCTGGTGTGACCTCTCCAAGAAAGGACACCAATGGCCGCGCCCCCGCCCCACGACGCTGCGGACCGCAAGCCGACTCCCCCCACCCGGCCGCCTGCCCCCTCCCCGCGTCGGTGCGCGCCTTGGCTCCGGGAAACGCCTGCCTCCGGTCTGTCTAGCGCGGCGTGTGCGAGTGCAGCCCCCGCGGGGACGTGGGCGCCAACGGCAGGCGAGTGACTACCGCGGCGCAGTTCCCGAGAACCCAGCGCCTGTCCCGAGGCCACCCTCCCGGGCAGGAATTACTGTCTGCCTGCCCGAAGCCCCCGCCCCACCCGCCGCCCTGTTTCAAAGTTGGGGAGAGCCCATGCCGCGACGGAGCGAGCAGACTTGGACATGGCCGAGTGCCGGGTGCGCACGATTGGTCTTAGGAGTTTAGGGAAAAAAGCACGCGGGGAAACCACGCGGGACGCGGCGCGCTCTCGTTTCCCACCACTGCCCCCTTCCCGGGCACCCTGGGCCGCCGCTGTCGCCCGTCCCGCTTTCTTCTCGCCTCGGAGCACCGGGTCCCCCGGAGTGACCTACTGCAGCCCAGCCCCGGCGGTCGGGGGCTTGCGCTGGGTTTTGGGACGCGGTCTCAGACGCTTGGCCTTGTGGCCCTACCCATCGGTTCCGGTCCCACGAACGGTGCCCCCCTGTGCCTCGGGCCTTTCCCGGGGCGCGGGGCCGCGGCAGGAGCGACCTCCGCCCGCGTTCCCCTCTTGCCACCTGGCCTACCTGGGTCCCCCTTGCACCTCTGCTCGGTGCAGCCCTGAGCCTCAGTTTCCTAGACGGCGCAGCAGAGGCTCTCGAGGTGACGAGAGGCTGGGGGGTGAGGTCGCAGCCCGTCTCCCTCCTCAGTTCCGCCACCCACCCCTTCGGTGGTAACGCCGTTCTCAAAATGGGCCCAGGGCCCCTTCCGGCCAAACACAGCCTGGACTCCTGGGCAGAACCCCAGCGCGGCAGAGGTGCCCCGAAGGCCGGGTTGCGGGGGATCCCGGCCTCTGCCCAACTGCGCCGGAATCTGGCCGGCAGACACGCTGCGCCACTGGGGACGATGCGACCCCGCTGAGCTGGCGCTCCCCCCTGGCGAAGGACCAGGTGGCGAGATCGCCCCTGTCGTGTGGCCCAATGCGTTACCAGCAAGAACAAAGTCCCATCTTAACTGCTCTTCGCGCGGCTTTTGACCTTGGGTCGGGGCTGCGTCTCAGCGCTCAACAGCCCCGCTTCTCCCCACGGTTTTAAATTACCGGAACGAAGCCACTGCCAGCGGCGCCTGCACGGGGAGGGCAGGGAGCGCTCGGCGCGCATTGGGACCTCGAGTGCCTTCACCCTAGGGAGTGCTCGTCCCCAGCCCGGCCTCTGCGGCCGCCCCCGGCCCAGCCGGTGCTGTCCTCATCTTACCGCGGCCCGCCCCGGCCCTGCGCTTCCGTCGCTCCGCAGCCACGTTTCTCCGCTGCAGTCCTCTTCCAGGGCCAAGGGGCCGTGGCAGACCCGGAGCCTCCCGGAGGCGCTTCTGCCGGGGCGGATTATCTCCCCTCTCCCACCAGGCCCCGGCGGGGGGCACCGACTCGCCCCGAAAGCCGAGAAGCGCTGGAACTCCCCTCCTGGCCCCCTCCTCCGCTTCTGCTTGTTTAACCTTCCCGCAGGGCGGTGACCCTGCGCCCCGCCGGGCGCTGCCATGGGGTCAGGCGGGGGTGGGGGCGCCTCAGGGGTCCGGCGGCGGCTGGGAGTCCCCCGAGCAGCAGAGACCCTCCTCCTGTCTCCTGTTCTGCCCATCGTGGGAAGTGTCCCAGGCCTGGTTGTGCCAGAGGCCCTGGGCGACCTTCAAAAGTGTCTTAACCTCTCTGGGCTTTGACCTCTAGGGACAGAACCCCCCGCCCCCCATTGGGAGGCCCTGCTCTAGGCAGGTGCGGCTGGCTGCATGATCCATGTGACCCAGTGCAAAATGAAAGATGGCCCTTGCTCAAAAACTCAAGAAATATTGTGACTTTGAAGGCAGCAAACACAGAGGAGGGGCCCTTCTGAACGGGGCCCTGTGCGACTGTACAGATCCCTCGAGCCCATGGAGCTAGCCCTGACTTCTGGACTAAGACCCCCCATAGAGAGCCTCCACCTGCGCCAGCCTCAGGCCTTTCTTCCCCTGTGCACCCTGAGTGCTCAGTCCTGGGCCCTGGGCAAGGTGGGGCTGGTCTCAGAGGGGCTCACGGAGATCCCTGCAAATTAGGGCCGCCCTTGTCCTGCTGCTCCCCAGGCAGCTGCCTGTGAGCTGTCCTCTCCCCCTGCGTTGGGGACTCTAGGGGCACAGATAGGGCTAATGGTGCAGTGTCACCCTTGGCCCAGCCCTCTGCAGGGATGTCAAGGTCTACCCTGGAGATCTGATCTGGGAGGTAACAGGTAGGGGTGGGAGGAGAGCGGGGCAGGAAGAGGGCCCAGGTGGATGATGGTGACTGTGACTTGGAGGAGTCAGGGCCCAGGTTTCTGGAGCTGGGTCTGCCAAGGGCCCGGTCTCAGGGCCACATTCTAGGTGCGTTTCTCAGGCGCTAGTTTTGCCTCCTGAATGGTGGGGAGAATAACTCCCCCTCCCAGTGTGGGGCAGGGGAGGGGCAGGGAGGGGCAGGGGACGGGCGGGGAGAGGTGGGGTGCTGTGCGCACATCCGGTGGGTTTCCCCTTTGAGCCTCGCAATGATGACGTCACCCCCATCTGGAGGACAAAAACTAGGAGGCCCAGGGCAGCTGGGTAGGGGGTCCAGAGTCATGCAGCCCACAGGCCCCAGGTCCACAGCAGCGCAGGGTGGGTGCCCGTGCATTCAGGCCAGAGAGAGCAGATTCTGGGCCTTGGCCTTAGGGCCGATGGGATGCAGGGCGGCCTCTGCCACCCGGAGTCCCACAGCCAGGCACCCTTACCAAGCTGAGTTAAAGAAGCTCGGGGACTCTAGGGGCACTGAAGGGGCTAATGGCCCATATCCCCCTCGGCCCAGCCCTGGGTCTTGGAGCTCTCCCAGCGACAAACCAGCCCTAAAAGCTGAGCAAATGGCCTGCGACAGCTGCCCGAGGAGGCCCTGGCTTGGCCCCAAGACCTCTTGCTTCTCTGGCCCCAGAAAACGCTTCTGGGTTCTGAGAATTAGGTTCTGGGAGGAATCCAAGCTCTGTGGGAGAAACTTGGGCAAGGTGCTGGCCCCTGTGGGCCTCAGTTTACCTAGCTGTAAGGAGTGGGTGGGGTCTGGGTAGGGGCAGACAGGCAGGTGGAGCCACAAGATGAAGCTGACCTGGAGACGATTCCCCAGCCCCTCCTGGAAACGGTGGCCGGGCAAGCGCTCCTGGGCCTCCACACCCCATGCCCTGGCTTGGGCGCCGCTCCCTCATACACAGCCGATGTATGACAAGTGTGTGGGCCCTGAAGAGGCCCCTGGGCTCTCAGGGGTTCCAGTAAGCACACTGGGACTTTGACAGTGGCATGCTCCATGCTAACAGGGTGTGGCGGGCCTTCCAGCTCAGTGGGCAGGTCCAGGAGTCTACCAGCTCAGCGTGGTGCCCCGGTCCCAGCCACCTGGAGCCTTACAACAAGCTGAGTCCTTGCTGGCCACCAACACTGACGCAGGCTCCATCCCTCCAGCCTGACCTCAGGAGGCTGATGGGCGGGGAGCCTAGTCCCTGGGCCAGCCTGTGCACTTGGCCCTCCCCACCAGCCACTGTGCCTGCTGTGTTCTGGGGATAGAGGCCTGGGGACCTGCAGGGTGTGGCAGTGCCCAAGGTCATGGTTCTTTCCACAATCTGGAGGTTGAGCAGGTGGGGAGTGCCGAGAAGAGGTGCTGTTGAGAGACAAACATCTCTGCTTCCTGGTGATTCCCTCAATAACCAGGTGAAATAACAGGCCAACCTCAGTTGACTGAAGAGGAAACAGAGGCCCAGAGAGGTTAGGGAACACTTAAGGGCACGCAGCAGCAGGAAGAGGTGGATTTGAATTTGGGACATGGCTGCCCCCGCCACCTAGCCTCTGCACACACAAGTGCATGCATACACGCACATTTACGCACACACGCACACGCACACAGTGATTGAAACACAGATTCAGGCCTGCGCATACAGGGCAGAAGGCCCACCCGAGAAGACGCGAACACAAATCCATTTCCTTCAAGTG
Organism: Pongo pygmaeus; assembly: GCF_028885625.2. NCBI lineage: Eukaryota > Metazoa > Chordata > Mammalia > Primates > Hominidae > Pongo > Pongo pygmaeus. The sequence continues at coordinate 4,006,204 of NC_072376.2, read as the reverse complement.
TTGATTGATTTCTCTTCAAGAACGCCTGCATTATGCAAGGGGCTGGAGGTCAGCTGATTTAAATGGAAATGAGTTCGGGAAAAACAAATCAACACAGCTCCAGGTTCAATTCACTGGAAAAGCACATAGCCTTGAGTTACTCAAGGAATGACAGGGCCATTGCAGAGATAGCTGGAGAGCCTGCTCACAGTGCTTCTGGGGGTCTCAGTCTTGGAAGATCACCTTGCTCCCGGGGGTCTCAGCTTTGGAAGATCACTGTGCTCCTGGGGGGGTCTCAGCTTTGGAAGATCATCCTGCTCTAGCTCCCAGGGGGTCTCAGGCTTGGAAGATGTCTCTAGAGTTGCTGGGTCCTCCAAGAGTTCACTTATCCTGGCTGGAGCTGGGGGTTACCACGGAAACCTGGAGGGACATTTCCCCTAACAAGTCTTTTTTTTTTTTTTTTTTTCAAACGAACACTTTTTGGAAGAGTTTACCCAGAAGTGTGGCCTGGGTTTTGCATCTCAAGTGGTCTAAGCAGCTCTATAGTCTCTGCAAAAGAACAACACATATTCCCTCCCTCTGTCCTTCCCTCCTTCTCGCCCTCCCCTCCTCCTTCTCTCGTGTCTGCCTTCCTTCCTTTTCTCCCTCTTCCTCCTTCCTCCCTCTCTTCCTTTGACTGGCCAGTCATCAGGCTGGTTTCTGGAACGGGGCAGGGAGCAGACAGCCAGGGCCATTCCCATGTGGCACTCGTGGCCGTGACCTCACTCGTGTTCTTCAACTGGCTTGTGAGGCCACCCTGCTGTCTTCATTTAGAAGTGCAGACGCAGAGTCCCAGAGAGGTGGAGTGATTTGCCCAAGATGGCCCAGCAAATGGGTTCCTGAACCTGGCGGCAGCCCCTCCGCCTCAGGCCTTCCCTCCTCTCCAGCTCTTCTTGCAAGTCCCTCCCTACCTGCTTTGTGTCCTGCAGCTGGTCTGGGCTGGCTCACACCCCCAAGCCTCGGTGCCTCCTCCCTGCCACGCTGGGACTTCCCTGCACCCTAGAGCACCGACTGTTTGTTAAATGATCTCTTAAACATCGTGGGCAGCGTGCACATCTCACTTGGAGATTCTCTGGCCTCCTTGGGCAAAATCAGCCACCCCTGCTCTGTCCCATCATGGTCCTTGGCACGAGTCCCCCTCCGATCACCAGTCCCTGGCTCCCACCTCCACTCACTTGGACCAGCCTGAAGGCTGACCTAATCCCATGCTGGGCCCCAGCCTCCAGAGCACAGAGCCAGGCACATGCAGCTGCTGTCATTCTAGATGGGCCCAGGGAAGTAAAAGCATTTCAAGCCAGAAGGGCTGGGGGAAGGAATGACAAGGGAGAGGACTAGCTCTGCTGTATTGTGGAAGACGGAGGTGATCAGAGTGGAGGGACATTGGGGGTCTGGAGAGAAGAGAATACCGGGAAGTTAGCTGAGGACCCCCTGAGGCAGGAAAGGTAACAGGCAGAGGAAGGAGGAAATCGAGGCAGGAGGAGCCAAACCCAGAGTTTGCCCAGAAGAGCGGAATTCCTCCCCATCCACATCATCCGTAGCCTGTGGTTTTGATTACCTTCTGGCAGTCCGTAGTGCCCCTTAGGAGCTGAAGCACTTGCGTTTACATCTGCTGATCAGACATGGGAGGAAACCAAGACAAATAAGACGTCCACATCGTGGTGGGAGCATGTTTTTGGCTCTAGATTTGAAATTAGCATAATGTTTGTCTAAAGCTAACAACAGTACATTCTTCCCGTCTGGAAACGTGTTAATGATCTTAATATTTAGGAGAAAGTGTCCTCGGATGGAGAGAAAACTGGCTCCCTACACCAAGATTCAGTTTGCTTAGAGCGATTTTACCGTCATGTGTTTTCTTGGAGGAACCAGAGGGAGACATCTGGGTAGTTTATCATCATTTCTTTGAAATATCTTTAAAATATGTGCTTCCCGCCCCCAGAGCTGTTAGATCGTGAGGACATACAGGCCACACCTGAAGGCTGCTGGCATCCTTCTCAGGTGCTCTGTGTCTTAGCTGTTTGCTCTCTAACAGGCGAGGAATTATTAAGCCCATTTTACAGTCATGAAGACTGAGCCTGAGGCAGAGTGACCTGCAGACCTACGGTTACATAGCCTTGGCGGGGACTCAGGTGGGGCCCAGCTCACCTTGAGTTTACTTTTTTTTTTTTTTTTTGAGACAGTCTTGCTGTGTCACCCAGACTGCAGTGCAATGGCATGATCTCGGCTCACTGCAACCTCTGTCTCCCGGGTTCAAGTGACTCTCCTGCCTCAGCCTCCTGAGAAGCTGAGATTACAGGCACAAACTACCAGCCTGGCTAATTTTTGTATTTTTAGCAGAGACGGGGTTTCACCATGTTGGCCAGGATGGCCTCGAAATCCTGACCTCAGGTGATCTGCCCGCGTTGGCCTCCCAAACTGCTGGGATTACAGGCATGAGCCACCGCGCCTGGCCTGAGTTTGCTTTTGTAAGCAGCCTTGAGCATTTTCTGCTGTCCCTGGAAGGGGGCCAAGCTCTGCTCGGCAGTTGTCCAGGGCCGGCTGCACTAACAAACACCAGATCCAGAGCTGGGGGTCTCATCTTCAGTGAAATCAGCCACAGCGAAAGGTGTTGGCGGGTGCAGGTTTCCTGAAAGCCCAGGGCTGATAGGGAAGCAATTGCCTCTTGCTGAAAGCATTTTCTCTTGGAAATCTCAACCTGTCCACTCTCCTCCGTAGAAGCGGGGAGCAGAGGCCATCCGGCCATAACCAGACCTTGTCCTTCCCTGCTTCACCCCAGAAGGCACCCTGGGCTGGGATCCGAGCTTGGACTCCATCCCTTTCCCAGTTTCCATCTCGCCTCGAGGCAGTCCTCTGTGCTGGGCCGAGGCTTGCATAGCTGTCAAACGGAGCCTCGAAGTGGCCGAGGGTCACGACAAACATCTGTGACGCTGCTGACCCCAGCGTGGGTTCTGTCATTCAGCCCTAAGGGGTCCTCATGGCCCCAGGTACAGGCTTCCTCGCTTCAGAGAGAAAGGTCTTTGAAAGCTTCTCTGGCTCACAGATCATCAGGGCCTCACCACTCGAGCAGAAAACGCTGAATGGATTCAAAGCTGAATATTTGGTGCTGATCTAACCCATCTCTTCTTGATGATCTGAGTTCCAAGATGTTCTCTGGAACATCATTCCTGCAAGGCTTTTCAGAAAAAAGGACCCTGTGGCTGCTGAAGCCTGGGAGATGCTATACACTGGGCCCAACCCCACCACTAGAGATCTGTGTTGACCCTGAGCAAATTAACCGCCCTGACCTCCCTGCAGAGACGGCCTTCCCTGCACCGAGCCAGCCTGGCATGTTCCGAACTCATGGGACTCAGACCCCTTTCCCCATCACTTTTCTTGTTCAGGGTCCCCTCAGGAGACAGAAACCACCCATCGTTCTAACAGAGAGTCCTGTGTAGAGAAGAGGTAGCTTGGTATTGAGGGATGGAAAGGCAGAGGGACTCTGAGACCCCAGGGAGTAGCAACCTCGGGAAGCAGCTGCCACTCCAGGGCTGAGAAAACGCAGGGAAGCAGAGGGAATTACTCCAACTAGGCAGCTCAGAAGAGGGGCAGTGGAGCTGGGCCCCTGACGACTGAGGGCCTATGGGCTATGCGTGTTTCTGAAGGGCCAGGAGGTTGGCCCAGTGAGCCTAGGGAAACCACAAACAGAAAGAGGAAGGAATTTCCTCTGCTGTGGTGAAGAGCATTGCCATGGTGACATTCGTGCCAGGCCAGCTCCCCCTAGCACTGCCTGGGAGCAGAGCCCACTAAGTCAAAGGTGGTTTTTCCTGCAGCTATAAACTACTGCTATGACCCAATAGATTTACCTCTTATAACTTGTTCTGCAGTGGGCAGGTCTATGCAAACCTCCCCCAAAAGTCTGGGGAAGCTGAGAGGCTGACATATCCCATTTCTCAGAAAGGAACATTTCACAGAGCCGTAGAGACATAAGACACGTCTGTGTGTTGGATGGTGGTGAGGCAAGATGGTGGCTCCCTACACCAGCACCCCCCGACCCAGCACTCAGATGCCAGAGCTAAAGGTATGCAGTCCCTTGCTGGTTCCTTCTGAAGCTGGAAGGGAGAATCTGTTCCCAGCCTCGCTCCGGCTCCTGGGGCGGCTGGTGGTCCCCCATGTTCCTTGGCTTGAGGAGGCATCATCCCAGCTTCTGCCTTCATCTTCAGCTGGCATCTCCTGTGTGTGTCTGTAACCAGATTTCCCCCTTTTTAGGAAGACGCCAGTCATGCTGGATTAGGGCCCACCTGCGCCAGTGTGACCCCATCTTAACTACATCGACAGCGACCCTGTTTCCAAATAAGGTCCCATTCTGAGGTCCTGGGGGTTAGGATGTCAACATATGAATTTTAGAGAGACAAAATGCAACCCACAACACTTCCCGCTCAGTACACAAAGTGGGAAAACCTTCCCCAGAGGGAAAACCTTCCCCAGCCTTCAGTACTGTGGAGGCTGAAGGAACTCCGTCTTAGATGTTAATCTGCCATGTTGACTTCTGACTCACTCTAGTTCCAGGAAGGTCTCTAAGATCTCCAGTTTCTCTATTGTTCCTTGTGCTTACCATAAATCTTGCCCTTAGAGCAATTGTCCTACACATCCCTTCTGGAGCACGTCTACCCTCTCCCTGTGGCATATAACCCCTGGGTCTGAGGTCACGGTTCAGGGAGCCACCATCTTGTCTTGTGGCCCCCACTGAGACACGGATGCAGCTTCTGTTGCTCAGTCTCTGTTAAATGTTCCTTTCTGAGAAACTGGGTATGTCAGCCTCTCTGCTTTCTCGGACTTCTGGGGTAGATTTGCGTAACTTGCCCATTGCAGAACAAGTTCCAAGAGGTAAATCTATAAGGTTAGGCAGTAATTTATTGCTGCAAGGTTTCTGACTTCTGGCATCCTGAACTGTAAGACCATCAAATTCTGTTGTTTGAGCCACGTAGTTTGTGGTATTTATTATGGCAGCCATGGGAGGCTAAAACAGGAAAATTACAGTGATTCAGGACAAATAAAGGCCTGGATTCTTGGTTTGCCTGTTGGGAGTTTCAACTATCGAAAAAATGGTTGTTAGACAAGAGCATGAGAGAGATTTCCATTCCAGCAGATTCACAGAGGAGCTATTCAGAGAAGGACTGTCATTGCAGAGTTCCCAATGGTAGGTGAATTACAGTAGATATGCTTTTAAATGCATTGCTGAATTTCTAGAAAAAGTACACATACACTCACCCTTTCACTCGACAATGCCACTTCTAGTAATGTACTCCAAAGACACACTGGCAAGGTCACAAAGCAATTTCTGCACAAGGCTACTCATGACAGGATTATTTGTCTCAGTTCCACCATTGGGAATGATTGACACATCCTCCTGAGTGATTCAGGTTTTCACATCATTGGCAGGAACATCACAGGCAGGATGCTGTGTTGTTCTCATTGCACCTGACCATGTGGCTCACCACTGGGATTTGTCCCATTACTGGGGATATTAACTTTGATCACTAGATTAATTAAGGTAGTGTCTGTCAGCCATCCCCACTATACTGTTTTTCTTTTTGTAATTTACAAGTAATTTGAGGGAAGTGCTCTGGGACTATGTGAATGTCCCATTCCTCATCCTGCTTACAGTTAACCATTCATTAATTTAGGAAAGTAGGGTCCCCTGGATTCCTATTTCACCTGTCGGTGCTAATCCATCACCAGCATCATTTTCCTGCTTAAGTCGTCCTCCATCTGGTCAGCAGGAGCCCCTTCACGGTGGCCCCTGTGTCTGCGCGGCACATCCCTCTCATTCCTTGAGCATGTTTTTATTATCTCTCTCTCTCTCTTTTTTTTTTTTTTTTTTTTTTTTTTTTGAGATGGAGTTTTGCTCTTGTTGCCCAGGCTGGAGTGCAATGGTGTTATCTCAGCTCACCGCAACCTCCGCCTCCTGGGATCAACCAATTCTCCTGCCTCAGCCTCCTGAGTAGCTGGGATTACAGGCAGGTACCACCACACCCGGCTAATTTTGTATTTTTAGTAGAGATGGGTTTTCTCCATGTTGGTCAGGCTGGTCTCGAACTCCCGACCTCAGGTGATCTGCCCGCCTCAGCCTCCCAAAGTGCTGGGATGACAGGCATGAGCCACCGTGCCCGGCCTGTCTTTATTATCTTGATTGTTGTTGTTATTGTTGAGACAGGGTCTCACTCTGTTGCCCAGGCTCAAGTGCACTGGTACAATCTCTGCTCACTGCAGTTTCCACCTCCCGGGCTCAAGTGATCCTCACATCTCAGCCTCCTGAGTAGTTGGCATCACAGGTGAGCACCATCATGTCTGGCTAATTTTTCTATTTTTTGTGGAGTCATGGTTTTGCTATGTTGCCCAGGCTGGTCTCAAACTCCAGGGCCCAAGGGATCTACCCACCTTGGCCTCCCAAAGTGCTGGGATCACAGGCATGAGCCGCCTCACTGGGCCTGCGTCTTTACTTTCTAACACAGCAGGGCGAGTCCAATTTACCTTTGCCCTGTCCCTGGCCCAGTGTCAGGATCAGACATTTCTCCAAGGGTCTTGGTTCTTTTTAAGGGAGGGCGATGATTAGAAACCAAGATCTGGGGGCTAAACATGCTCATGGCTGTTGGGGTGTTGCTGCTCCGAGGCCTCTCCATGAGCAGAGGTAGGAAACATACGTGTGTTTACTTACATAGGTACAAGTACACATATGCATGCGTTCATGTGCACATGCATCTCTGTATTTCAGCATCTATCTGTATTACCGCCGTGCCTTCACACCAAGCACCCTCTTCAAATCCAGCACTGCAGGGGTGGTTCTTGTTTTCTCCCTTTCTCTGTGTCTGTAACTTCCTTTCCAGCAAGAAACCTGGCTTTTGTTGTCCTTGACATATTTACTTATTTGGTTATTCCCCAGAGGGAATTCAGTCTCCCTAGCTCCCGACTCTTGCCCCCACGCCGCGGTGGAAACCTGGCTCTGTGCTTGGGCTCTCAGACCCTGCACTGTCATTTGCACCACCCCGTGGGCAGGCACCCTTCTCATCCAGCCAGAACCAACCCACTGCACTGGGCCAGAGCCTTCACCCTCCACCTGCTGCTTCTCCTCACCTGCCAGGCTGCCCACCAGCACCCACGAGTTACCCTCCTTGCCCTTCAGTGGCTTCCTACGTTGGGCCACTGCATCTGCCTCACCTCTAAACTGAAGTGTTCAGGTGGGACAGGCAGGGAGAGGAAGAACAGCAAAGTCTTCTCAGGCTCTCCTTGGAAGCGAACAGTGCCTCCACCACCGGTCCAGGTCATAGCCAGCCGCGGCCACCCCAGCTCCAAGGAGTGGGAAGATGGACCCTGCCTCTTGGTGAGACAAGCGGCAGAATCCTATGGCAGACTCCTGTCCTCTCCTTGGACAGGAGAGACAGAGAGAAAAGAGGCGGAGACCATGTGGAGATGGAAGCAGAGATGAATGATGTGGCCACAAGCTGAGGGATGCCCACAGCCGCCAAGAGCCGGAACCAGCAGGAAGGAGCCTCCTCTAGAGCCTCAGGAGGGAGCACAGCCTTGCCACCCCTGGATTTGAGACTTTGGGCTGCCAGAACTGTGAGAATTGAGTTCTTGTTGAAAGTCCCCTGGCTTGTGATAATTTGCTGTGGCATCCCCAGGGTACTAACACATCCTTAAACTTCTCCTCCCTGTTTCCCAGTCTGGGCCCCTCCCACATAGGGCCAGGGCCAGCAGAGATCCAGTCTGGGACTGGGGCAGCAGAAACCTGGTGGTGAAGTGAGACATTAGGGTCAAGGGAGCTGGGTGAGCCCTTCATGTCGCTGAGCCTCGGTTTTCTCTCTTGTATAATGGACACACTCCTCCTTCTCTCAGCCTGGACAGACGCTGTGAGGCCATGGCTGTGGCAGCCCCTGTGCACCCCCAAGAAGGGGTCAAGTTGCCATCTGTGGAGTTCAGATCCCACCTCCCTGTATTCCGAGGCTTTCCTGGCCCTCGGGCCTTCCTGGGTGGAGCTGCAGTCTCCCTGGGAAGGTCTGCGCTCCATCTCTTCCAGCTCCTATTCTGCTCCCCACTCCCTAACCCCACTCCTAGACTTCCAGATGCCCCAGCTGTGTCGTAGGGAAACAGACTGCAAAAGAAAACCAGAGCATGTTTCCCAGAACAACGGGAAGGCCAGAGAAATGAGCTTCCTTAGACAAACCTGCACGACTGTTTCAATTCCCAATTAATTCCAGCGTGGAGACAGCTCGGAGCGCTGGGTGTCGCTGCCTGACACTAAGTGTGTTGCTTCAGTTGCCTCCTCCATGCAGCGGTGGGTGGGGGTGTTGTCTGGATGCAGTGTGCACGGTGCTGGCAGGATGACATCTCCCCTGTCAGGTACGTAACACATATCTGTTCCAGTCCCTGCCACATAGCCTTTGAGCTTTGGTTTTGGCTCACGAATTGCAGAGGTGGTAATGCCCATTGGCAGCGGGTGGCTGGGATGATGGAATGAAATGAAGAGGGTTTGTGTAGCTGGAGGCTGTCAGCAAATCAGCCATTCACGGCAACGGTGTTGACCCCCACCGTGGAGTGGATGCTTCGTACGTTGCTCAAGATTCTACAGGGATTTGTTTAATTCTTATGGCAACCTCCTGGGGGTGGATGCTGTAATGATTCCCACTGTATAGACAAGGAAACTGAGGCAAAGAGAGGGCAAGCCGCTTGCTCAAGGCCACACAGCCAGCGAGTGGCCCGGGCTGAATGCAAGCCAGGCAGCCTGGCTGCGAAGCTCGTGCTCAGGACCCACCGTGCTCGTCACAGAGATGTGCAGAGGGAAGACTGCAGAGTGGGGTTTCGCACAGCTGCCCCCGGCCACAGGCACCCAAGACCCCCTGTAACGCAGCACCCACTTGTCCTCTCGAAGGCAGCGGTCAGACCTTCCTGCAGAAAGAGTATCAAGCACCTCAGCCGCCACACCTCCCACTGGCTTTCCCCTCCTGGCATCTCTGAGAGCCCCGCCTTGCCAGGACTTGTGGGCTGGTGCAAGCTTTGGAGACAGGTAGGGGGGATTTGCCATTGGGTCACTGTCCGGAACCCTGGGGACCACAGAGGCCAAGGAAGCAAGGTTCAGGTGGTCTGGAGGTCAGGCCCCTCACAGCTGCAGCCCCCCAACACAGCTTTGTGCTCTGACCCACCCTCTGTGGTCTCCAGCCCGGCCCCTCCCCAGGGCACCCGGAGTGCCGGGGCTGCTCTCACCAGAGGCAGAGCCCTCAGGTGGGGCGGGGACGAGAGACAGCCTGGCCCTCTGCCCACCCTTCCAGGACCTTCCAGGATCCTGCAGCTCCTCAGACAGGTGGGCCCATCTTGCGCCAATCTGTGCCTGGCCGCCCTCAGGGCCCACCTGTGTCTTTGAAGGCCTCTATCCTCGGGCGGGTCACGGCCGGGGCTGACGCTCTCTGAAGCACCTGGGGTTCTGCGGTGTGTCTCTGGTGGGCTGCGTTTGTTCTTTGATGCTGAGAGGAGTTTGGGGTGAGGGGCCGGGGCCGCCTGACGCACGGCGGACACCTGAGGGCCGACTGCTAATCATTCCCACATCCCTGCATTCCAAGTCAGAGACTCCAAAAGCCCAGCCCACAGGGGTTCGAAAGGAACCGGCTAGAACTGGACAGGTCCACACTTGGCAGCAGTCTCTCCCCTCACCCTGGACAGATGCCGGCCAGGCACCCTCAAGCCCCGTGCCTCCGCTCCTCGCCATGGTCACGCGGATTCGCCACAGCCTCCATGCCGTCCATCCCCCTAAATGTGCAACACACCCGCTTTCCTGTCTCCCATCCCCCTTCCTTCTTCCCTCCCTCCCTCCCTTCCTCTCTTCCTTCCTTCTTTCCTGTTTCGCTTTAAATACTGTATCTGTATCAAAGGATTGCATGCACCTGGTTCAATATTGGTATTAAGGCTCATAACGAAACACAGGCACATGGCCCTGCCCCTGCCCCACACGTCTGTGGTGGGCTTCCTTGTGGAATATTCCACCTCATGGCTCTTCTCACCTTAGTCCTACAATCCTTCCGACTTCTGCTCAGGGGTCACCGCCTCCAGGAAGCCTTCCTGCACCCTTCTCCTAGCCCCGAGAGCACTTGTCCCGATGCAGCTTCATATCCCAATGGCTGGGGAGGGGTGAGGGCACAGAGCCTGGTGATGGCTGGGCCGTCTGGATGACCCAGGACCATGTCCTCACCTCATGTCCGAATTCGCTTTGCAAAGTTCCTTTTGCCACAGGACACATGAGGTTCCAGGGATTAGGACGTGGATGTCATTGCGGGGAGGTCTTTATTCAGCAGCTACATGAATAGACAAGTGGTTGAGCGAATGAGGGATGAAAGGCAACATTTGGGGCCTGTTTTCTCCCTCCTTCCCGTCTTCCCATTCTGGAGCCTGGCTTTGTGCCTGGGGCTGCCGAGGAACCCTCCCCGCGGACAGGGCTGGGAGACAGACAGCGAGTGTCTTCCAGCTACGGCCTCCCCAGGCTTAAATTTCCCACAGGTAGATGACCTGCAGCCAGATGTCTCAAGGCTACTGGATTCTCCCCAAGGTGGCAGGCCTGGCCCTCGGGCCATCAGGGGGGGATTGTGTCCAGCCCTGCCCTGCCTTCCCCCTGGTGTCCAGGGAACAGCCAAGCCAAGGGAGGCCAGGGGCATGGGGTGGACTCACCCCAGGTGTTGGCCCCATGCCTCGGTGCTCCTGAGAAGCCCAGCAAAGCTGCAGATGGTGGCATCTTCACGCACTTACGGGCGAGGAATGGAGCCGCTGGTCCCAGCCCCACTGGGCTGCCAGGAGGGCAGCTGCTTCATGTGGCCCCCAGACCTGGGCTGGAAGGCAGGCTGCACCATTTGGGTGGAAGGCAAGGAACCAGCCAGTGCTCTGTGATCTGGCTAGGATTCTGGGACCCAAAACAGCAGCCTCCAGTTTGTAGCCAAGACTGTAGGAGCGCCAGCCACTGGACCTGCCTCCTAACGCGGGCTGCACCTTGCCGAACTCATGCTCTGAGCTGCATTTCACACCAGAGGACAATAAGAACAGAGAGGCTAGGCGAGCTGCCTGGGGTGACCAGGCTGGGCAGCAGTACGGCTGGGATTAGCACCCATGCCTGTTTTCCTCATGCCCATGTTCCTTCATCATGCCAGGGATGTCTCCCTCCTTCTTCCTTAGAGATCCCCAGTTCAGGCTGTGTCCCACCCCCAAGCTGTTCCTCCAGGAGGGGGGCCCCTGTCTGAGATCCCTTCCGGTGGCAGAGATATAGCCTCCAGTCCCTCCACCCAGGGAGCAGGGTGCCCATGTACCCCAGGTTTTCCTCCTGGCAAGGGGGCCAGACCCCTGCCTGATGCTTGGCAGACCTTGTCACCTGGGTGGGACCGACACGGACGGGGCAGTGACGGTTACTGTGTGCCACTGTCCTGCAGAAAGTGTGAGTGTCCACGCCCTGCCAATGAAAACCATCAGATTTATTCAGCAAAGTGAAGCTGTTGAGGTCGGGCAGGTGGCTGTGGGCAGAGGTGAGGACCGAGGCTGTACCCTCCTGACAAGCCGCCGCAGTGAGGAGAAGAGCCCAGCCCTGGGGAGGCTGCCAGCTGCTCTGGACCAGGCCCTGTGCTGGACGGGGTCCTGGACCCGGCTCCTGCAGACCTGCTCTCCCACATGGTGGAGCACTTAGCCAACTCGGGTTCTTCTAGAAGACTTGACAGATGGGATGGGATGCTCCACTCCCCAGAGAGCTGCTCAGGCCGCGATGCTTCACATGCCAGAGCTCCTCGGTAGACGCTCCGACACCTGGGCGCCACAGACAGACAGGATGAGGCAGGAGGCGTTGCTTCACGCAGCAGGTAGAGCGCCAGCGTGCCCTCTGCACTCTAATTTGCCCAGACAGTTTGGAGCGTTTCAGTGAATCAGGTGAGGAATCACAGACCCGCGGCTTCAGTTCACATCAAAGGGGCTCTATTGTCAGCTTTAAATTTATCCCTTAAAGAGCCAAGAAAAAAGTCAGATAAAATGGCAAGAATGCGCAAGAAAGGCAAGAAAAGGTGATCAAGGAAGCTGAAAGAAGCCATTCCCACTCAGAGAAGGGAACGGTCACAGAAAGAACATGCTCAGATGGCACCTGGAGCGGCCGTTCTTCAGTGGACAGTTCTGTTTTGTTTTGTTTCTGTTTTTGTTTTTTTGAGATGGAGTTTCACTCTTGTCTCCAAGGCTGGAGTGCGGTGGCATGATCTTGGCTCACTGCAACCTCTGCCTGGTGGGTTCAAGCGATTCTCCTGCCTCAGCCTCCCGAGTAGCTGGGATTATAGGCACCCGCCACCATGCTTGGCTAATTTTCGTATTTTTAGTAGAGATGGGGTTTCACTATGTTGGCCAGGCTGGTCTTGAATTCCTGACCTCAGGTGATCTGCCCACCTTGGCCTCCCAAAGTGCTGGGATGACAGGCGTGAGCCACCGCTCCAGGCCCAGGGGACAGGTTTTGAATAGAAGCAAAGAACAGCTCCTGGCTTATGGAAGGAAGCCATTAGTAGACAGGATGCACCGAGTGAATACACTGGAAAACACAGAACAGCTTTCATGCCATTATTAGTAATGAGTTGTGAAGTCAAAACGAAAAGAAAACAGCTTTAAAAAACCATCAGGAGTCAAAAACAGCTTTCAGCCTCACAGTAAGGGAAGCTGGAACTAATAATATCTTTCCAGTGTTTATTTAGAGAATGATGTCACGGCACCGTCTCGTGGGGGCAGACAGAGGCACACAGGGCAGAGCACTGAGAAATCCACTTTACCACCTGCCAGGCAGGTAAGAAGCAGCATGTCGCGTTTTCAATATCCACACTGTTGGTTGATTTTTATAAATGTGCGACGTTTTGTGATTCTTTCTACTTGTAAGTAAATGTTCACCTTCGTTCTCAATTCTGCACTCATAATTTTGCATTGTTTTCTTAAGGAGCGCCCCAAATGATATCTGAGTCAGCCTGCACAATGCCCCGCCAGCTTCTGTCTGCACTTTGGGTGTTGGTGTTGGTGGGGGCAGAATGGAAAGGACCCCTGGGAAGCATGGCTGAGATGCCCACGCGAGGGGAGCAGAATGGAAAGGACCCCTGGGAAGCGTGGCTGAGATGCCCACGCGAGGGGAGCAGAATGGAAAGGACCCCTGGGAAGTGTGGCTGAGATGCCAATGCGAGGCATCCACTGCCTTCTGTGATGCTTGTGATACGGCCACAGGCAACAGGACCTGACTCCTGCTCATGCCCTCGGCGTCGACTTCTGCTGCGGCCTGGTCGGGAGTACTCTGCTGCCTGAGACCGTCTGGCTCGCTCCAAGGGACTCGGCCAACAGCACTCCCATCTTAGTGCCTTGTAGAGACGAGGAAAGGGGCGCAGAAAGAAGAAACGGCCCTTGTGGGCCACACAGCAGGGTGGGTCCCGGGCTGTGCATGGTGATCCCCTGCCCGAGAGTGGGCAGCCTGCCAGCACAGGCAGTGGCAGGGGTGGGGGAGGCGCTGCATGGAGACCAGGGCTCTGAACTCTTCCGTGCTGGCTGTAAGCTGGCTGCGCCACGCTCATCCCTTCACCCTTCTCTTCTCCAGAGCTTACTGGGCACCTGCTGCAGCCGCGTTGGGACTCGGCATTGGGGAGACAGCCCCTCCCTGCAGGGGGCTTGTCATCTGAAAAATGGTTCCCCTAAAGACATCCCCAGCAGAATCCCTGGAACTTGCAAATCCTGCCTGGTGTGGAGAGAGAATCTTTGTGATTTAAGTGAAGGCTGTTGAGATGGGGAGATTATCCGGGATTATCCAGAAGCACCCAAAAATGCAATCTCCAGTGTCCCTGTGAGAGGGAGACAGAGGAAGAGGGACTCCTACAGGAGAGGAGGCGGTGTGGCCACAGAGGCAGAGATGAGTGATGTGGCCACGAGCCAAGGAATACCTGGGGCCACCGGGGGATTTTCCACTGGAGCCTCCGGAGGGGGCACGGCCCAGAGGTTTCAGCCCAGTGATGCCTACGTCAGACCTCGGGCTTGAGAATGGTGGGAGGACACATTTCTGTTGTTTGAAGCCATCCAGGAATGGGGCTGTGTCACAGCATCCACGGGAAACCAATAAACCCCCAGTTGCCCGGGCTCCCAGTCGGGGAGGGAGCTTATTGCCTGCTGTTCCTCAAACACATCCCAGGCCTCCAGCTGCAGGGCCTTGGCATCAGCTGTGCCCTCTGCCCGAGACTCTTGGCTCAGCCCCTACAGCGGGTTCTACCTCTCGCTTAGGCGTTTGTCCCGACATCCCCCTACCTTGATCGCCCGCCACACCCCCGCAATCTTCTCCTTAGCACTTTTCTCCTGCCTCTGTCCCACACAGCCTGCTTGTTCCTCACGGTGGCCCGCTGTGCTCCCCGCCTTGGCCGGCACAGGGCGCCTGGCACACAGTCGATGCTTGCGAGACACACTGACTTGGGAAGTGGGTTCCTCACTCCAAGAAGACCCACCAGAGGTCTGCACCTCTGGTGCTGTGGTCTCTGTTCAGACCTGCGACAGGGAATGCCTCTGTAACAGGGAGAAAGGAGAAAAGAAGCTGCCACCAGACGCCTGGGAACTCCGGCTGGGCATCAGTTCCTCCGGTCCAGCCAGGACAGGGCAGAGCCAGGCCTTGCGTTTCAGGAGCTGCGTCACCGAGTCAGGGTGTCAGGGTGTCAGGGTCTGAGCCAGCACGTGTCACCAGGAGGAAAGTGTCTAAGGGCCACTAGAGCAGCGTGTGCTGGCCTTACACCCCTTGGACGCGAGCGTGACTGTGCCTTCTCTCCTAGCGTCTGCGTGCTGGCCAGCTGCCTGGCCTCTCTAAAAGCCCGGTCCCTGGTCTACAATGGAGATGTCATTCCCCTTGCTAGGCTTCAGTGGAGGCCCTGCAGGGAGTTGGCACGTGGAAGCTTCCAGTAGCTGGCAGGATCATCTTGCGTAAGGATCCATGTTCACCCACAGGTGCCCGTGGGCAGCTGAGCTGGGCGGCTGCAGCCACATGCTCTCCCACTTGGGCCCCTGGGGACCATCTGTTCCCCATTACATTTGGGGAGCTGACAGGACGTATGGATGAGCCTCATGATTTCACCACTGCTGGGAGGGTGGAGGCCGGCAACCAATCAGCAGCCCAGGCCCATCCACCCCATGGCACTGGGAGGAACAGAGCGGGCAGGAGTGCAGTCAGGCTTTGCGGTCCAGACAGACTGAAACAATCATCATTCCCGGGATTTTTACACCTGGCCTCCCACAGACCTGGGCATCCCACTGCCGGCTGGGCTGTCCTGGCCACAGGCCTGGCGGGGGGAGCCCATGAGGGCATCTCTGGCTTCTGGGTTCCTGCCCAGGCTCTCTGACCGGGGAGACAGAAGGCAGGAGTGGACAGGGCCCTGGGCGTCCCATCGGGGCCTTTGCCCAGTGCTCCCGGGAACGCAGCTTTCTCTTCCATGAAATAGGAGAAGTGATGCCTGCCAGGCTGGGGTACGCGGCTGTGAACTTCCAGTGGGGGAATGAAGGAAGCAGTGTGGTCACAGGGCTGAGCTTCCCCGTGGGGGCTCAGAGCAACAGACCCCCAGCAGCCGGCCCCCTCAGCCTTGTACCATTTGGCTGTGACTTTACATGGTCCCAAATCCAGCTTTGCTCCCATTGGTGCTTTACACAAATTCCTAGTTGTTGGCTGATCAGACTGAACTTACACGCCTCTAGGGATGGGGCGCTCACTACCTCCTGAGGACTCTCTTCCACACCTGCATGGCTCTGACTGTTGTCTGCCTTTCCAGGACATCCATGCACCAGTCCTGGCTGTGTCCAGAGAGCCACATGTGATGTCCTGGGGCCCCCCATCCCCACATGGCCGCCCTTCAGCTCCGTGCAGGCAGCAGCCTGGCCCCCAGACCTTCTTTCTCCCATCCCTCTGGTGATGGGCATTTGGGCCTCTTCACTGTCACCTCCCTCTGGCTGTGCTCTGGTCCCACAGAAGATGTTGCTGGAAACGGCAGAACACGGGGTCCAGCACTTCCCTGCTAGTGCAAAGGTGCAGCGAGCCCCCACCCTCCCCCACGCCGGCCCCCACCCTCCCCCATGCCAGTCCTCTACCCTCCCCCATGCCAGCCCCCACCCTCCCCCACGCCAGCCCCCACCCTCCCCCACGCCGGTCCTCCACCCTCCCCCATGCCGCTGTTGTCCAGTGTGCCAGAACCCTCTGGCTCCCAGAACAAACCACGTGGGGGCCGAGCCTGTCTGCACCTCATACCTTCATTCATTCATTCACTCATTCATTCATGCAACAAATGTTCAGAGTCCTACTACGGGCCAGGCACGGCCTGTCCTGGGTGTCATTCTCAACATGACAAAATGCTGTGGGGAGACCCGGCTGGAATTGCTTTCTTGGTGGCGTGTTGTCATCTCAGCCGAGTGGGCGGGCCTGAGCAGGAAAAGCCATGAAAATCATTTTTCTATTTCTGAGCACACTTGTCAGCTTAATGGGAATTTTAAGTGGTTTGCTGAACTTGCACTGTGCGAAGAACAGAACTTAAAAAGCCACACGTTCACTCTACATCGATTCTTTTTCTCTCTCTTCTGTGTTTCCCCCCAAAAAGAAATCCATTGCTCACTGCACCATTTACCAAGCTTCCCACTAAGACCCTTTCCCCTCACGTGCTGGTGTGTCTTGGGGCCCTCCCTATCGCTGGCAGTGTTGCCAGGAGACCCATGGGCTTTGCTTGGACAGCTCCAGGTCCCAGAGTGCCCCAAGGATGCCGGGTGTGTGTGGACCTGTCACTTACAGGGGCACTGCTTCCTCCTATAATGCGTACATTGAAGCCCTAATCCCCAGGACCTTAGAATGTGACCTGACTTGGAAGTAGGGTCATTGCAGGGGTAATTAGTTCAGATGAGGTCAATCAGAGTCAGGCAGGCCCTTAATCCGACATGACTGGTGTCCCCATAAAAGGTGGATGTTTGGACCCAGCCACATCCACAGAGAGAATGTCGTGGGAAGGTTACAGTCATGCTCCCCCAAGCCAAGGGACCACCAGGGCCTGGAGAGAGGCCTGGAACAGACCTTGCCCTTGTGCCTGCAGGGGAGCCTGGCTCTGCCAACACCTCGATTTCAGACTTCCAGACTTCAGAGCGAGGGAGAGCACGTGTCTGCTGCTCAACACCCCTGCCTGTGGGGCTGGGCATGGCAACCCTGGGAATCCACCACACCCACTCGTAAAACAAACGCTGGCCAACAAATGCCTGGAAAATGGAGCTGTCTGATGAAGGTTTACACTTCAGAGCGTCCACCAGGTAGACTATTATGGGGTGCCTCAATGGCAGTTACCGACGATCCCCCTAGAACCCGTGAAGGCATGTGCTGCCGTGATGGGAGAGAGGCGTGAAGGCTGGCAGGTGCGCTGTGGACAAGGGGCCACAGCCTAACCCGGAGACTCCTTAGACAATGGGAATGAAACGTGCTAAAGATCGTCTCACAGAAAACCAGCCCCAGACATGGCTCTCCATCCACTTCTTTACGAAGGCAGACTCCCCCTGGGGCAGGCCCCAGCCTCGTCCCCAGGACTGACGGGAACAGCGGGGGGCCAGACAGGGGCAGCCTCAGGGTGGCTCCTGACTCCACCTAGCCCAAGCTCACCGGACCCTAACCTCATTTGCTTTTCGGCTTCCCAAGTGCAGGGGTCCTAGACCCCTCGCCGGTGCCCCGGCCACCGCCTGCCAAGGCCTCCAAGGTCAGCTTCAATGTGTGTGTGTGGATGACCAGGCCCCCAGTGGATGATCGGGCCCCCAGAGGGCTCCAGAGCCTCTCTGCCTTCTTCACCCTCACCCTCGTTTATGTTCCGAGAGTCCTGGGTTTCCTCAGGTGCAGCTTCAGGAGGCTGTGCCATGGGAGGCCAGTGTGCTGTGGGAGGCTGTGTGCCATGTGCCATAGGCCTCCCCTGAGAGCAGCTGTTGTTTGTAACAAAATCACCCGGTGTTGACATCTTCGGCACAGCGCAGGCTCACCTGCAGCTTCATGGGAAACAGGCCTCGCCTTGGTGACGCCTCGCTGGGTCCAGATTCAGGAGCTCCGGAATCCTGAGAGGCGGAATCGTCAGTGCCCATGCATCCAGGGCATGGGTCCAAATCTCTGCCCGGCCACTTCCTGGACCTGTGACCTTGGGAAAGGCACCCAGTGCTCTGGGCCTCAGCTTCCTGCATCTGTAAACCGAGGACGATCGTGCCCGCCTCACCAAGTGTAGGATTGGGTGAGATCACGTGAGGGGTGGTCCAGTGCCAGGGTTCCAGGCAGTCACCACCACCACGGGCAAAGCCATGGTGCCCTCCTTGCTGCCCTGGAGAGTGTCAGGGGCCAGAGGATGGACTGCAGCAGCGCCAGCTCAGGGGCTGGATAGGAACAAGGCGGGCTGGGGGCTACTGTTGCTGCCGTACAGAGTCTTCCTCTGTCTGCTTGCAGAATCTCATGGCCGTTGCTGTTACAGGACACTGACTGGAGAGACGAGAGAGACACCAGAACGACACCCACAATTGCTCCTTCCATCTGTTCAGAGAACTTGGGGGCACCTGCTGAGTGCTGGGCCCTAATGGGGTGCTGGAAACGCTGTGACGAGGACTCCCCCCAGGAGGGGCAGGGATGCAGCCCTAGGCAGAAGCCATCCCAAGGAGGTGGGTGGTCACCCCCACACAGCCTGGGGCTGGCAGAGGAGGGGAGACCAGGGTCCACGGGGAAGGAAGTTGAAGGCTCAGCAGGCTTCGTGACCTTGCCTGGTGAGTGAGATTTGGACACCCAGGACAGGAAGGCATGGAGGGTAGGGGACGGGAGAAGAGGGACTGGGCTGGGAAGCAGTGAGCAGAACCGTGGGCTGCACAGAGCCAGCTGTCGGGTGCACACCTGGCGTTATCAGGGTCCCCACTTGGATTGTGCCTGGTGGGTGGACTCTGGAGATGGCAGCTGCTGCTGTCTACAGCGCCCTGTGTCCTAAGACCTGCAGCTAGCCGACAAGGCTCCAGTGATGTCCTAGAGCATCTCAGGACAGAGGGGGCCTGTGGAGCTCACTCCCTCCCCTCCAGCCCAGGCCTCGCCATGCCCATCTTCGTGCCACCTTGCTGTTTCCTGGTCAACCCCTGTGACTCTGCCCAAGCTGTGATGAGGTGCAGGCCCCCGGCTATCAGCGTGGGAAGAGCAGCTTCTGAGGGGTCTTCCTAGGACCTGGAGAGCTGTGGCTGGGTGGGAGGGTGCAGGGAGCAAGTGTCCTCTTAGGGTCAGGAGCCCCCTCTGACCCTGGTTGCTGTCCAGTCATCAAGTGGGTTGCCTGGGGTGGTGAGCGGCCTGTCCTTGAAGGTGCGAGCTGGGACCGTGTGCTCAGCTCAGCCAGCCGAGTTTTCTCAAGCCAGAACTGCCCTGAGCGCTCGTCCAAGCGGCTCCCACCCCCTGTGCCAGCCTTGCTGTGCTGCGCAGTTCCAGTTCCATCACAGCAGTGCTTCCTCTGGATGGGGACGGACAGCCCAGCCCTGAATTATTCATGCTGACTCTTGAAGTCTCCGAGCTTGACACCCCATTAAGGAAATGGGTGGTAAATGCAGTTATTACAGCGGCTCTGCCCTACCGCCTGGAGGTGATCCAGGCCCCACCTCTCCCCACGCAGGCTTCCTGGAGGTTCCTGGAGGACTGGCAGTGCAGGTGGGCAGGACCCTTCCAGTTGGGTACCGGGAAAGGATGTGGCCTCTGCGGGGTGCCCCAAAGGGATCCCTCACCTGGAGTGCACTCAGAGCCCCCCTCCCCTGCTATCTGGGCCTGGGCTGAGCTCAAGGGTCCCAAGGAGAGGGAAGGCCAAAGGGGAACACTGCAGAGGGATGCTGGGAAACTCTCTTGCCAGCTCCTGTTCACTGCACTTCACAGTGGCTGAGCCTGGGAAACAGCTCAGCTCACTGCAGTTGGTCGGAGAGGGAAACTGAGTCATGGGGTCATTTGCCCAGGCCACATGATCAGTCTTTTGCCCATGATCTCTAGGGTCAAGGCTAGTGGGGATCATATCTATATCTGGGCATCTCTCTGCCCAGGTTGAGCAATATGGACAATATCATTCATTCATTCATTCATTCATCTGCTCCCAGCTCAGCCACCTACTGGCCTGAGGCCTTGGGTTAGGGACTCAGCTTCCACATGCCTGGTTTCATGTGCAGAATGGAGACGACAGCTCCTGCCTCGCATCTGTGGTGAGAGCGACATGAGTTAGTGCAGGTAAAGGGCTCAGAACCATGAGGTGCACAGAGCCAGCTGTTGGGTTCACACCTGGCACTATCAGGGTCCCCACTCGGATTATGCCTGGTGGCTGGACTCTGGAGATGGCAGCTGCTGCTGTCTACACCGCCCAGTGTCCTAAGACGTACAGCTCGCTGACAAGGCTGTGGCAATGCCCTAGAGCTTCTCAGGACAGAGGGGGCCTGTGGAATGTCAGGCAGTACACACTGGTCGGTGCTTTTAGCAGGGCCTTTGGGTGGAGCGAGAGGCCTCCCTGCCACACTCCAGCTCCTGACCCCTGTGCCCCAGGCCTAGATCCAGTCCTACCAACGAACACTCACAGAGCATTGCTGTGTGCAGGCTTCCGGGCTCAGCGCTGGGCTAAGTCATCGCAAGAAAGCCATCAGCAGCCCGTCCGCTGGGCGCTGTCCTGGGTTCCCTTGAATGGGGAGGGACCAGGACTGCTCTGGCCACAGCCTGGGGGAACCGTAGGGCAGGTGCCAGGCGGACTGAAGCTGAATGGAGAGAGAGAGAGAGAGAGAGAAACCCCCCAGGCAGGCCGACCTGGGGATAGCTGAGCAGGGGCACAGAAAAGCAGGGACAGATGAGGAGGAAGGCAGAGACTGTGCCCTCCCTCAGCTCCTCAGCGGCGTGGGTTCCTCTGGCACTGACCTGACCCAGGAGGAGACGACGTCTGCCCCAGGAGGGCCCCCTGCTCAGGTGAGGTGCCCTGCGGCAGGGAAGCCCAGGCGGCTGTGCAGAAGAAGGCTGGGAGCCCAGCCCACCCACCCGCGGCGCCCAAAGCAGCAAGCAGGGCCCGTCTGCAGCACAATGGTGCCACCCAGTGGCCATACCCGCAAATCACAACTGTGCCAGGACCAAAGGTCGGCAGGCAACCAGCGAGAGGTGGAGGCACCCTGTATTTAGTGAATACAAACTCCACGGGACACTCAGCTAAAGGAAGATTTCAGATGAACGTTGAGTAATTTCTTTAGAATGTGTCCTAAATATTACACAGGACAAACTCACACTAAACAGCGTTTGTTTATCTGAAATTCATCTTTACCTGGGCTTCCTGTATTTTATCTGTACTTATTTACCTTAGCCCCAAGTGACTTTTAGGACAACAAAGGTCTACTTGGGGCAAACACCATTGGGCTGTTGGGCCTTGGGGTATAAAGGGGCGGTTCTGCTGCCTCCTGCTTATTTCCTGGGGCTTAGAGCAAACTGAAATAGACAGTGGCGCTTCCTTTCAGGGCAGGCACCCTGCTAAGCAGTCAGGTGTTTAATCCCATGTGGGTAACACCATTGTGTCTTCACTTTACAGATAGGGAAACTGAGGCTCAGAGAAGCAAATTGGCTTTCTCCTAGCTAGAAGGTGACCTGCTGTGCACTGAATGTTTGTGACCCCCCAATTCTTTCCTTCCTTCCTTTTTCTTTCTTTCTTTCTTTCTCTCTCTTTCTCTCTTTCTTTCTCTCTTTCTTTCTTTCTTCTTTCTTTCCCTCCCTCCCTTCCTTCCTCTTTCTTTTCTTTCTTTCTCTCCCTCTCTTTCATTCTTTCTTTCTTTCTCTTTCTTTCTTTCGAGATGGAGTCTTGCTCTGTCACGCAGGCAGATTGTGCAGTGGCGCAATCTCCGCTCACTGCAACCTCCACCTCCTGGATTCAAGTGATTCTCCTGTCTCAGCCTCCTGAGTAGCTGGGATTACAGGCACACACCACCACATCCGGCCAATTTTTGTATTTTTAGTAGAGACGGGGTTTCGCCACGTTGGTCAGGCTGGTCTCAAACGCCTGATCTCAAGTGATACCCCCACCTCAGCCTCCCAAAGTGCTGGGACTATAGGCGTGAGCCACCACACCCGGCCTGCTGCCCACCCCCTACTTCTACGTTGAAGCCCTGATCCCCAGTGTTAGGAGGGGACTGCAGGAAATGATTAGCTCATCCCAGGGAAGCCCTCATGGAAGGATCCGTGCGTTTATAAGAAGAGACCAGAATGTGTGCTCTCTCCCCGACCTCCCACCACATGGGGACACAGCATGGACCAAGCAAGACAGCAGAGAGCCTCATCAGACACCACTGTGCGGGCACCTTGACCTGGGCCTTCCAGCCTCCGGAGCTGTGAGGATGTCCACGTCTGTTGCTTCAGCCCTGCAGTCTGTGTTACTTTTATTACAGCAGCTCGAACACACAAAGACACTCTCTAAGGGGCTCCGCTTTGAGACACTGCCCCTTCCCTGCACAGAGACCACTAGGGGTGACTGGTACATTATACCAATCGGGAGGCTGGGAGAGTGGGATGATACCGCAGACAGTGCCAGAGCTGAGACTAGCGCCAACATCAGATGGGTCCTGCCCGAGGTTGGCAGAGAACACGGCCTGTCTTTCAGGGGTGAACAAGCCATGGAGGACAAGTTGGGGGCATGCAGCTCCTGGGCCACTGAGCCCGGGCCGGGCCGCTGCACTTCCCAGCAATGCTGTCCCCAGGAGGGCGTGCTGTGGAGTCCCCCAAAGAGCAGAGAGCGGCTGCAGCTGGCCCAGCTGCAGAGAGCCCACAGCCATCACAAGGGCAGGTGCAGCCCAGGGCCGAGTCCCAGCTCCAGGCTGGCTCCAAGGATGTGGGGAGACGCCATCTGGGGTGTGGGCTCCCTTGTCCTTCCCACCATTCCAAGAGGGGTAGGTGAACACCCACTGTTCCAGGTGCCAGGGCTACAGAAGGGTCCAGGCAGGCACAGCCCCAGCCCCGTGAGCCAGCCTTCAGACCAGGGAGACTGGGGACAGATGATTCTGTGGTTCTCGCGAGTAGGTTCTGGGGATTCTTAGGGGAAGGGGCTCCAGCTCTCTGTGGGGATCAGAGGAGACCTTGGGATGAAGCGCACGGGAAGGCGGGAGTCCGCCGGGCTGGGGAGGAGAGCTCTAGGGCAAAGAGCACAGTGAGCGCCAAGATCCAGGGGTAGAAGTGAGCTTGGGTATTCTAGGAACAGTGAGGTGGCCCGGGCAGCTGAGTGGTATCGGGGAGGGGACACACTATGGAGAGATGAGCCAGAGGGGTCCAGACGGATGTCACCAGTAAGACCACCAGGAGCCGCAGGTGGGGAGCTGTGCAACCTCAGGTATTTATGGGCAGGGAGACACCGCGACGTGGCTGCTGTAGGCGTCCAGGCCTGAGAGGTGGGGCCCAGGCCCGAGTGGGAGGGCTGGGGGGGGAGGATGCCCCAGATTTGGGGTTTGTGCTGAACACGATTTTCTGAGGGATTGACCTGGGGCAAGAGAAACTGAGCCACAAGGACAACTGGAAAGCTCTGGACGGGGGAGACGCAGAAGACCCGGTGGGCTTCTGTGCATACTGAGTGGGACACCCCAGTGAAGGTGGCAGGGATTCCTTGGACACGTGATTAGGTGGATGCTCCAGGTGCATAGGCCAGAGGTCTGGGCTGGAGGCAAGAACTTGGGAGTCGGCAGCCTGGGAGTGAGCCTGGGGACCTCCACTGGGGAGGTCCTGCTCACTGCAGAGGCCCCGGCCCCAACTGCAGTCACAAGTACCTGCAAGTGTCACCACCCCACCGAGGCCTGGAGAGAGTTGTCCTGGCAGCCAAGGCAGACCTATTGAGCCAAGTGATGTCCACCACCCCTGACAGCATCCTGCTCCCTGGTGACTCCCAGGAGAGTAAAGGGACCACCCCTGACAGCATCTGTTCACTGGTGACTCCCAGGAGAGTAAAGGGAAAGGCAAAGAGAAATCAGCCTTTAAATGGGTGGGTCCCCTTCTCTCTCAGTATAGATGGGAAAATTGAGCCCCAGTAGGCTAAGGGAGATGCCTGAAGGACAGAATGTTCTTTCTGGCTCTCTAGAATAGTGTATTAGCTTCCCTGGCTGCCCTAACAAACCACCACAAACTTAGTGGCATAAAACAACACAGATGTGTTTTCTCACATGCTGGAGGTCAGAACTCCGACAAGAGTCTCACTGTGCTAAAGTTAAGCTGTCAGCAGGCCCACATCCCTTCTGGAGGCTCCTGAGCAGAGAAGCTGTTTCCCTGCCTTGTCCATCTCCCAGAGGCCACCTGCCTTCTTTGGCTCATGGCCCTTCATCCATCCTCAAAGTCAGCACCAGTGGGTTGAGTCCTCACATCACATCACTCTGGCCTCTGCTCCTGCCTCCGTCTTTCACAGTGAAGGACCCTGTGATGACACTGGGCCACCTGCAAGTACAGAATAACCTCCCAATGTAAGAATGGCTGATTCTCAGCCTGAATTCCACTGCACCCTGAATTCCCCTTTGCCTTGCAACCTAAGCTATTCACAGTTCAGGATCAGGACTCCTGCTCTCTGGGGACCCTTATTCTGCTGACCACAATCTCCAAGCTCAGACCAAGTCAGGGCCTTTGCACCAGCTGCACCCTTCACCTGGAGTGCTCTTTATCCTGAACTTCCCCAGGCTTTCTTCCCCCATGCAAGTCTCCATGCTCAGACATCACCTTCTCCGAAAGGCCTCTGACAAAGTCACCCCATCCCTGTTATCCTCTCCCTTGCCTGGTTTTCCTCTTAGCACTGATCACTGCCTGGAATTGGGAAATGCTTGCATATTACAGGCGACATCGTTAAAGTGGTAGAACATAGGTAACCTGCTCATATCCCCCCAAAAAACAATTCTGCACCCAACCACAGTCAAAAGTTTCTCTTTGAGAACCTCAAGATTCAAGTAGGAGTTTGTGAAACCCCAGTGGAGCCCAAGACCGGGAGGGCTGTTTTGAGAGTGCAGACGCTCACCTAGGTGGCTGATCTGCCAACTTGCTCCCAGGTTCAAGCTCACAAATGGCCCAGTCTTCCAACATGTTTAGCTACAGGTCCATTTGGCCTTGAGCCTGAAACCAAAACCATAGGCCAAGGGGTCCAGGTGGAATCACACACATTAGTGCCTTGGCAGAAAGGCTCATCTGCTCACTGACATCCGCTTTGGCAGTGAACCTGAATGTTGCCCTGTGGCTCAGATCCAGCCCCCTTCAGCTGAGGTCCCAGCTCAGGGACGCTCATACAAGGACCCAGAGGGGACTCACCCATATCTTGTAGCCTGGGAGTATGAACCTCCCTGATGGGGTCGCCAGCCTCCCACCTACAGTGGATCCTGAGGGTGGCCAGCTTCAGCTCCTCTTGCTGCAGTCAGGCACCCATCCCACCTGTGCAGAGACCTGCTGGGAGGCATGCCAATCTGGGCCACCAGGAAAGTCTTCTGGATTCAGTTTCCTGAACACGAATTCAGGATTCGTGTATTCCCAGGTAGCCTCAGTACACTCCTTGGTCTTCCCCCAAGTCAATCTGGGCTGAAAAACCATGTCAACCCCAATTTCTTCACAAAACTTGTGGCAAGCCTGGGCTTAGCGCATCCGCTAGCTGAGATGGCTGCAGTGGTCATAACACTCAGGGGAATCAACAGTCAGTCTGCTTAGAATCCCTGGAAGGCCCTCTGAAGAAGAATCGGCACAGACAAAGCCAGACTGCAAATTAAAATAAATACCTAATCCTTCAATGCACAGACATCATCCCATGTCAACAAGCATCAAGAACATACAGGGAAATACCAAACCAACAAAAAATAGCACCAAAGACCAACCCTAAAGTGGTTAAGATGTGTGGTCTCTCAGACAAAAAATTCAAGACAGATGTTTTAAGGAAGCTCATTGAACTTCAAGAAAAATCAGAGAATTGATTGTGAAACTTATCACAGGATTTAACAGAGACATTGGAATAATTTTAAAAACCAAACAGAAATCCTGGAGGTGAAAAATGCAATGAATGAAATGAAGAATGAAATAGAGAATATCAACAGCCAGATTAATCAGCAGAAGAAAAAAATCAGTGAGCTCAAAGACAGCCTATTTGAAAATACACAAAAAAGGAGAAAAAATAAAAAGAATGAAGACAGCTTACAGAATCTATGGGGAAATATGAAAAGAGCAAGTATTTGGGTTATTGTAGTTAAAGAGGGAACTGAGATGGAAAAAGAGGTAGATCGTTTATTTCATTATTTCAAAGAAACAATAAAAAAACTTTCCAAACCTGAAGAAATATATAGATATTCAGGTGCAGAAAGGTTAAAAATCACCAATCAGATGCAACTCAAATAACAGTACCCCAAGACATATTATAATCAAACTCACAAAGGTCAAAGACAAAGAAGAGAGGATCCTGAAAGCAGTGATGGAAAATAAGCAAATAACACAGGGAGATCCAATATACTTGGCAGCAGACTTCTCAGCAGAAACCTTATAGGCCAGGGTGGAGTGAGACGATATATTCAGAGTGCTGAAGGAATAGAACTGTCAGCCAAGAGTACTGTACCTAACAAAATTTTCCTTCAGAAATGGAGGACAGACACTTTCCCAGACAAATAAAAACTGAGGTAATTTACTGCTACCAAATCTGTCCTGTGTGAAATGCTAAAAGGAGTTCTTCAAACCAAAAGAAAGAATTCTAATATGATTGTTCCACTAATTTTGTAATCATCATGTGTAAAGCACTTATATTTTTACTAAGAACACTAAAAGACAAAACTATTAAGAATAACTGCAATAACTGCAATTTGCTAAGAAATAGCAGTAGACATCAACAATTTTTTTGTGACATCAAAAATTCAGATGTGGGGAGAGAAGGAAATTAATGTGTAGAGTTTTTTGTTGTTTATTTTGCAATCAAAGTTAAGTTGGTATCAGTTTTAAATAACCTGTTATAACTATAAACTGTTTTTTGTAAACCTCATGATAACCACAAAGCAAAAACCTGTAACAGATACACTAAAAATAAAAGGCAATAAATTAAAACATACTACCAGAGTAAATTACCTAAGCACAAAGGAAGACAGTAGGAAAGGAAGAAGGGAAGAGAGAAGTTACAAAACAGTTAGAAAACAAGCAACAAAATGGCAGCACTAAGTCCTTACCTATCAATCATAATGTTGAATGTAATGGACTAAATTCTCCAATTAAAAGACATAGAGTGGCTGAATAGATTTAAAAACAAGACCCAACTATATGCTGCCTACAGAAAACTCACTTCATGTCTTCATGTATAAAGACACACATACACTGAAAATGAAGGGATGGAAAAATATATTTCAGGCAACTGAAAATAAAAAAGCAAGAATAGCTATAGTTTTATCAGATAAAATAGACTTTAAGCCAAAAAAATTGTCAAAAGAGACAAAGAGGGTCATTATATAATAATAAAGGGGTAAATTCAGTAAGAGGATATAACAATAGTAAATATATCTGCACCCAACACCACAGCACCACAATTTATAAAGTGAGTATTAATAGATCTAAGGGGAGAAACAGTGCACAATAGTAAGGGACTTCAACACCCCACTTTTGGCAACAGGTGGATCTATCGTCCAGGCAGAAAATAAACAAAGAAATGTTGGAGTTAAACTATACTCTAGACCAAATGGGCCTAATAGACATTTGCAGAACATTTCATCCAACTGCTACAGAATACACATTTTTCTCATCAATACATGGAACATTCCCCAGGACAGACCATATGTTAGGCCACAGAACAAGTCTCAACAAATTCAAAAATTTGAATTCATATCAAGTATTTTTTTCGGACCACAATGGAATAAAACTAGGAAACAATAACAAGTGGAACTTTAGAAATAGTGTGAATAGATGGAAATTAGCATGCTCTTGAATGACCAATGGGTCAATAAAGAAATTAAGAAAAAAAATTTTAAATTTCTTAAAACAAATGAAAATGAAAACACAACATGCCAGAACCTATGGGCTACAGCAAAAGCAGTACCAAGAGGGAGGTTTATAGTAATAAACACCTGCATTAAACATAACAGAGGCCAGTGGCAGTGGCTCACACCTGTAATCCCAGCACTTTGGGAGTCCGAGGTGGGTGGATCATGTGGTCAGGCATTTGAGACCAGCCTGGGAAACACGGTAAAACCCTGTCTCTTCTAAAACTACAAAAAAAAATTAGCCTGGCTTGGTGGCAGGCACCTGTAATCCCAGCTACTCAGGAGGCTGAGGCAGGAGAATCGCTTGAACCTGGGAGGCAGAGGTTGCAGTGAGCCAAGATTGCACTACTGAACTCCAGCCTGGGTGACAGAGTGAGATTCCACCTCAAAATATAAAAAAATAAAAAAATAGACTTCAAATGAGCAATCTAATGATATACCTCAAGGAAATAGAAACTCAAGAACAAATCAAACCCAAAATTATTCGAAGGAAAGAAATAATAAAGATCAGAGCAGAAATAAATTGAGACAAAAAAATACAAAAGATTAATGAAACAAAAAGTTGGATTTTTTTGAAAAGATAAACAAAATCAACAAGCCTTTAACTAGACTATGAAAAACAGACAGAAAACCCAAATAAATAAAATCAGAGGCAAAAAAGGAAACATTACAACTGATACCACAAAAGAATCATTAGAGAGTACCATGAACAACTTATACACCAAAAAATTGGAAAACCTATGTGGAAGGAAAATAAATCTTGGGGCCCATAATCACTAAGGTAAAGGGAGAAGTCAAGCTGGGAACTGCTTAGGGCAAACCTGCCTCCCATTCTATTCAAAGTCACCCCTCTGCTCACTGACATAAATGCATCTCTGATTGCCTCCTTGGGAAAGGCTCATCAGAAACTCAAAAGAATGCATCTGTTTGTCTCTTATCTACCTTTGACCTGGAAGCCCCCTCCCAGCTTAGAGTTGTCCTGCCTTTGCTTGAGTTGTCTCGCCTTTGCATACCAAATCCATGTTCATCTTACGTAAGTTGATGGATGTCTCATGTCTCCCTAAAATGTATAAAAAACAAACTATGCCCTGACCACCTTGGGCGCGTGTTATCAGGACCTCCTGATGCTGTATCACGGGTGCGCATCCTCAACCTTGGCAAAACAGACTTTCTAAATTAACTGAGACCTGTCTCAAATATTTGGAGTTCACATTTTGGTAACCATGAAGGCATTCTGAGTGGAGATGCTTGTGACCTTTGACAAATCTCCTATCGGTGCTTGTTACCAGCATGAGCTAACTTTATGCCTCATGCCAATAGGACAATTTGCTAAGGTCTGAGAGCACGCTCTTCAGAGAATCTCTGATCTCCCCAAATTTGGTCAAGATCTAAAGTTTATTTTGCTGTACAACTCTCCTTTTTTTGGAGTTTTACTTGCTTCCAACAAGGAAGGCAAGGTTTCCTGCTTCCATAATGATGGAAGGCAGGCAACTCCTTTAGGGAGTTTGAGCTGGCTCCCAGCAGGGAAGATGATTTTCAGTGTTTTTTTTTTTTTTTTTTTTTTTAATGCTTTTAGGATGGTAGAAAGCAGTCTTCAGTTTGAGACCCATCCCTAGGTAAGTAGCTGAATTGGAGTTTTGCCTTCACTAAAGTTTGACAACAAATTGGTCTTAATTTCTCCTTGCTTTTTTTTCTTTTTTTTTTTTTTGGACGGAGTCTCATTCTGTTACCCAGGGTGCAGTCGTGGCTCACTGCAACCTCTTCCTCCCCAGTTCAAGTGATTCTCCTGCCTCGGCCTCCTAAGTAGCTGGGATTACAGGCACCCACCACCATGCCCGGCTAATTTTTTTTTTTTTTTTTGTATTTTTAGTAGAGACAGGGTTTCACCATGTTGGCCAGGCTGGTCTGGAACTCCTGACCTCGGACAATCCGCCCACCTTGGCCTCCCAAAGTGCTGGGATCACAGGCGTGAGCCACTGCGCCCGGCCAGTTTCTCCTTTTACTATTACAGCCCTCATTGATCATATTTTTGGGTTTTTGTTGTTGTTGTTGTTTGTTCCGGTCTTTCTCCCATCAGATTTGACCAACTCTACTTGACTTGGTCAAATCTGAGTGAGAATTCCAAATTATGGGTAACAAACCCTCTCTAATTTGGCTAAAATTCCTTGCAGCTGCAAAAGAGGAAAAAAACAAAAAACAAAAGCCCAAAACAAAGAAACCATGGGCTTGGTTTCTGTGTTTGCTTCCTGTCTTAAAAAAAAAAACGAAACACACACCCACACAAACAAATGTTCTTTTGTTTACTTCTCTTCCACCCTATACCTCCTTCCCCCTTTGCCATCTGCAGTACCAAAAAACCTAGAGAAGGCTTCTAATGACTCAAACCCCTTTAAAGAATTCAGAACAAAGCCACCACTCACCCCTTTTGGGGTGTTCTGTTTTCTTTATGAAGCTTCCAAAGTCATGGGCAGATTCTTCTTGGTCTAAAGCTCTGTTTTCCTGTATTGCATGGCTGACCTCTTTGGCTTTGGGGATACCAGAGATGACCTTGTACTGTAAGAGGACTTGACCTTGGCCTGTGTAATGGTGGATAAGGGCTACAAACTTCGGGGTGGCTAAGCACAGTTTACAGGAATGGTCTTGGTTATTTTTTATTTTATTTTTTTTCTCCTAGGAAGTGGTTGTTTAAGGATCCTAATTCTAGTTCGGAGACGCATTCTAAAGGGTCTTCTCTTTTGCCTTTCTCCCCAAGTTAATCTTAATTCAGCTTGTCTGTGCACATTTGCATGAGGAACTGAACTGTTGTTTTCATAGGTAGATGAGAGACTGAGTTTTCTCAGTTTAAAGAGAAAGGGCATTTGCTTTTGGCAGGCAAAAGGCACCCCTGGGTGATCAGGGGCCTCATGGGAGTGTCTAGGGTGATTACTCCCTACGACTTGCAGTGGCCCTATGGGGAAATCCCCAATACAAATTAATTTTTAAAAAGGCTCATCCAGGAAATGCATGTAAGGGCTGATCACCCAGCTTTTTGAGCCCTCTTAGAGGTCATAGACCTCTGGAAACACAAACTGAGACACATAAGAGGGTGGCAGTGAGTTGGTGGTGAAACAGTATGGAATCCGGCCCACAAGCAGCACACATTGATTTACCATACAAGTATCGGGGGACCTGCCTCGATAATAACGTAGGTTCTTTTCTATTTTTCCTAAGCATCGGCTGGCTTGAGAAATAAAGGGACAGAGTACAAAAGAGAGAAATTTTAAAGCTGGGTGTCCGGGGGAGACAGCGCACGTTGGTAGGATCCGTGATGCCCCACAAGCCACAAGAACCAGCAAGTTGTTATTAGGGAGTTTCAAAAGGGGCGGGAGTGTGCGAATAGGTGGGGGTCACAGACATCAAGTACTTCACAGGGTAATAGAATATCACAAGGCAAGTGGAGGCAGGGCGAGATCACAGGACCACAGGACCGAGGCGAAATTAAAATTGCTAATGAAGTTTCAGGCACCATTGTCATTGATAACATCTTATCAGGAGACAGGGTTTTGAGATCAACCGGTCTGACCAAAATTTATTAGGCAGGAATTTTCTCTTCCTAATAAGCCTGGGAGCACTATGGGAGACTGGAGTATATTTCATCTCTGCAGTCTCAACCATAAGAGACAGGCCACGCCCAGGGGGGCTGTTTATAAGCCTATACCTCCAGGCGCGTATTCTCTTTCTCAGGGACGTTCCATGCTGAGAAAAAGAATTCAGCGATATTTCTCCCATTTGCTTTTGAAAGAGGAGAAATATGGCTCTGTTCTGCCCAGCTCACCGACGGTCAGAGTTTAAGGTTATCTCTCTTATTCCCTGAACAATTGCTGTTATCATGTTCTTTTTTCAACATGCCCACATTTCATATTGCTCAAACACACATGCTGTACAATTTGTGCGGTTAATGCAATTATTACAGGGACCTGAGGTGATATACATCCTCCTCAGCTGACAGGATTAAGAGATTAAAGTAAAGACAGGCATAGGAAATCACAAGGGTATTGATTGGGGAAGTGATAAGTGTCCATGAAATCTTCACAATTTATGTTTAGAGATTGCAGTAAAGACAGGCATAAGAAATTATAAAAGTATTAATTTAGGGAACTAATAAATGTCCATAAAATCTTCACAATCCAAGTTCTTTTGCCATGGCTTCAGCCGGTCCCTCCATTTGGGGTCCCTGACTTCCCGCAACACACAAGAACCTGGGCCACAGCTCAGCTCCTCCTTTAAAGAAAAAAAAAGCAGGAAACAATCTAAAAATGAGGAGAAAACAAGGAGAATTTGAGATGGAGTCTTGCTCTGTTGCCCAGGCTGGAGTGCAGTGGTGTGATCTCAGCTCACTGCAACCTCTGTCTCCCAGGTTCAAGTGATTCTCCTGCCTCAGCCTCCTGAGTAGCTGGGATTACAGGCATGCGCCACCGTGCCTGGCTAATTTTGTATTTTTTAGTAGAGACGGGTTTCTCCATGTTGGTCAGGTTGGTCTCGAACTCCCAACCTGAGGTGATCCGCCTGCCTCAGCCTCCCAAAGTGCTGGGATTACAGGCGTGAGCCACCGTGCCCAGCCACTTCATAGGTTTTATGTCACCTCTACATGTCAGAGTTTAGGGAAATGAAAGTGATATGGTCTTTGTGCACATTTACATTAAGAAAAAGGGGCCCTAAGGTTGAGCTGCAAACTGGAGTTCCAAAGTTCTCTTTTTCTCTGTTTTCTTTTCTGCCTGCTGTTACTTTTTTACAGAGATAAAACTTGTTTGGATCCAACAAGTTTTTTGTTTGTAGGCCGGTGAATTTGTATTTATCTCATGGTTAAAGTTCTGAAGTAAAAGCTATAGGATCTTTGTGTGTGTATATATATACATATATTTAAAACACCTTTATAATTTCTATAATTTTATGTTTAATTGGTAGTTAAATCCATTTTTTATTTCCCTCTAGCACACCAGACATTTTCTCTCTGTACCTTATGATGTAAATTTTGCTATTTGATTTTCACCTGAGTTGTTTCCTTTAATATGCAAATTTAAGGCTATTTAGCTGACAACTGCCCAGCATAGTGAAACAAGTTATCAAGAATTTGAAAGTCTAAGATAGGAAAAAAAAAGATTTTTATGAATCTGTAAGATCTACTTCTATCAGCATGCCTAATACATGTGTGTATTTATGTGTTCTGAACACAATGCTTCACCACTGAAAATATATAACAGAATTCTAGTTAATTGGCTTAAGAAAATAAAAGTGCTTGAATCAAATACTTTATCAGGAAAAAATAAAAGACTAGTCAAATGCTGTTTCAAGTTTATGTAACTTAAGTAAAATCTTTAATAAATAAGCTAGCTATAAATTTATTGGTAAAGTAATATTTAAAATGTCTTAAGAATTTCCAGTATACATTTTTGTTTGCATTTATTAATCAAGCAATTTCATACTTATCCAAATACTATATATACTTATGCCAAATACTATAAGGTGTCAAAATTTGGCATAGAGGCTACACAACTATAAACCCAGCCCAAGACAGAATGATCTTTGCATATATAATTTTTAGTAACTAGGACATTGGTATTGGTTTGATGAAGATAGTAGCCATAACTTCTAATCTAGTGGCCTTAGGTTGTCTAGTCCACAGGCAATAAGGTTTGTTTTGGGCAAGGACTGTTATCATCTTTGTTTCAAAGCTGAACTATAAACTAAGTTCCTCCCAAAGTTAGTTCTGCCTTCACCCAGGAATGAACAAGGACAGCTTGAAGGTCAGAAGCAAGATGAAGTCAGTTAGGTGACAGCTTTTTCACTGTCTCAGTTATAGTTTTGCAATGGCAGTTCCATAACTTTAAATAATGACTATTGCAGTTTTCATAAATAATCTAGGTAAATGATTAAAATAAAGTAATTTGGCAAATGTAAAGGGATAAATACTTGTAGACAAACTTGTCATAATTTAGAATCTGAAGTTATATTAAATAACAGAGATTTCATTATTTGTGCATTTTCCAATAAAAATATATTGTAGGAAAACATTCTTTCTATTTAAAAGCGTGCCCTTTTTAAAAAGGTGAACAATTTTTGTTGAATTCAAAGTTTATTTAGAGGTTATGTATAAAGGTAAAAGGAACCAGGAAATAAGAGAGATGTAAAGAAAGTTAGAAAAATAAAGAGGTTTTTTGGTTAAAAAAAAACTTAAAGAAAAATAATTTTATATGAGAAAGAATCTTTTACGGTAAATTTCATCCTAGAATAAAAGGACTGGTTGTTTAAGAAACAGGTATGTTCAGGACAAACCAGAAAGTCCAAGCATATCATGAACAGGTTGTTTAAGTCACAATAAGAGGATTTATTTAAAAAATACTTTATATGATCAAGTCATCTATAATTAAAGGGAAATTATAATGGTTTTTCTAGAGATTGGGTTTGATGTAAAAAAAACTACTTATACACTAAAAAATTGGTTAGAGCAATAAAATTTTCTTAAGAGAATGATTTACTTTTAATAAATTAAAAGAGATTTTAATTTTTTTGACCCAAAGTTCAACTTTTATTGCATCTCACCATTTTCAGTTTTCTCTCCCCTTTTAAAGGATGCAAAGTACTAATGATCGCCTTCAACTCATTTTCAGCTTATGTAAGATTTTTCCTCGAGTTCTGTTTGTTGTGGCCTGATGCTAACAATGTTTTCTTAAAGGTCAAAAGAAAATGTTTTCTTTCAACATAATAGTTGCCTTTTCTTTTCTTTTCTTTTCTTTCCTTTTGCCTTTTGCAGTGCAGGTCTTTTCTTTTGCCTTTTGGTAACTGGTCTAACAGATTTTATGGTTTATCAAAACCATTCCTGTGCCATTATGATTAAGTTTTGGTTTGCTTAGAAAAAAACAGATTAAAAAAAATTTTTTTTAATTAAGGTTATTACATTTGTACATCTTTCTGTATAGGCTTTTAAAGTCCTTGTGACATTGAGTTACAGGGCCTTGACTCCTGGGTCTAAAAAGGACACCAAGTCCTGCTAAATCTTAAACACTGACAACAATTAAAGCCTCATCTTCAGGCCCAGTAGAAGATGCCAATCAAAATAACCTGCATTCCTGAGACACAGAAACTAAAGATATTCAGCTCCTCCAGGCCCAGGGACTATCACGTAAGGGGTGGACATGTGAGATTGTAAGGGCCGATTTTGAGAGATAAAATAAGTTGAGTTTCTCTATAATCATTAATCTCAAAGGCACACTGATGCAAGACCAGTATATGGGCTCCTATGTCAGATTAACAAGGTTTCCTTGAAGCATTAACTGACTCCTTAATAAAGGTTACAAAGGTTACAAAAGGCTTATGGAAGTCATATCTTATGGTCAAGATTAAAATTTTATAGATTGTTTATAAAATTTTGAAAAACAAATGTAATTGGCTTCATGATGTTTTATTAGGTCTTATTGTTTGGAAAATTAAGTCTCCTCTCCCAAAGAATGAAGGTTTTCACCTTTTTTTGGAAATCCTTGAGTTATCACTTTGGTCAAATTAATGACTTATTTTATAATAACCTGCGATATTAAGTGTTTTAAACCTTTGATATTTGACAAAACTTTCCAAAATCAAATTATAAGTTATGTATTTTTCTGACCTAATTAATCCTTTAATATATTAGTTTCCCTGAAGTCCAAAACTGATGTAATTTTGTTTATTTGGTATAAAAATTATACAGGAAGTATTGTCAAATATGAAATGTTGTTTGGTTTTCTTTGGGCTGAATTTGTATAACTGTGTTATTGGTATGTGTTCCAAAATTATGGGATACTTCTATAATTCTGATGTGACTTAGTGTACATTATCAGTAATAATTATAACTGCTATGTAAAATTATTGTATTCCACAGAGGTAACAAATTTCCTTGTCAATTGTATTTTTGACTATGGCTGCCCTAAAACTTTTTGTCATCCACAGACAATTGTTGTCTTGTTTTGGTCCTCTTTAGAAGGTGGTTTTTGTTTTAGTTTTTTTGAGATGGAGTTTCACTCTTGTCTCCCAGGCTGGAATGCAGTGGCACAATCTTGGCTCACTGCAACCTCCGCTTCCTGGGTTCAAGCAATTCTCCTACCTCAGCCTCCCAGGTAGCTGGGATTACAGGCACGTGCCACATCAACTGGCTAATTTTTGTATTTTTAGTAGAGATGGTGTTTCACCATGTTGGCCAGGCTGGTCTCAAACTCCTGACCTCAGGTGATCCGCCCACCTCGTCCTCCCAAAGTGCTGAGATTAAAGGTGTGAGCCATCATGCCCAGCCAGAAGATGGTTTTATAATCAGCTATAAAACTCTAACAGATGCTCTTAAATGCAGGTTTCTGATAACTCTGGAAACTGTGACATCAAAATATAGGAAAAACTTTCAGGACTCATAGAGAGTTGAAATGTTCATGAATATCAAGCAGAACAGAAATTAACTACATGGACTGAACTAATAGAAGACTGAAGTAATCCTTCTGCCTTTTTCCTTAAAACATTGCCAATCCTTCGTTTTGTTTTTCAGAGTCAAGAAAACTTTTATTTTGTGCTATTGACAGCTTTTACCAATTTAGTACACTATGAACAAAACTTGGAGCATATTTGTTTCTCTCCACCTGATTTCTCCAGAATTTGGAAACTATCTGTGAGTATTCTTAACTTTTGCCAATACAGTTATTTGCATAAATGCAATAAGAATCTGTTTTCATTTGTAACAAGACACAATTGGGGCAACTGGTTATTTTACCAAGGCTTTGACTGGAATGCTGTGCTTTCCTTTAAGGAATCAAACTTGACTTATGGAGCCAATAAAAGCCCCTTGGGAAAACCGGCCTCATACCTTGTCTACACAGTCCCTATACAGGGTTCCTGACCTGTGGTAAAGAATTCCTCTAGCCCCAAGAGCAGTGGAATTCACCCATCTCATAGGTATTTGATGGTACAAATCCATGGCTGGGCTCAGCTTTAAAAAATCTAAGATTCCTTCTTCAGAACAAAGTTCCATCAAAGCCAATTTAAAAGCCTGTGTAAAAAAATAATTCTTCTTGTTGCACTGCATACAAATAATCAGGCCAAGTATAATAAAGCAAATCAATCCTACAGTGATTTGTCTTTAGTAAAAATGGGAAACTGGAGAGAGAAGAATTATGTTTCAAAAACTATAGGACACCTGTTGTTAGATTCTAGTCTTGCCTAATGTTTTTCAATTTTTATTATTTTCTACAGTTTGGACCAAATTCTAAGTTTTCTTGGTCACAAGTCTTCAAAACAGTGTTTTAAATTTTGTTTCCTTCTTTTTTCCCATGTTTCCTAATTTGGAGTCACTGAAAACTACACTGTGCTTTTGTGAAGCCCTGGGAACTGAAGCTAGACAACTTAAACTTCAGAAGAAAATAACAGCAACCTATTTACATACATAAGTGACTTACATACCTGCCTGCTGATGTATGAACTTCAGAGTAATATGGGCCTATATTAATTTTCCAGCATTGTTCTTTTGTTTGTTGTTGTTTTTCTCCCTTCCTCCTCCTATTTTCTCTTCACAGGACATGAGACCTCACAACCTGCTAAAAATGAGCTTTCCTAATAACTTGGGACCCACCTGTCTAGGAATAAACCATCCCAGCCATGAGAGATCAGATGAAACCTGAGACTAGAGACTCATTGTCTTCTAAAATGCTTTCTCCAAAAAATTTTTAAAAAGAAAAAGGGGGAAGACCAGGTGCAGTGGCTCACACTTGTAATCCCAGCACTTTGGGAGGCCGAGGTGGGCAGATCACCTGAAGTCAGGAGTTCAAGACCAGCCTGGCTGATGTGGTGAAACCCCATCTCTACTAAAAATACAAAAATTAGCCAGGTGCAGTGGCATGCTACTCAGGAGGCTGAGGCATGGGAATTGCTTGAACCCAGGAGGTGGAGGTTGTGATGAGCCGAGATCATGCCATTGCACTCCAGCCTGGGTGACAGAGTGAGACTCCATCTCAGAAAAAATAAAATAAATAAATAAAAGAGAAGGAAGGAAAGAAAAGCGGGCAATGTATAAGGAAAATAAATCTTGGGACCCCCAAATCACTAAGCTAAAGGGAAGAGTCAAGCTGGAAACTACTTAGACCTGCCTCCCATTCTATTCCTAGTCACCCCTCTGCTCACTGAGATAAATGCAGATCTGATTGCTTCCTTTGGAGAGGCCAATCAGAAGCTCAAATGAAGGCAACCATTTGTCTCTTATCTACCTAAGACCTGGAAGCCCTCTGCCCACTTCAACTTGTCCCAGCTTTGATTCTAGTTGTCCTGCCTTTCCAGACCAAACCAATGTTCATCTTACATATGTTGATTGATGTCTCATGTCTCCTTAAAATGTATAAAACCAAACTGTGCTCTGACCACCTTGGACATATGTCATCAGGGCCTCCTGAGGATGTCTCATGGGCATGCATCCTCAACCTTGGTAAAATAAACTTTCTAAATCAACTGAGACATGTCTCAGATATTCGGGGTTCACACCTAGAAGAAATGCATAAATTCCTAGACACACACAACCTACCATGAACCATGAAGAAACAGAGAACCCGAACAGATCAAAAATGAGTAACGAGGTCAAATGAGTAATAAAAAGTTTCTCTTGAAAGAAAAGCCCAGGACCTGATGGATTCACTGCTGAATTCTACCAAACATTTAAGTAGAACTAACACCAATTCTACCCAAACTATTTCAAAAACTTGAAGAGAAAGGAATATTTCCAAACTCATTCTACAAGGTCAGCATTACCCTGACACCAAAACTAGACATGGACGCAACAGAAAAAGAAAATTACGGGCCTGTATTCCTGATGAAAATGATGCAAAAATCCTCAACAAAGTATTAACAAACTGAATTCAACAATAAATTTAAAAATTCATTCACCACAATAAAGTGAGATTTATTCAATGGATGCAAGGATGGTTCAACATATGTCAGTGAACATGATACATCACATTAACAGAACAAATACCATATGATCATTTCAATAAATGCTGGAAAAACATTTGATAAAATTAAACATTGCTTCATGATAAAAAAAACTCTCAACAAATTGGGTATATAAGGAACATACCTCAACATGATAAAGGCCATATATGACAAACTGCAGCTAATATCATACTGAACAGGGAAAAACTGAAAGCCTTTATACTAAGGTCTGGAACAAGACAAGGTCTTTCCACTTTCACCACTTCTATTCAACATAGTACTGGACATTCTAGCCAGGGCAATTAGGCAAGAGAAAGAAATAAAGGGCATCCAAACTGGAAAGGAAGAAGTCAAATTTTCTTTGTTTGCAGATGACATTATCTTAATTCACCAAAAAACTTAGAACTTATAGACAAATTCAGTAAAGGTGCAGGATACAACATCAACATGCAATAACCAATAGCATTTATATATGCTAATAGCAATCAATCTGAAAAAGAAATCAAGAAAGCAATCCCATTTACAATAGCTACAAAAGATATTTAGGAATAAATTTAGCTAACAAAGTGAAAGATCTCTACAAGAAAAACTATAAAATACCAATGAAAGAAATTGAAGAAAACACCAAAAAAAGGAAAGGTATACCATGCTCATGGATTGGAAAAACTGATATTGTTAAAATGTCTATACTACTCAAAGTGATCCACAGACTCAGTGCAATTGCTATCAAAATACCAATGACATTCTTCATATAAATAGAAAAAACCCGTAATTCATATAGAGTCACAAAAGACCTTAAACAGCTAAAGCAATCCTGAGCAAAAATAACAAAACCAGAGGCATTATACTACAAAGTGCTAGTAATGAAAACAGCATGATGCTGGCATAGAAACAGGCACATAAACCAATGGAACAGAATAGAGAACTCAGAAATAAATCCGTGTACTTGCAGCCAACTTATTTTTTACAAAGATGCCAAGAAAAATACATTGAAGGAAGAATTGTCTCTTTAAATAAAGAACTCAAACAATAGCAAACAAATAATTCAATTAAATAAATGGGCAAAAGACCTGAATAAACACTTCTCAAAAGAAGACATAAAAATGGCCAACAGATACATGAAAAAATACTCAACATTACTTATTGTCAGGGAAATACAAATAAAAAGCACAATGAAATATCATCTCACCCTAGTTAGAATGGCTATTATCAAAGAGACAGAAATAACAAATGCGGATGAGGATGCAGAGAAAGGGGAATGCTCGCACACTGTTGGTGGAAATGTGAAGTCATTATGGAAAACAGTGTGGAGGTACCTTAAAAAACTAAAACTAGAACTACCACATGATCCAGCAATCCCACTGCTGGGTATATACCACCACCCCAAAAGGAAATCAGTATATCAGAGAGATATCTTCACTTCTATATTTATTGCAGCACCATTTCCAACAGCTGAGATATGGAATCAACCCAAGTGTCTATCAATGATGAATGGATAAAATGGAAATGTACCTGTACGCGATGGAATATATTATTCAGCCTTAAAACAGAATAAAATCCTGTCACTTGCAGCAACATGGATGGAACTGGAGAACATTATGTTAAGTTAAATAAGCCAGGCACAGAAAGGCATATATGTGTTCTCATTCATATGTGGGAGCTAGAAAAGTGGATGTCAGGGACGGAGAGAGGAGAACAGTGGTTACCAGAGAATGGCAAGGGAAGGGGAAAAGGAGATGAAGAGAAGCTGGTTAAGGGGTCAGTACAAAATTTCAGCTAGATAGAAGGAATATGTTCTAGTATTCAATAGTGCAGTAGGGAAATTGGAGTTAACAATAATTTATTGTATATTTCAAAATAGCTAGAAGAGAAGAATTGTAATGTTTCTAACTCAAAGAAAAGACAAATGTTTGAGGTGACAGACATCCCAAGTACCCTGATTTGATCATTCCACATTGTAGCAAAATATCACATGGACTCTCAACAGATGTAGAAAAAATGAAGTTGTAAAAAAAAAAAAGAGAGAGAGAGAAAAGAACATATTTGCATATTGCATTATATTTCTTTACGGTTGATCTCCAGCCCAGAGTGCAGGTACCATAAAGATGAGATTTTTCGTTTTTGCACTGCTGTATCCCAAGCATCCAGAGTCATGTCTGCTGCATCAAATGATCCTGTGGACGAATGCACTGATATGAGTGATATGGGCATGACTCTCGAACACGAAGGAAATTCTTCAGCAGGCAGAGGGGTGAAGCTTTGGGCCCTGTTAGATGTTGCCTGAACTGAAATATGGGCTGTGAATGTGACATTGAGCTGCAGACCCTGATGGAGAGATTGGCCTGTGCAGGGTTACAAGGGGATGTGCTTGGTATCCACATCCCGGGAAGGAGGGGAGGAAACCAGAGAGAAACTGGAACTGCAATAAGGTCCCAACGAAGCCCCCACTGACCCCATGGCAACTCTGGAGCCAGGCAGCTCCTCTGAGTTGAATGGAATCAGGCTGAGTGGAGTTGGGCTGTTGTACCTCCAGCTCACCAGCCATCAGCTGTCCCTGGGGCGAGCAGGGACCGTGAGAGGCAAAGAAGGCAGACAGTGATGGCATATTCCTGCAGCAGTTTGGTGGCCTGGGAGAAAGACCTCACTCCTAAAGGGTGATTTGGGCAGCATAGTGGGTGGTCCCCACAGTGTCCAAATCCACAGAAGGGCAGAGGGGCGGGAAGGGATTCCAGGAACCTGTTTGGAAGCACTCGGGTTGGGGGAGGGGCATGCAGCAGGACAGGGTGAGCAGAACCCCTCCAATGCCCCTCCCAGCTGTGCCTGGCCAGGGCACAGGTGACATGTCCAGCTCCGACCAGCTCCCTGGATGGCCGAGGGCAAGTTGCCATGCATCTTTGGGTCTCAGTTTGACTACATCTGAGGCACAGAATCTGTTGTTTCTAAAATGTGT
This sequence comes from Pongo pygmaeus, assembly GCF_028885625.2. Taxonomy (NCBI): domain Eukaryota; kingdom Metazoa; phylum Chordata; class Mammalia; order Primates; family Hominidae; genus Pongo; species Pongo pygmaeus. The sequence continues at coordinate 3,964,275 of NC_072376.2, read as the reverse complement.
CACAAAATGTCCAGATGTCCCCCTAAAATGTGTCACAAAATGTCACAGATGTCCCCCTACATCTGTTGTTTCTAAAATATGTCACAAAACCCCAAAATATTTGCTGTTCCCACCCATTTTGGCATTTGAGTCTTGAAATGTATTTTTATTCTCTTGTTGAATTGTGATGATCTGATTAATCCCAAAGGCACATTGGGCATCTGCCCTGAGGGACAGGACGCAGCCATGGCGCCCCCACCCCATGAGAAGCTCAGGTGTCCAGAAACAGGCAGACATGGAGCAGAGGGGAGCAGGTATGTGGGGGACAGCAGTAGAGGGGGTAAGGCCGGGGGCTTCCTGAGGAGAGCCAGGAGCCATTAGCAGTTTCAGGGGTGCTGTTCTTCCTGGGGGTAAAAGTCTCATTTCCTTGGGGCTTCTGCAATGTGGCCCCAGCTGGGACCCCTCCCTCTAGCCTCCGGATTCTGTCTTGGGTGGCACAGATGGAAGGCAGGGCCCGGACGGCACCTGCAGCTGCCACCTGACCTCTCACTGCTCATCTGTAGGATGGGCCGGCGACACCCACCTGTGAGCCCCCTCCCACCTCCCTGACAGTCCTGTCCTCTAAGGGAACTCTGCCAGGCAGAGAAGGGTGGCTGCTGACAGTCCTGTCCTCTAAGGGAACTCCGCCAGGCAGAGCAGGGTGGCTGCTGACAGTCCTGTCCTCTAAGGGAACTCCGCCAGGCAGAGAAGGGTGGCTGCACCTCCATCCCACCCAAGTCCCCCAAGGCGTGCCATCCCCCTCTTCTCTCACCAGCTGCTCGGTCTCCTCCCTGCTAGCCTGGGCGAGACAGAACCTCGGGGCTGCCTTTCTGTCCCACACAGGCCCTCAGCCCCCTGGTCCCCAAAGCTCAGCTGGACACAGGCTACAGCAATGAGACAAAACTCAAAGGGCCCAGAAATAACACCAGGAAAATAGCACAGAGAGACTGGTGGCCTCCCCACCACACCCTAGCCCAAGAACCCTGCTGGGGCGGGGTGGTCCCTGGCTCTCAGCCTTGGTGGCTGCCCTTCCTCCAACACCCCCAGAGAGAAGGAGGTCCCCTTTCATTCTGGGCATGCCCTGGGACCCGCCTCTCCTGGGGGCTTTCCAAGGGCCTCACTCCCGCCAGCCCACACTGCCCAGCTTCTTCTCGAGGGTTACACAGATGGAGCACCAACCCGAGGTGTGCGGAGGAGGGGTCCGTGATGCTCCTGAGCAGCCCCCACACACCTGCAGCTCCCTTCCCAGTCTCAACCTCCCCATCCCCTGAATCCTAAGAATTGTTCAGCACAGAGCTGTGAGCTGAACATTGTGCTGGTGTTTGGGGCCTCCCTGCTGGACAAGACAATCACTCCTCCACTCATTCACTCTCTGGGCTACAGTGTCCTTTGCACAGGGAGTGCATGTGGCTCCAGCCCTGAAGGAACCAGCTGTCCTGAAAGAAATACCCAGCTCCCTCCTGTGGAAGCTCGGGGCCTCCAAGAAGCCAGGACGGCATCTGATGGGATTTCCTGGGGCCCTGGGGAGGGCACCGGAGAGAACTGGAGTGGGGAGAGGCGTCAGGAAGAGTGGGGTGGGCAGAGGCGCAGTTCCTGAGCAGTGCTGTGGAAGCTTCCACTGGCCCCCAGGCCACTAGGAAGTCCTGGAGCTGGAACCCCCTCCCCCGGGAGCCTCCCGCTGTACTCAGCCATCCCGGTGTGGGCGCAGCGATGGAAGGCTCTGTAGACAGCCGATCCCGGGGGCCCAAGCCCATGGCCCAGAAACAACTTTTGAAATGTATTTGGGCAACTGTCCAACCTGGAAACCTTGTAGGAGGAAGGGCTTTGTGTTATTCTCCAAACAGCTGCACCGAGTTTGATGGGCACCCGGTCTGCGGCAGGCCTCACTTCTGCAGTGTAACCGTGCGGCCGTGCACACCATGAAGCTGGCACCATGTACGGTGCTGACCATGTCCTCTCAGAGAACCGGGGGGCTGCCAGCCCCGAACTCTGTGGGTGCAGCAGATGCTGCGGCTGCACCCACCCCGTGTGGCCTCGGCAGACCCAGGGCCCTGGGAGTCCTCAGTTTACCCATCTGTGAAATGGGCTGCTCCCAGTGTCACCGTTCTGTCTCTGACCCTCCTGGTGATCCTGGGGTCACATTGGTCTCCATCCACCCTCATGTCATCCTCAAATAGCTCAGGCAGAAGAGCTGGCGATCATCTAACTCTGGCTGTCCCCGGGGAGCAGTCGCATGTCACCTCCTTCCCCACTGCAGATATGAAGGACCCACGTGGCCCCATCAGCTGGGAACAGGAGGACAGCCTTGGCCTGTGCACAGGCCGACTTTCTATCTGACACAAAGAGCCTGTGGTGCCATCTTTGGTTCAATGTAACACCAGGGGTGAAAAACGGACAACTTCTAGCCTCCAAGGAGACCCTGGGGCATGGCGGCAGACCCTCGCTGCAGGGAAGGGGCTCCGGGGCTCCAGGACTCGGGCAGCCAGCGGTGCGGCCCCACCTCTCCACCGTCTGCCTCTGGGAGCCTCGGTTTCCTCAGCAGGGATCATGACACTTCATGGCTGCTCTCATTCAGGGGGAGGCTTTGTCATCGCCACTTTGTAGATAAAGGAAATGAGGCCCAGAGACGTTGATTAACCACCCAAGGTCACACAGCCAGAATCTAAGCCCAGGTCTGTCCAAGGCCTATCCAGCTCTTTCTTCCAGGAAGGCCCTCCCTCTTCCTTCCCGTCTCCCCGTCACCCATCTCTTTCCTCCTCCTGTCCTCTTCTCACCTCTTCTTACCTAGCCTCCCCTCTTCCCCTTTCCTCCCTCAATTTCTCCTTCCTTCCTCTCTCCTCCCCAAGCTCTCAGGGGAACGTGCGTCCCACCTCTTATGGCGAATGGTCAGCAGGTGGCAGCAAACCCCGCCTTCCTGCGCGGGAGCCGGCCTCAGCCCGTGAAACGGTGAGAACTGGGCTGCGGAGCCTGAGCTGGGCGGGCGTGAGTTTGCAGATCTGCAGGAGGAACCCGGTGCAGGCGCCTCTGGCAGGGGTGGAGGTTGGGGTGCCCAGGCCTGATGGCGGGGCGGGGCAGGGGGGTCCCCTGCAGGCGTGTGGCCGGGGCGGGGAGGGCTCCCAGCCTAGCATCTGGGCAGAACAGCTCCTTGGGGGTTGGGAAGGTTCCCCGCAGCGCTTCAGCCTTCTAAGTGAATATGCAAATCCTCTCTTCCCGCTCGAGAGGGAACTTCTGCGGACCCTCCTCAGGCAGCCCCAGGGCAGCAGCCCTTCCTCTGGGCGCCATCCTCACAGCGCCCTGGCAGCCCAGCAGACACTTAGTGCGCATCTGTTCTGGACAGGGGTGGGAGACACCCGGATGGTGGCCACAGGTCCCTACCCAACATGGGTACGTGGCGAACAGAGCGCAGCCTGCCCAAAGGGCTGGGCCCTTCCTGCACAAGGGTCGCCTTGCTTGGGTGCATCTTGAAGGGAGGTCAGAGACACCCAAAAGGACCGGGCTGAGGGAGCAGCGTCCGGGTCCAGAGCACAGCCTGGGCAAAGGCCAGAGGGCAGCAGGCCTGAGTGTGGGATGCAGATCTTGGGGTGGAGGCCAACTCCACGCAGGGAGGCCCCTCCCGCCGGCGGGTGGTCATGGCTGATTTGAGCCTGTTGTTATTGTTGGCAAATTAACAATACACTGTTAATTGGATGTGGCTGAAAGTAAAAATTAGTAACAAGGAAACAAGTGGGCCCTGCTGAGCTGCTCGCGCCGGGGCTGTGGTTCCCACGCTGGGGCTGTGCCTCTCGCGCCGGGGCTGTGGTTCTCGCCCCGGGGCTGGCTCTCAAGCGCCTCCTTGGCTTCCGAACCGGAACACAGCTGCAGCTTCTGTGGACTCCTTCCGTGGCGCTTCAGTGCCGAGCCCTAGCAGATTCCTCCTGGCCAGACTTTCCTGGCTCCTCTGATATACCTCATTGCCACCGGGCCTCCACCCTGGGTTTTGCCTTCATCTCCGCTGGTTTAGGGAGAACCTCTGACCTCTGATATCTGCTCCCCTCCGTGAATGATCAGGTTCCTCATCCCCCACCTGTGAGTTCTGAGTCCTCGGCTGCCTTCAGCAAGAATCTCCTGCCCTTAACTTCTCATCTCAGTCTTTTGCCATCCCCCGGGGCCCTTGGCTATCAGCCCCCACTCGTCCTTGTGGCAGGGTCTGTGAACCCCCTGCTCCTTGGCTAGAGACTCCTACTTGTCCTCCTGGTCTTCGGTGTTGAGCTCAATCTCTCCCTGTTGTGGTTGTCCTGACCGCTGCTGCGATAGTCCTGAATAGAGTCTTCCTCACTGTTTTAAGTGTCAGGATCGTGTTCTATGTACTCCCACCCCCACCTTCTCCTGCCCCCTCAGCTGGCCTGGCATTTTCCCTGGGAGTCTTCATCACAGGTCAGTGGATGCCATATGTTTCTGAGCCGGGGTGTGAACTCTGTTTCCATTCTTAGATAACTTGTTCTCCCCGTGACTTAAGCATGACCTTATAGTTTAACTTTCTTTCTCTATGGGGGACCTATTCGTGAGTGTAGTAAGGGTTTTCTGCATCCCTGTATTCCAGGATGTATATTTCCAGGATACTGGGCTGCTTTTAAGTATGAAAATATTCATATTTTTGTTGGTATCATGCCAATACTTCAGTATGTTGAAAGTTCTGAGACCTGATTCCATTTACACAAAGCAGAAGAACAGACAAAAGTAATCTGTGCTGTGAGAGGTAGAACTGGCATCACCTGTGGGAATAGGCGGGGCCCGAGGGGGCTCCTGAAGTGCTGGTTCCCCAGCGTGGGCACTGGTTACTCAGGAATCTTCACTTTTTGCATTTCCCCAAGCTGCAGCCTTAGGGGAAAGAGTGTCTGACCTGTTTTGTAATCCTCTCCCTATCCCCATTTTTCTGCCCCCAAATGTTTACAGACTTGACACTCACCTAGCAGTGCTTTTTTCCAATGCCCAAGCATAGCTCCCAAACGTCTGTCCCATGCATTTTCCTTTTGAGCTGCTCCCCGGTCCCCTATGTCATACCACACTCAGGCTGCCCCGGGTTCTCCAGGCCTGGGCACCATGTATGTCCCCACACTCCCCATGAACTGGTTCCTGGGTGAGAGCCACTAGCTCCCAAATTGTGAGCCTCCTCTCTGAGGTCCCTCCCTCACTGACTGCGTTACAGCTTCTAGAGCAAGCTTGTCCAACTGTGGCCCATGGACAGCATGTGGCCCAGGACAGATTTGAATGCAGCCCAACACAAATTTGTAAACTTTCTTAAAACATGAGGGGTTTTTTTGCAATTTCTTTTTTTTTTTTTTTTTTTTTTTAAGCTCACCAGCTATCGTTAGTGTATTTTATGCATGGCCCAAGATAATAATTCTTTTCCAGTGTGGCCCAGAGAAGCCAAAAGATTGGACACTCCTGCTCTAAAAGTCTCTTAAGGAAAGAAGCATGGAATGGAACTTGTAAATTCCACTTATTCTGACAATATCTTGATTCATCCCTCAAACCTGATTGATAGTTTGGCTGGGTATCAAATTCTGGGCTGAAAATCATTTTTCCCTTGGCCCATCCAAGGCCTTGCTCACTGACTCACACCCTCCAGTGCTGCCCTCCAGGAGTCTGAAGACCTCGGAGTCTCTGCTCCAAGTGTGACCCTTTCCTTTCTCTGTCCCTGAAGTGCTCGGCTCTTTTCTTTGTTCCTACTGTTTTGAAATTTCACAATATCAGTGCTGGGGCCTTGGTAGGACCTTCAATCTGGCAAGTTATATTCTTTAGTTCTGAGAAATTTTCTTGAAATAATCAGGTAGAAATCGTTTTCACTTTGGTTTTCCTTTTTCTCTTTCAGGCACTCCTGCTCGCTGTATGTTTGGTCTCTGTGGAGTCTCCATTTTTAACATGTTTATCTTTTCTATTTTCTATTACTTTGGGGATTTTTTTTGTCCTATGTTCTAAGATAGCCCCACACATTTTATTTCTGTTAAATTTGTTTTCCTTCTGAAGTCCTCCTCAACTTCAGATAGAATAGATATTAATATATAATAGATATTAATACATATAATAGATATGGATGGATATACATTTGCAACAGCTCATGTGTATTCTCTGCCCATTCCTTTTGTAGAGCACACTGGTCTTGTTCTATGGAAGCAACATATTCTCTCTCTGAGGTTCTCTTTTGCTCCCTGTGTTTATCTGTTCTGGTCTCTGTTCCTCATGGTACAGACATTCCTTGACTGTGCAGCAATCCTTGGTCATCTGTATTAATCAGAATTCTTTGGAGATTACATATGCCTATATAAAATAAGATTTATTATAAGGAAGTGGCTCATGCAATTATGGAGGCCAAATCCCACAATCTGCATTCTGCAAACTGAGGACCAAGGAAAGCCAGTGGTGTAGTTCAAAGGCCTAAGAGCTGAGAGCCAATGGTGTAGTATCCCGTCTGAGTTTAAAGTCCTGTGAACCAGCAGCATCAGAAGCAGGTTCTTCCGCCCAGCTCAAACAATCAGGCAGAGTAAGAGCGCACTCAGCCTTCCTCTGCCTTGCTCTTTTGTTCTATGCAGGCCCTCAACAGACAGGACGGTGCCCACCCACACTGGGGAGTGCAGTGTGCTCACTCAGTCACTATGCTAACCTCTTTCACAGACAACCCAGAAATCATGTTTCACCAGCGATCTGGGCATCCCATGGCCCAATCAAGTTGACATATAAAATTAACCATCACACCATTCACCCCTGCTTGAGGACGAGGCACCTGAAGGCAGAGAGAAAGGTGGGTGAAGAAGGACATTGAGTAAAGGTAGAAAGACAGCCAGAGAGTGAGTCAATAGCTCTCTGGTGGTACCTGTGAGGCAAGCACTGCTGTACCCCATTTTACAGATGCTCAAGGTCACACAGTCTGTAGAGAGTAGATCTGGTCATCTCTGTGAGTTCTAAGGTGCAGCCCTGGGGTGCCTGCTCCCACACCCTTGTCTGGCCAGAGCTCTGCAGTGCACTTCACATGCTTTTGTCACCCTGATGGGTTTGGAGAGCTCTGCAGTGTGCTTCACATGCTGTGGTCACCCCAAAGGGTTCTGAGAGCTCTGCAGAGCATGTCACATGCTGTGGTCACCCCGCAGGGTTCCCAGAGCTCTGCAGAGCACGTCACGTGCTGTGGTCACCCCGCAGGGTTCCCAGAGCTCTGCAGAGCACGTCACGTGCTGTGGTCACCCCGCAGGGTTCCCAGAGCTCTGCAGAGCATGTCACGTGCTGTGGTCACCCCGCAAGGTTCCAAAAGCTCTGCAGAGCAGGTCACATGCTGTGGTCATCCCGCAGGGTTCCAAAAGCTCTGCAGAGCACGTCACGTGCTGTGGTCGCCCCACAGTGTTCTCAGAGCTCTGCAGAGCATGTCACGTGCTGTGGTCACCCCACAGTGTTCTCAGAGCTCTGCAGAGCACGTCACGTGCTGTGGTCACCCCGCAGGGTTCTCAGAGCTCTGCAGAGCATGTCACGTGCTGTGGTCACCCCGCAGGGTTCCAAAAGCTCTGCAGAGCACGTCACATGCTGTGGTCATCCCGCAGGATTCCAACAGCTCTGCAGAGCACGTCACGTGCTGTGGCCACCCCGCAGGGTTCTCAGAGCTCTGCAGAGCACGTCACGTGCTGTGGTCACCCCGCAGGGTTCCAAAAGCTCTGCAGAGCACGTCACGTGCTATGGTCACCCCGCAGTGTTCTCAGAGCTCTGCAGAGCACATCACGTGCTGTGGTCACCCCGCAGGGTTCCAAAAGCTCTGCAGTGTGTTTCATGTGCTGTGGTAACCCCACAGGGTTCCCAGAGCTCCGCAGAGCACGTCACGTGCTGTGGTCACCCCGCAGGGTTCCAAAAGCTCTGCAGTGTGCTTCAAGTGCTGTGGTCACCCCGCAGGGTTCCCAGAGCTCTACAGAGCACGTCACATGCTGTGGTCACCCCACAGGGTTCCAAAAGCTCTGCAGTGTGCTTCATGTGCTGTGGTCACCCCGCAGGGTTCCCAGAGCTCTGCAGAGCACATCACGTGCTGTGGTCACCCCGCAGGGTTCCAAAAGCTCTGCAGTGTGCTTCATGTGCTATGGTCACCCTGAAAGGTTCTGAGAGCTCTGCAGTGCACTTCACAGGCTATGGTCACCCCACAGGGTTCCCAGAGCTCTGCAGTGCGCTTCATGTGCTGTGGTCACCCTGAAGGGTTCTGAAAGCTCTGGGGTCACATGAGCTCTTACTTAGGAGTAAAGGGTTTTTTGTTTGTTTTGTTTTATTGCCCTGGAATTCAGAGGACATTCCAGGGTCTGCATAGGGCAGAGAAGCTGGTTCAGGGCTGCAGCTGGCTTGAGTCTCTTTGTCTCCCACCCTATCTAGTGGGATCTGTTGTGTCTCCGTGGCAGAGCTGTCCTTTCCATCCTCCGGCAGCCGGGTTCCAGCAGCAGAGGCACCAGCGTGCTTCCACTCACTGTGGCTGCACACTGCAAAGCGAAGGCCACTCCAACAGCAAGACCGTCAGAACGGAGCCCACACATAGAGGTCGCTGTCTTCATATCATGGCCATTCCGGGCGGTGCCTTTTCTCACCATACTCTGGGTTCACGGCTCTCTGACCACTCTATTCCTACTCTCCATCCTATGCAAATGCTAAGCCTCTCCTTGCAGAGAAGCTGGGGACCAGCATGGGCAGGGCAGGGGGACAAGCAGCTGCTTCTACTGTGGCCAGATATGGCAAAGGCTGGCAGAAGAGGAGCTGCTTGGTCTCAGCAAGCAAGGAGGAGGGCAGCAAAGGGGTGATGACTCCCGCTGTGCCCAGTCCTGTGCTAAGTCTACAGAATCACCTTAAAAATGAATTATTGTGTGCCCAAATCTTGGATTCTAAAACAGTCTCCAAAAACAAAACAAAACAAAACAAAAAAAGAACCAAGGCTGCTTGGAGAAATGGCTGATTCTAGAACTGGAGCAAAGGGAAATACAAGAGGGGCCTGGGGCACCGTTGAACCCCAAAGAACAAGGAGGTGCTCAAATGAAACCGAAACACCCAAATCACACTGATGGGGCCTGTCAAAGCGACAGGGGCCAGCACAAAGAGCTCCCAAGGGCTGAAGCTGGGGCTACTGAGCAAAAGAAGGAAGCACCACTGGATTATCAGGAAAAGCACACGACGGGTGTCCACGAGCCCACACTGGCAGAAACAAACGGCTGAGTAAATAAATAAATGGGGGTGGGGGGGCGAGGGGACAAACCTCCATGCAGAAGGATGCCACATAATATAGGTAGATGCTCCACCCTCAGAGAGCTGTGGCATAGCTCCCCACGCCTTAAGCCTCAGCTGCACAGTGACTTCCTGCCACAGAGGACAGTGTGGAAATGGAGACAAAGAAACTTCACAGTGGAGAAACCTGACCAGCGCCCCTCAGCCAGGTGACCAGGGTCAAGGTCCACAGTCCACAGTCCTAAGTGTGCCCTTGGTACAAGGTGATGAGGAAGGCACCGCACTTCTCTGGTTTTACCCACCAAGAACCCGTCATAACCCCAGTCTAATCACAGGAAACACATTACACAAGTCCCTATTGAGGGACACTCTACAAAATCCCTGACCAGTCCTCCTCAAAACTCTCAAGGTCATTGGACACCAGGAATGTCTGAGAAACAGCCTCAGCCAGGCAGAGCCTACAGAGATGCGACCAAGTGTCATGTGGGGCCCTGGGTGGGATCCTGGGACAGGTAAGGACACTGGGTAAGAACCGAGGCAACAGGGATTTGGGACTCTGCTTAGTAACAACGTGTCAATACTGCTTCACTGATTGTAACAAACGACCACGCTGCTGCCAGATGTTAGTGATGGGGAAACAGTGGAAGATATATGGAAAACCTGTACTATTTTCTCAATTTTTCTATAAATATAAAACTTTTAAAAAATAAACATTATTTAAAAAAGTAATTCTAATGATAGCACTAATGGTCGGGTGGGATGTTCTCATTTCACAGGCAAAGAAACGGAGTCTCTGAGAGGTGAATGCTTCCCCCACCCCAGGTACAGAGCTCTGAGCGCCCAGGCGTTGGAGGCTGGTGGCTGGAGGCTGGTGTCATAAAGGCTGGCATCCCGTGGCTGGCATCCCAAGGCTGGTGTCCCGAGGCTGGCATTATGAAGGCTGTGGTCCTGAGGCTGGCATCATGAAGACTGGTGTCCTGAGGCTGGCCTCCCAAGGCTGGTGGCCCAAGGCTGGCGCCACAAAGGCTCTTTCTGTGCCTTAGGCAGCATCTTCAGGAGGAACCAGATCAGATCTGGGCAGCGGGTTTGGGCCCACACTTCACCCCTTCCATCCTTGGGCCGCCCAGCCAGATGCTAGATCCCACATCTTCTTCTTGGCTTCTCAGGGTTTCATCTCCCCAGACTGCATTTCCTTCTGCTTTTCCATCCTGCCTCCCGCCCAGCCCTCCCTCTCTCCCCTTTCCCTGATCAGCTCCTCCCTGCCCCTGCCCCACTGCCCGGCCCTACACTGACCATCCCCAGAGTTGATCCTGCCCTGGCCAGGTTCCGGGAGGCACCTCAGGGGCTCACCATGACGGGTCCCCTGGAGTCTGCCCTTCCTCCTTTGCTGGCACGTCTTCATACATGAAGACACTGACCTGGCCTCCAGTGAAATATTTAAACCAAATGCATCTGCTGCGAGGCAGCAGAATCTGGGGTGGAGGTGGTTGGCTCCGCCCCTGCCTGGCTGGCTCAGAACACAGAGAAGCCCAGGACTGGGGAAGGGCGGGGAGTGCGCGCAGGGACAGGGACTCCAGCCATACAGGGGAGCGGCCTCCCCTCTTCCCACAGGAGGGTGGGACATGGCTTGGTGGGGAGGGGCCTTCTGAGGGAGGCGCCCAGACTGTCCCAGAGTGACCCTCCTCTGGGGTGGCTTTTGGATTCTGCTGCCCCTATCTGCCTAGACTATGGGGAATGTTCCAGCACATTCCCCAGAGAGGGCACAGGCCCTCCCTACTCCCCTCAGTAGGGCCCCCAAGCCCTGGGGAAGCAGCAGGGTAGTGGAGAAACAGGAACTCAGATGGTCTTCCCCATCTGCTGCCTAGCAAAGCCCCACCTGCCCTTTGATTCAGCGTTTGTGTTGCCTCTTCCAGGAAGTCCTCTCTGATAGCCCTCGGTTGGGCTATGGCCTCTTTGGCAGCTGCCACAGCCTTTAGGGTCACTGTGCAAATTAGGAAGAGGCGTCTCCTCCTCCAATCATCTCATGCCTCCACTGGGAACCTCCTGATGAGCACGCATCCGATTTTTACTATGCGCACAGCATCCTTCAGGGTGCCCCTCTTCCCCCGACCCCTGCTCTTCCCGCCACCCTGGTCCCACCACCCTGGTCCCACCACCATCCAAGAGCCAGCTACCCCAGGCCTCAGGCTGTATCTGGCCCATCTCTGTGTCTACAGGACAGGGCGGGCACGCAGTAGGTATAGCGGGGTATCCTGGGAACACCCAAGCTCACCAGGCCGGGCTCTGGCTGTGGCTCAGGAGGGGAGGGCGCTTGGCTGGGACTGGGGCTGGACAGGGTGGCACGGCACTCCCCAGAGACTGCAGACGAGTGTGCCGGGCAGGCCCTCCCTGCAGTTCTCCTCTCACCCATCCACCCATCCACCCTCTATCTGTCTGCCCACCCCTGCGCAGAGGGGCCACGGGGCAAGCCCGCTGAGCTCAGGTTTTCAAAACACAGGAATGGGAGGGCAGGTGACAGGGTTGGTGACAGCAATGCAGGGTGCTTGGAGATGTCCTAGGGTAGGGCTCCCCCAATCCTGCAGCGCCACTCTGCGAGTCAGCTGCCTCCTTCTTCATTAGAGAGGAGGAAATGAGGCAGGAGGCCAGCCCTTCTCCCACGTGCAGCCGGCAGAGCCCCCAGACGCTCCAGCCCCAGGACAGGCTGCCTTGTACCCTGCGTTAAAAAACCATTTCACCCGGGCTCGCAGCCCGCGCTCCGCGTCTCCAAACAGAAGGCCCGGCTAGGAGCTGCGAGCACCTCGGAGGTCTGGGCGACTCGGACCCAGCGCCGTCTGTGCCTCCGTTTCCTCATCAGTAAAAGGGACCATAATTCCTCAACAGGACATGACCTCGAGTCCACCGAGAGCCCCCAGGGCAGGGAAGTACTGGGTTTCCCTCTGTCTCCCGCGCGCTGCCGGGCGCAGGGTTGGCGCACGGTAGGTGCTTCCTCTGTGAGTGTTCGAGCCGCGCCGCGACGGCCTGGATGGCAGTGGGGGCGCGCACTCTCCCCTCGACGCCCCGCGACGCCCCGCGACGCCCTGTCCCTCCCCCGCCTCCAGCCCCTTCCCCGCCACGTCCCCGAGGCCCCACCGTGCACCCCCCCCCGCCCCCGCCGCCGTCCTTCCCCTCCCCCTCACCCCTCCACCGCCCCGCCACGCCCCCGCCAGCCCCGCGAACCCCGCTCCCTCTGGACAACGGCTCCTGGGAGGGCCTGTTAAAGTGCAAGTCGAGTCTCCCGCTCTGCGTTCGGCTTCCCGTCCCAGTGCACACCTGGGTCTCCGCGGGGCTGGGATCTCGGTCTCCATGGCAACCCAGGCGTCCCGCCCGCAGGAACTGCCACTCAGGAGGGCGGACGCTCGGCCGCGGGGGGCGCTAGACCCGCCAGGCAGCGGTCGCGTAGATGCGGCGCCTTCTCTGCAGCGGGGTGGCCAGGAGGGAGGTGGGGCGGCGTAGACCCAGATCCGGGCCCCCACCACCTGCCGAAGGGATGGGCTCCTCGAGGCTCCTCCCCGTTGCTCACCCGCGTGATGCCCCCGCGGAGCCCACCCCGGCGCGCCCCAGGGCAGGTGCGGGCCATTGGAGCCAGGGTGGGGATTTTACGTCAAGGCTCACAGCTGCTCCCTCCCGGTGGAGCCCGCGATCGCCCTCCAGTCTACTGCACACGGTCCTAACTCCCACCCCGGACAGTGACCTCCCTGCGGTTGAGGCCGGTGTGTCTCCCACCCTAAACCTCCTTCCAGGGACCCCCGGGGTGTCCCAGCCTCACCTCCTGTCCTCTGCGGCGCGGCCCTGGACCGGTGTGGACCAGGCAGGCTCCGCCAGGGAGCACCTCGATGACAAAGTGCGTCCTGTCTCTGGCCCTTGTCCCCTCCCTCTCTTTCTGTCTCTTTCTCTCTCAGAACCTCTGTCTTTATCTCTGTCTCTTTGTCTCTGTCTCTCCGTGTGTCAGTATGTGTGTCTGTCAGTCCCTGGAGCTCATTGTGTCTCCTGGTCTCTGTGTCTCTCTGTCTCCTGCTGTGTCTGTGTCTCTGTGTCCTCCTGTCTCTGCATAGATGGTACCCAAAAGAGTGTTCGTGTCACCAGAGGGCAAGGAGGACCCTCCCCACAGCACCTGTCCCTCCCCACCCCCACCCTCGCCCGGGCTGCCCCCACAGCATCCCGCTGTCCCCGCCATCTCTGCCTCGCCCTCTTAGTCCTGCTGCCACCCTCTCTGCCTCTCCAGAAAGCTCACCAGGTTAGGAGTCCCATGCGGCTCCCTCTAGGTGAAGAAGTGAAACTTCCCTCTGTTGGAAAGTTGAGCGTCAATTTACATTAAAAAGTTAATGTCATTGAAATAGGGCAAGAAACTGCTGATGAAATCTTCAATATTTTCTCTCCATCAACAGCTTTAATATTTTATGACCGTTCCCAGTTTGGTGGTTGTACCCTGATGTGTCAGAAATCCATGCCAGTGTCCGGGCCCGCTTCGTTTGCTGGGTCCCCAGTGTGTGGGTGTCGCAGCTGGTGTTCCTATGTGATTGATGAGATGGCCCCATGAAGCTCGGGTGCTCCTGCAGAGCCCTGTCCTGGGTCCCTTGCCTTGGGCCCCATCTCCTCCCTTTCCCCAATGGGGAGGAGTGGAGGGGCTGATGCCTGCGAGTTCCCCAGCACCAGGTGATCACACGGTGTCTCCTGAAGCTGCCCAGCGTGGTGTGAGGGCAGCCCCACGCGTTTCTGAGGCAGGAAGCCTGGCTCCAGGGGATAAAGGACTGGCCCATCCCTTCTGCTCCATTCTGCTCCGGGATAGCTGGGGTCTGGGGCCTCCGCCTTTTGCTCCTGAGGTCTGCTTTTCTGTTGCCTGCCCTGCCTGTGGAGGGGAGGGCAGCCAGGGCTCACAGGGCCACGAGACAGCCCCTGGCTTACCACAGGGGAGGCCCACGAGGCTATCCAGGACAGCGGCAGTGACAGCCAGTCCCGGCTTCAGCCTGCCAGGCCGAAGGACCATGGTGGCACATCAGGAAGCCCTCCCAGGGGGCTGGCAGAACAATGTCGGGGACAGGGGGGCTTCTGAGCCAGGCAGACCTGCCATGCTTTTGGGATGGGGCCTGGAGTTGTGGCAAGGACCAGGTGAGGAGAGTCCATGGACTGCAGAGCCCCTGGACGTGAGTTTTCCAGGTGAGGTGGGGACCAAAGGTGGGGTGGGGACCATGGCCTCAGCTGTGCAGGTCCCGGTTGGCTCTCACCTGGGCTGGGTGGGGAGCAAGGGGGATTGCTGTGGGTGGAATTGTGTCCCCTCAAAATACATGTTCAAGTCCTAACAGCTGCAGCTGTGAATGTGACCGTATTTGGAAATAGGGTCTTTGCTGATGTCAGTAAGTTACGATGAAGTCATCCTGGATTTAGGGTGGCTTCATCCAATGGCTGATGTCCTTGTTAGAAGACACAGGCACCCGGGGAGAATGTGACAACTGAGGCAGGGATTGGAGCGATGTAGCCACAAGCCCAGGAACACCTGGGGCCCCAAGAGGGAGCCTCCCCAAGGCCTCCTGAGGGAGCATGGCCCACTGGCACCTTGGTCTGGCATTTCTGGCCTCCGGGATGGTGAGAGGATAAACCCCTGTGTCTGAGGTCACCAGCTTTATTGTGCTTTGTTGGCAGCTGTAGGAAATTAAAGGCATGATGTCGAGTGGACCCACTAGGACCTGGCCACCACAGGGAGGCCATCTGAGAAGCTGCAGGTCTCTGCCGCTTAGTGGCTGCCTCTCCTCCCTCCCCACTGCCCTTGACACTGCTCTCTTCGACTCCCAAGGACACATTAGCCCTCAGATCCCTATCTCCGGTCAGCTCTGGGGAGACACAAACCCAGACACATCATTTGCTTGTACTGCGGGGCGCTCAGAGATGGATGCCCATGTTTGGTCTGCTGCAATGGGTCATCTGGGGAGTGGGGGTGCATGGTCATGGGGTCTGCATTCCTTGTTTCCAGAGAACCTCTATGATGTGGCATTCCCAGGTTACAGGGCCCAGGCCAGGTCCTGTAGCAGGGGTGAAGTGCGTGGGACCCTTGGGCCCTGCCTCTAGGGGGCTGCTGTCCCTCTGCTTGTCCCCGGTGTGAGCGCCTGCTTATGGTGAGAATGTGAACCCTTCAAGGTCCTCGGGGAGCGAATCTGGGGACCCCAAGAAGGAGAAGGTGGGCCGGGGTGCTCCAGGTTCACATCTGGGGCTGGAGACTTTGGCCTGGCATGCACAGGTCTCAGCTGCCCAGGCCTGAGAAGAGCTGGCATGATAACACCCGCTGGCACGGCCTCGGTGCGTGAGCCTGGCACATAGTGGATGCTTGGAGACTGTCTGCAAATGCTCTAATGACCCTGTCAGGAGGCACATCTGGTGGTTAGACCGCTGTCCTTGGTACTGCTAGTGCTGAGTCCCTGAGGACTCAGCTATCTCTAGGACTGAGACTGACCCGTATTCCTTGGTGATATCCAGGAGCAGTGCTGGCGGCTGCAAGGTTGGGCCTCCAAACCTCAGGTTGCAATTTGATCCCAGAGTGTTGGAGGTGGGGCCTAATGGAAGGTGTTTTCCTCATGGAGTGGATCCCTGTGAGTAGATTCATGCCCTAGGGCGGGGGGTGGGGAGTGAATTCTACTGTCTGAGTTTCTGAGAAAGCGGCTGCTGAAAACAGCCCTCACACACCTCCTTCTCTGACTTCCTCTCCCGCCACGTGAGCTCCACACACAGCCCCTCCCCCTCCACCGTGAGTGGAAGCTTCCTGAGGCCTCCCCAGAAGCCAAGCAGATGCCAGGGCCATGATTCCTGGGCAGCGTGCAGAACCATGAGCCAAGTAAGCTTCTGTTCTTTATAAATCACCCAGCCTCAGGTATCCTCTGTAGCGACACAAGTGGACTGAGATAGGCAGCTGTCGTTCAGCAGCATTTACTTTGTGAAGGCACTGGAAGACTTTCCACTTTAGCACAGAAGACTTCCCAAGGGCCACAGCAGGTGCACACTTGTGCGGCCGACAGCAGAAAGGCAGAGATGAGCTGGGCCAGTCACTGGGCGTCTTCCCCATGACGCTGGGGGCTCCTGGAAGGCAGGGCCAGCACCTTGTCATCTCTGTACCCAGTGCCTTTTCCAGAGGAAAGGGACAATGTTAGAGGTTTGATGTTTTCCAAGGCAGAAAGTTCCCGAATGTATTGCAGGAGGCTTGGGCTCTGCTCCTTAACAGCCAGTGTGTCTGGAGCAGCAGCTGCCCACAGGGCAGGACATGTCCCAACCAAGGGCTGCGGAGTCCTCACAGCAGTGCCTCCTCGCCTCCAAGGCCTGGCTGGCAGGTCAGCCCAAAGAGGCTTCCGGACTTCCCCGGGCAGGACAGGCGGCACCGCCTGTGTCCCTGCCCCTCTCACCTGGTACCTTGCATCCTGATGCTATGGCTGTCGCCACAGCCAGGCTCGCTCCCCGAGGGCAAGGGCCACAGCACAGCCCTCTCCCTCATTGACTCATCCACACGTTTGTGGAGCCTGGCTCTGAAGGCCCTGGACTGCTCACCTCCACAGGGACCAAGCCTCCCTCCCACCCTGAGACCAGCCCAGGAGGCCGTCAGGCCTTCAGCCAGTGTACTGGGTTGATAATGTCCCCCTCATTTCATGTCTTTCCTGGAACCCCAGAATTTGACCTTCTCTGGAAACAGGGAACTGCAGGTGTAATTGGTTCAGTTAAATGAGGCCCTGTTTGAGCAGGGTGGGCCCTGAACCCACACAACTGGCATCCTTAGAAAGGGGGAAGAGGAACGGACAGGCAGGGAGTGTGCGGGGCCAGTGGGGGCAGAGACCAGAGTCCTGCTGTAGCCTGCAGAGGCTGGAAGAGGCAGGAAGGAGCCTCCCTGGGGCCTGCCCAGCCACCACAGTCCTGCTGGCCCCTGGATCTCGGGCTTCCGGCCTCCACAACTTGGGGAGAAGCAGTGTCTGTTGTCTGAAGCTCCAGTTTGTGGGACTTGGTTTTGGCGGCCCCAGGACATGAATCTGGCCGGCACCCATTGGAATGAGTCTATCTAAGCAGACAGAGCGGCCCCAGCCTTGCTGGCCTCCCGTTCCGGCAGCCCATTCCGTGCTTTGCCTCCCCACTCTCCTGCCATTTTTCTTCCCATCCCTGCTGTCCCTCACATGGGGGCCACCACGCTGGACCACCACCTTACCCTCCTGTGTCCACATCCGTGGTGATGGAGGTGGCTTAGCAGTGAGTCCCCATCTCAGGGAATTCAAGCCAGGCTGGAAGGGGGATGACTGAAGGTCCTTGGTAGCCTGGCAGGAGGGCTCTGAGAAGTCAGGCCCAGCCCTGGGCTCCCCATGGAGCTGCCCACTCCCCTCGGGGCTACCCTCCTCCTCACCGGGGAAGATGAGGCCTTGATCCCAGAGCCCCAGGGGCCCACCTGGACTCCACAGTGGGCATAATTATCACCTGAGTTGGAATATTCTAGCCAGGATTCAGCCTTCCCCTTGCCTTCCAGCTCAGCAGCCCCGCCTTCAACCCCTGCTGGGCCTGCGTCACCCCCACCTCTGGGTCAGCCCAAGATGCTCCTGGCCCTCCTGACAAAATCTCCATCTCTCAGCCTGGCATGGCTCTTGCCTGCCTGGGTGGCCATGACTTCTATTTGGGCTGCAGGCATCACGCTGCTTTCTCCACCTGAGGCACACCTGCCACCCGTGTCCACCCGGATCACACCTCCCACCCTCATCCACCCGGGTCACCCCTCCCACCCGTGACCACCCGGATCACACCCCTCCCACCAGTGTCCACCCAGATTGCCCCTCCTGCCCACGTCTACCAGGGTCACCTCTCTCACCCGTGTCCACCTGGCCAGCTTTCACAACTTTCTTTCAGCTTGGGAGCTGTCATGTGTAGAAAACCTTCCTGTCCAAATGAGCTCTGACTGGCCCTTAACACAGTGGCCTGCAGCTTGGGGAAACGACTCCAGGTGGCCATGCTGGTGGGTGCTGGGCATCGGAGTGGCACGGGCAGCCTATCTGGTTGGGGATAAGACAAGCATGAGGGCAGGATGGGCCTCAGGGGCAGGATTTGAAGGCCAGGCAGGCTACCTCCTCTGGAGCATGATGCTTATTCTGTGTTGCCTGGACACATCCTCTGCCTGGATGCAGAGGACAGTACCCTGGGTGGGACGCCTGGACCTGCCACCCAGCAGTCACAGCCACAGCCACAGCTCCAGTCATCACAGCCACAGCTCCAGCCGTGTTCCCCCAGGGAAGGGCAGGCGAAGTTGCTCCCTCCTTTCTCCTGTGGGCAAATGGAGCCCTGTGCTCCTGCAGCCCCGGTGAGTACCTGCACAGGAAGCCTTGTGACGACCTCCCGGAGGCGGTGGGCGGGGCGGGGGGGGGGGTCCCGGGGCGCTTTCAGAGCTGGCACAGGCTGCCCTGGAGGGAGAGGGGTGTCTTCAGGGCCTGGAGCCTGCCCTGGCGAGGGTGGCCCCTGGGCTATGGGCTGCAGGAGCTGAGAGCCATGACGGCCCCTCCCCACGCTGGCACGGCCGGCACAGCGCAGCACTGCCCCGCAGCAGGGAGGCTGGAACCCCAGTCGCTCGTCTGGCCTGCTCCCGGGCCGTGGCTACCTGGGCCCGGGCAGGGAGGCGGGAGGCAGAGATGGCGTGCAGGCCCCTCCACAGGGCCTGGGTGGCCCCGCCGCCACAGCCGGAGGGCGGGCCCGGCACTCAGCTGCAATCTCCATGGAGCTCAGGGAGGCCACATCAACCCTAGAGTGGGGACCCCAGGAAAGGAGAACCACCTGCACCCCACGCCTTGCAGAGTCCCGGCTGGGCCTCTTCCTGCTCCAGCTCGGGCTCCCGGAGACGGCTGCTGTAAAACCCAGGCTGTTCCCATCCTACAAACAAGGAAACAAACAGCACTTGGGTTTACTCCCATTTTAGAGACCAGGAAACAGACCTGGAGAATGAGGGGCTTTGGACCAGTGCCCCCCGGGGAGGGGTAAGGGTTGACTCTGGTCAGAAGTGGGGTCAGGGAGGTGGGAAGGGAGTGACCTGTGACCTTTGGGCACACGTGTCACCTGCTTCCTGGGAGGCCAGCAGGGCTTATGCTCTTTTTGGTTTTCAGGAGAAGCCATAAGGACCAGAAGGGTTGAGTGGCTTGCCAAGGTCGCACAGCAAGGAGGCGTGGGATCCTTGTTAAGGCTGCTCCTGGGGGCTCTGTCATACCCCTGTCACCCAGCCCAGGGCCGCGGATGCCCATGGCCTCGGCCTCCCGGGGGGCATCCCTGTGCAGTCAGAGCCAAGTGCAGACTGCTCCCTGAGTAGCCTGCAGGGCAGGTGTCAGTGCGGACGGGAGACAGGGCTGACCCTCTTGGGAGAGCAGAATCAGCTTCGTCCAAGCCGGTGGATTAATCACAGAAATGAGGATTGATCTCCAACATGCCTGGCCTCATTACTCGTGTTGGAGCTTGCAGATGAGAGGCTTCTGGCTCCACACGGAGCTGTGACCCCCAGGGCGAGAATGGTTCCCACTCTCTCCCATCTCAAGTGCAAAACCAGGCAGGCTGCATGCCAGGCAGAGGGATCCCTGGGGACCCTAACACATGAGGACTCTGGGGTCCTGTGTCCCCTTTCTGCCCCACACAGAGGCGGCCTCTGCTTAGTCACAGCTGCCTGCGACCCTCCAGCTTCATCCCCAAACCCTGCCCACCGGGGCCCTGCCATCCTGGTGTAACTCTGACAGTGCGAGCTTTCCGGGGGTTGTGGCAAGGCTGTGAGGTGTGGACCCCCCAGAGATAGTTGCATTTAAGAAACATCAGCTGGCCGCCTGTTAGGACAGCTACCATGAGAAAGACAGGAGATATGGGTGGCGAGGGCGTGCAGAAAAGGGGAGCCTTGGACACTGCGGCTGGGAATGTGGAATGCTGCGGCCGCTATGGCAAACAGAGCAGGGGTCCTAAAGAAATTAAAAAGGGGACCACCCTGGGGCCCAGCAATCCCGCATCTGGGTGTATACCCCCAAAATGAAATCGCCACCTCGTAAAGATGTCTGCTCTCCCAGGTTCACTGCAGCAGTATTCACGATGGTAAGTGTCCATCGATGGACAGATGGTAAACCAGGGCGTATATTCACAATAGAGTGTGATTCAGCCTTAGAGAGGAGGAGACCCTCCCATTTGCCACCCTGTGGATGGACCTGGAGGACATCGTGCTAAGTAAGATCAGCCAAGCAGAAAGACAAGCACTACACGACCTCACTTCCTGTACAAGGAGAGGGAAAAATCACACACACACACAAAAAGTAAAATATACAGAAACCTCCTTTCCAAGAGGAGCCCTCCCTCTGCCCCCCCATGGCCTTTCCAGGGAGCAGGGGTGGGGAGGGATTGCAGAGCACTGCACGGGACACAGGGCGGGCAGACAGCACCCACAGGGCAGGCAGAACGCAGACACGGAGACACGGGTGGGGCCAGGTGGAGCAGGAGGAGCAGGGGCCAGAGGTGTGGCAAGTGGGCCAAGGTGTGGTAAGGGGACAAATGGCTGGGAGATGGGAGAGCTAGCTGGCTGGGTGACAGATGGGAGGTAGGTAGGTGGGCAGGTGGATAATAGCAGGGCCTCCTGCCACTGCCAGCCAGGGAGGTCCTGGGGACATCTTAGGTGTATTATTGTTCCCATTTGCAAACACAGACTCTGAGGGTATCTGAATACTTTTGGCTGCAAATAGCAGACAGCCCATCTCAAAATGGCATAAATGATGGGAACTAAATCTTATCTCATGTAACAGGAAGTGCTGAGCTGGTGAATTCACAGGACAAAAGAGCACAAAGACCGGGACCCTTCTCTGTACCACACCCTTAGCACACAGCCCTGGCCTCAGGCACATCTTCCTCGTGCCTGCAAGGCAGCTGCCACTACTACGGAGGCCTCAGCAAACATCCCCATGTTAGGTGGAAGGAAAGACTGTCTTTTCCTGGGCCTTTTGGAGAGCAAAGAAACATTTCCCCAGAACGAGTCATTCACCTATCCGAACCACAAGAGGCTCAGCTGAGCAGTATTTAACCCCGCGGCTGGGGATGAAATCGCCACCTCGTAAAGATGTCTGCTCTCCCAGGTTCACTGCAGCACTACTCACCATGGTAAGTGTTCATCGACGGACAGATGGTAAACCGGGGCGTATATTCACAATAGAGTGTGATTCAGCCTTAGAGAGGAGGAGACCCTCCCATTTGCCACCCTGTGGATGGACCTGCATGCCTACAGCTCTACACCCTGCACCCCTGAAGCTCCTGCTCCAGTCTATTTTAATACTCCCCCAGGAAGGCACCCCCACAGGCACATAGCCATCCAGTCTGCGAGGAGAGCTGGCAGCAGCAGAGGGGTGTGCACTGCCTCTTCGTCTCTCCTCCGCTTGAGAAAAACCTTGGCCCAACTTGGCAGATGACTTGGATAGACGTTACCCTCTGGTCATAGCCCTGCCCAGTGACCTCTCCTGCTGTCAGATGGTCCCTTCCTGAAGTCACTGGCAGGGGATGGAGAACACCCAACTAAATCTGGCCCTGCTTCGAGAAAGAGGGGTGGGGCCTGCTGGGACCTAGATGCCCGACAGGAGTGCTGGCTCTGCCTGGGACTCTGGCATTGGTGGAGGAGAGGGGAGCAGACCCTGCCACCCCTGCAGGGTGGGCCACGGTGGGCCGCAGTTCCCAGGCCACCCAAGCGGGGTGGGGTGTGGGTCAGGGGGAGGCTGTGCCAGCTTCCACCCCCATCGCACCCTCCCCACCCCCACCTTTTGCAACCTCCCATGGCCTTGGGTTCCGCGGGAGCCACAGTCTGGGCTGTTCTCCGAAGCTGGACTCATTAAAGGAAGTGTTCTCATCCGCACTTTTCCAGCCCAGACGGTGGCGGCTTTAATATCCAGCAGCACAGCCCGGGGGCGGGCCTGCTCCTGCGGCTGTGAAGGGCCTGCGTCCTCCTACAATGGAGAGGAAATGAAACACGAAGATGTTTCCCCCTAGGAACAATGGCCCAGCAATCGACCATCAGAGGGGCAGAGGTGCACTGGTCGAGGCAGGTGGGGTGAGTGGGCAGACCCAGGCAGGCAGCAGCTCAGCCCAACCCAACCCGTGTCCTCCTCTGGGAAATGGGAGCAACACTGGGGGAGGAGGCGATGGCCCAGCCCCCTGCTGCACATTAGCTCCGAGTCCTCGAATGAATACATCATCAGGGTGACTGCAGGCCCCAGGCCCAGGACCAGGCTCTGCAAAGGGCAGGTGGTGGGGGGGCTTCTCCTGGAAATTGTCCTGGCTGCCCTCTTGTTGGTGGAGGAGGGTGCAGCTGGGAGTGTGTCCCTGTCCTTCCTGGGGAGGACATGATTTCAAAGCTTCCCCGCCAGGAGTACTGGGTCCCTTTTCACAGGTGTCCTCCCGAAAGGCACAGGGTGGCAGTTCGAGCCGGCTGAAGTGGCTGGCACAGCAGGCCCAGCACCCCGTGGTTGGCTTCCTCGGGGTCTAGACCAGAGGGGCCACAGGACCAGCAGCCCAGCGGGGCCATTCTAAGCCACAGCCTCCAGTCAGCCTTGTCAGAAGCAGGGCTATAGGTCCTGCGTCCGACTTCTCCATGGCTCCCCTCTCCCACGGATCTGCGTCAGCTCACTGTTCAGACACCCTGCTCAGGCTCCGGGCCACTCCTGGATCAGCCTATGGGACAGGACAGACAGGCCAGGCCCACTTTTGGAGGATGTGGAGGACAGGAACTTGCCAGCACAGCCACCCCATCCCATCTCCCCACACCCACCTCCAACTTCCACACAAGCCCCTGCAGGGTGACAGGGACACAGGGAGGGGAGAACCTACTGTGCATCCGGCCCAGCCCTGCACATGCAGGAGAGGCCACGCCAGGACCCATGCTGGGTTCTCAGTAGGCGGGGAGGAGGGAAGAGGAAGAGGGAGAACAGGGGAGAAGGGAAAAGGGTGCAGGGAGCAGGGAGGAGGGAAAAGGTAGGAGTAAGCAGGAGGAAAGAGGAGGGAGGAGGAGGGAACAGAGGAGCAATCACCAAGGAGGAGGGAGAGAGGAAGAAAGAGGAAAAGGGAGGGAGGAAGGAGGAGGAGGGAGGAGGGAGAAGAGGTGGAGGGAGGAAGGGGGAGCGGGAGCAGCAGGAAGGAGAAGAGGGGGACGAGGGAGAGGAGAGGAGCAGAGCAGGGGAACATCCCCTTGTGGCTGGAATTGGATGGTCTTCCTGCAGCACCCTCCCTTGTGCTGGCCAAAGCCCAGGTGGGCAGGTGCATGGCTGGTCGCCGATGGAAAAGGAAGCCATGAGTCACTGGTGGTCACCGGGGCTGTTGGAGTCAGGAATGGCCAGGATTTCTTGAGCCAGCGCTGTGTCTGCTTTGACACTGAGGGGTGCACGGGCAGCAGTGGGGGCAGAAGGAGGAGGGACGCTAAGTGGGCAGCTGTCCAGAGGAAACTCCATCCACTGTGGATCAGACAAGGGCCTCTGACCTGCAGGAAAATGTGTGGCACAGTGGCAGGGGCCTGAGATGGGAGCCCCAACTCAGCAGCCACCAGAGCCCTGGGGCAACTGACCAGCAGTGTTTCTGGGTTTAGTGACTGCATGCATGTGAGTGTTAAGAATGTGTGTGTAAGAGTGTGAGAGTGTAAGAGTGCAGATGTGAAAGAGTGTGTATTTGTGAGTGTGAGTGTAAGGATGTGTGTGTGTGTCAGTATGAGCGTGCATAAGAGTGTGCACATGTGAATGTAAGTGTGTATGTGTGACTGTAATAGTATGTGTGTAAGCATGTGAGTGTAAGCATGAAAGAGCGTGTGTAAGACTGTTAGCATGAGTGTAAGTGTATGTGTATTTGTGTGTGAATGTAAGAATGTGTGTGTAAAGTGTGTATGTGGGTGTGAGTGTAACTGTAAGTGTAAGACTGAGTGTGAAAGTGTAAGGCTGTGTGTGTATATATAAGTGTGTAAGGATGTGTGTGTGTAAAAGTGTGTGTATGTGTAAGACTGTGTGTATGTAAAAGTGTGTGTGTGTAAAAGTGTGTGAGTGCATGTGTATGAGTGTAAGTGTGGGTGTGAGTGTAAGTGTGTGTGTGTAAGAGAGTGTGCATGTGTGAGTGTGTGAGACTGTGCACGCTCATACAAACCCCAACAGGGTCAGAGGGAAGCCTGCTCCTCCCACCACACAGCTGGCCCTGCCACCTGCCACGTCCACACCGAGCTCCCTGGACTCCTCTCCCTGAGGCCTTCGTCACTGTTGGAACCCATGCTCCGCCCTTGCTCACCCCTTTTCTGGTCCCAAGACTCTCTGGGTCCCCACCTGTCTCATCCCCCACTCTCCAAACCCTTCTTGAGGCCTCTGGGGTCCTTCCTCCATCACTGGCTACATCCCCAGGATCCTCGACCCCCTCACCTTCTTGTCCCAAAAGAAACCTCCCTCGATGATGCTGTCTCCTCAAGGGGCACTCAGCAGATGGGTCACCCCAACCCCGGGTCCCAAATCCAAGGGCCAGGCACCGTGCTGGGGCCTCCCTTGCCGTCACCCACTTGTAGCCTCAAGATGCGGAGTACTTCTGATTGGGCTCCCCGTGAGCACAGCCTCCACCTCTCCCCTCCACCCCCACACAGCAGAGGGAGGGACCTGAGCCCTTTGGGGTGGGGTGGCAGCGCCTGTTGACCTCAGGCTATGGTGGGGATTTTGGCTTTATTCTGCGTGAGACAGGTCCAGTGTTGGGTCTTCAATAGAGGAGGCACGATCCCATGGACATTGTACAGGATTCACAGGACCCCCCTGGCTTCGAGGTTAAACAGTTGGCAGGGACTCCAGGGTGGACACAGGAAGGCTGGTCTGTTGCGACTCCTCGAAGCACGGTGGCCGCCCTGCTGGCTTCGGGGTTACACAGTGGCTGCCCCCCAGCTTCAGGATTAAACAGTGGCTGCCCCCTGGTTTCGGGGTTAAATAGCCAGCAGGGGCTCCGGGTTGGACACAGGGAGGCTGGTCTGCTGTGACTCCTCGAAGCGCAGTGGTTGAGAATCACCCATCTTTTTTAGTGGGTCGCTGTTCTGTGGGTCAAGAGTTCGGGAAAGGCTCGAGGGGCCGGTTCTTGCTTGGGGTCCCTCCTGCGGTTCCAGTCAGGTGTTCAATGGGGTTGTGGTCATCTGAAGTCTCGCCTGGGCTTGACGTCCGCAATGGCACAGTCACGTGGCCAGCAGTGCTCCTGCTCATCAGATGGGAAGTTCATGGGGCCGAGAACGGGAGCACCCACCATTGGCCTCTGCCTGGGGCTGGAGCTTCTCACAGCTCGAGGTCTGGGGGCAGCATCGCAGGAAGGAGCCTGGGCGCTCCATGTTCCTGAAGACCAACACAACGGCTGCCAGGCTTCTTCGGACCCAGCCCTGAACGTCACACAGCTGCCCTCCAGCTACATGCAACTGGAGACTGGTTCCAAGCCAGGCTTCAAGGCCGGCTCAGATTCAAGGGGAAGGGGATTAGACCACACCTGTCAAGGAGGAGCTGCAAGAAATTCACAGCCACCTTTTAAAACTGCCGCAGGGGACTGGCAGCATCCCAGAGTGAAGAGGACGCGGGTGTGAGCCAGGGAGGCGGCAGTGCAGGTGACGGAACCGGTCAGCGTCTGGATTTAGTTTGAAGACACAGCCTGACTATGCCTGCTGATGGACCACAGTCCTCAGTCGCTGGCTCCAGGGACCTGTGGGCGTCCCGAGGCCAGCTGGCCTTATCTGTCTTTGTGGCCGGTGCACAGCCACGCCCTGTGGGGTGAATGAATGAGAAGGGCTTCCCCTCCCCAGGCAGGCCCCTGGAGCACAGTGCTGGGCACTCAACAATGCCAGGGAGGAGCACGCAACCCAGGGAGTCAGGCAGGACCCAACCTCCACGCTCTGGGGGTGCGGGGAGCTATGGGGGGAAGGGGAGCTGACCTTGTGCTTTCACCAGGAGTTTTTTCTAGAAGCCAGGGCCAACTCCACCCCAAGGTGTTTGTGTGTGAAATTGGGGATGAGGAATATTGAATAATAGTGCAAGAAAGGGCGTTACCAGCTTCCTTCAGCTGAACATGGGTGATCGTGCTAGGAACCGGCCACTACCGCACAGAGGGGCTCCAGCTGCTCCACCCGCTCACCCCAGTGGGTAAACTCAGCAGCCCAGTGCCCAGCACATACGAGGCGCTCAGCCTTGTCAGCTCAGAAGACTGAGCCCCAGTGCTTAGCATATGCCTAGTATACAGCAGGTGCCAGGTGTATGCATCCCTCTACACTGAGCCCCAGTGTTTAGCATGTGGCCAGTATACAGCAGGCACCAGGTAAATGTATTCCTCAAGACTGAGCCCCAGTGCTTAGCCTGTGCCTAGTATACAGCAGGCGCCAGGTGGATGTATCTATCAAGACTAGCCCCAGTACTTAGCACATGCCAAGTATACAGCAGGCACCAGCTAAATGTATTCCTCAAGCCTGAGCCCCAGTACTTAGACCGTGCCTAGTATACAGCAGGTGCCAGGTAAATGTATCCCTCAAAACTGAGCCCCAGTGCTTAGCCCATGCCTAGTAGCCAGGTAAATGTATCACTCAAGCCTGAGCCACAGTGCTTAGACTATGCCTAGTATATAGCAGGTGCCAGGTAAATGTATCCCTCAAGACTAAGCCCTAGTACTTAGCCCATCCCTAGTATACAGCAGGCACCAGGTGGATGTATCTCTCAACACTGAGCCTCAGTGCTTAGCCTGTGCTTACTATACAGCAGGCACCGTCTGGATGTATCCCTCAAGCCTGAGCCCCAGTGCTTAGCCTGTGCCTCGTATACAGCAGGCACCATCTGGATGTATCCCTAAAGACTGAGCCCCCAGTGCTTAGCTCATGTCTAGTATACAGCAGGCGCCAGGTGGAAGTATCTCTCAACACTGAGCCCCAGTGCTTAGCCTGTGCCTAGTATACAGCAGGCACCGTCTGGATGTATCCCTAAAGACTGAGCCCCAGTGCTTAGCTCATGTCTAGTATACAGCAGGCGCCAGGTGGAGGTATCTCTCAACACTGAGCCCCAGTGCTTAGCCTGTGCCTAGTATACAGCAGGCACCGTCTGGATGTATCCCTAAAGACTGAGCCCCAGTGCTTAGCTCATGTCTAGTATACAGCAGGCACCAGGTGGATGTATCCCTCAAGCCTCAGCCCTAGTGCACATGCCTAGGACTCTAGTGTACATGTACGCGTGTACATGTACGTGTACACTAGACCCTAGTGTACATCCCTCAAGCCCATGCCTAATGTGCAGCAGGTACCGGGTGGATGTATCTCTGAAGCCTGAGCTCCAGTAGCTAGCCCATGTCTAGTATACAGCAGGCGCTGGGTGGATGTATCCCTCAACAGTGACCCCCAGTGCTTAGCCCGTGCCTAGTATACAGCAGGTGCCAGGTAAATGGATCCCTCAACACTGAACCCCAGTGCTTAGCCCATGCATAGCATACAGCAGGCACCCAGGTGGATGTATTTCTCAAGTCTGAGCCCCAGTGCTTAGCTGTGCCTGGTATACAGCAGGCACCAGGTGGGTGTATCCCTCAAGCCTGAGCCCTAGTGCTTAGCCCATGCCTAGAATGCAGCAGGCGCCAGGTGAATGTATCCCTCAAGACTGAGCCCCAGTGTTTAGCCTATGCCTAGCATACAGCAGGCACCAGGTGGATGCATCCCCTAGGCAGCCCCAGGAGTGCCTCGGGCCCAGACAGTGCTGGAGCACACACAGTGCAGGTGGCTGCAAACTGCTCCCTTCACTCACCTGGTACTGGCTGTGTGTTAACTGCTGGCCACTGGCTGCACAGCTGGGGCAGTCCAGACCCCCAGTCTAGCACCCCAGGGCCCTCTCTGGGCTCCCCTGAGCCTCTCTTGCTCTGAGCACTGGTCTCTGTTGAGGCAGGTGCAGATCTGAAGCTGTGGGGGATGGAGCCTTCCTAGTCCTGTTGTGGAAATTCACCTGCAAGTGAGCCCTTCCTGGGTCAGCAGGTGGAGGGAGCCACACAATGCAAACAAGAACGTACCTTCAGAAAAGGCTGTAATGGAGGAAAACAGTGAAAAGAGGCAGCAACCAGGAGGGCTTCCTGGAGGTGGCACTGTTCAGGAAGGAGCTGTAGGACTGGAAGAGCAGACAGAACAGCATATGCACAGGCATGGGAGTGGAGGAAACACTGTACTGGGTGGGAGTGGGGGAACCAGGGGGCTGAGGGAGTCAGGGAGATGGTGGTGCAGACACACAGAGGGCTGGCCTGTCACACAGGAGCACAGCACTGATGCAGAGGCATGGGAATTGTGCAGTGCCTGAGGCTGGGGGCTCTCTGCCACCCCTGAGCTGTCCCATGAAAAACAGACAGCTGTTGAGTCTCTCTCCACCCTCCATCCTCTAATTTTTGCTACACTGAGGCCATGCCGATTTAATTAATTAATTCCCCAAATTACGGAATCAATACCTAATTACAACCACACACAATGCTGACAGCCCCGGAGCCACACTCTGTAATCACCGCTTTTACAGCAAGAAGCTGAGTCTTAGGGAAATGACATCACTAGCCCAAGCAGACGGCACCAAGATCTGTCTCCCAAGATGCTCAGCAAACCAAGAGGACAGAGCTGAAGGGTAGGAGGGACATGGGGCTGTCAGTCTGCGGTCCCTGCACACCTGCACTCCTGCATCTCTGCACCCCTGCAGCTCTGCATCCTGCACCCCTGCATCTTGGCACCCTTGCACCCAGCACTACTTCAGCTCTGCACCCTGAACCCTGGCACCCTGCACCCCTGCGCCGTAACCCTGCATCCTGCATGCCTACAGCTCTGCACCCTGCACCCCTGAAGCTCCTGCTCCAGTCTATTTTTATACTCACACAGGAAGGCACCCCCACAGGCGCATAGCCATCCGTTCTGCAAGGGGGGCTGGGAGCAGCAGAGGAGTGCGCACTGACCCTTCATCCCTCCTCCACTTGAGAAAAACCTTGACCCAACTTGGCAGATGACTTGGATAGACATTACCCTCTGGTCATAGCCCTCCCCAGTGGCCTCTCCTGGCCCTGCACCTGCTTGGTGACCAACGGCCTCTCAACTGGAGAGGGTCAAAGGAAGACACCCAGAAGGAGTCTGCCTGGGAGAGCTGTGGGCCTCTCAGGAAGGGGACCCCAGCTGCTGCGCTTCTACCTCTGCTGCACCTGCCAGAGGAGACGGATCCAGCAGGACTGACCTGCTGCGGGGCTGCTGCTCTCCTGGAAGTCCTTGCAGAGCAGCAGCTGTGATGGGGCAGGCCTGGTGGCCCCGGACGTTCCACCTCTCTTTCCTTGAGTCCCAGGATCCAGGCACTGGGGAGGAGGAGCTGAGGCATGTCATGGGGAGAATCAGGAGCTGGCTTTGGAAGGGACAGCCTCACCATGAACTCCGGCTGAGGCTGTGCTGCTTTAGGGAAGGCGAAGCATCCAGCCCAGCTCCCTAGAGCCACGTGCATGGACAGAGGACTCAGATGGGCTCCCAGCCTTCAGGAGCTCCCTGTCTCAAGGGCGAGCAACGATGGTGGCCTGGGCCCTTCACACATACCTGGCTCTGCCCCCACGGCAGCCCTGAAAAGGAGAGGATTATCACACCCGTCACAGATGAGGAAGCAGAGGCACAAACACTCCAAACACCTTGCGTGGGTCCTGCAGACAGGACGTGGCGAGTTGGGCTTTGAACCCAGGCACCCAGCTGCCTCCCTCTTGCAACGAGTGCCTGGGGTGATACTTGTTGTCCTTTGATTCTAAAACTCTGTCCCATGTTGTTTTAATTTTGCTAGAACATGGGTGTTTTCAGGTCCGCATGGCTGATGATCATCCTCTGCTTCCAAGGCCCTCTTGGCTTTTGCAGATGCAGGGCAGCTGCCCGGGCTCAGCTCACACACCATGCTCCACTCCTTATATTTGCCTTCGTCCATGTCAATAGTTTTTCCAAAAGGGAGACTGTTTATCAAGCACTTACAATGCGCTGATGTTGTTCTAGACACTTGAGGGACAGCAGTGAACAAAACAGGCGAGGCAGCCTGCCCCATGGGACAGAGGACACCCTGAGAGCGGGGACACAGTGGGCAGTGTGGGTTCCCGGGCAGGGGTTGGGCTGGGGAAGTGTGGGCGCTGGAACAGTGGGAGATGGCCCTGCCAGGGCAACAGTTGAAGGCCAAGAGCAAGGTCATCACGGGGATGTTGGGGGCAGCAGAAGCACAGGTGCAAAGGTCTTGAGAAAGCGGCACATGCCTGGTCTGTGGGGGAACTCCTGGGAGGCCAGTGGACGGCAGTGGAGGCAGGAAAGGGTCCAGGCACCGAGGTCCGAGCACCCCTCGAACAGGAGGGCACTCAGTGAATGGGCGCTCATGTTTGGCAATGCACTGCTCTGAGAGTTCAGGAGCCCGTTTGGAAAATGTCCCTTTCGGAGACCACTGAGGACTCCTGAAGGAGGAAGGTGGGTGAGGGGCCAGGCAGGAGGGCCTGCCAGCGGGGAGGGTCAGGGCCCTGAGGCTCTGTGAGCTAGAAAAGGTGGTAAAGAATTGTGAGCACCCACCTTGCACCCCCAGGGCTGGGTGTTGGGCGTTGGTGGTGTTTCATTGATTCTAACTTCAAACTCAGGCTTCAGAGCCATGTGTGATTTACCATCTGGGCTAGGTCAAGATCACACCGCTGAGAAGTGGCTGGATTGGGATTCAAACCAGCTCCACCTGACTCCAGCACCGGCTCTTCACCTGACCCTGTCCACTGTTCAGGGAAGAATCCCACCAGCCCCCTGGGCCTCAGTTTCCCCATCTGTAACAGGAGGTGAGGCCAAATACTCACCAAGGTCCCTTCCTCTCTACCAGAGGGAGCAAGTAAGCACATTGTGGAGGAAGAGAATAAAACACGGGGTATTTGGTCTCTCCCCCCACCCAGTGCCTGAGCAGCAGCGCAGCCCACCTACAGTCATGCATGATTCAAATGCAAGCCTGCAGACGCATGGGAGCCTCGCAGCCTGCCAGATTCTGCAGCGAGCGCTCAGCACCGAGAGAACCCACTTCTCTCTGGTTCCCGACTGTGCACACATTTCTATTTTGGTGTTTATTTTATTTATCTCATTAACTCAGCTCCAACACCACAGCACAACCCTGGGAAGCGCTGACCTGCTGTCTCTTAGCAATAAGTGCCGGGCTGTCTGTGCAGCTGAAGCCAGGCTGGTGGACGGGTGAGACCAGCTTCCCTCCTGCATGCTAGTGGCAGTGCTTGGACACAAAGCCCACAGCGACTGGTGCTGGCTCCTGCTGCTCCTGAAGTGAGGTGTGGGGGCCACACCTCTGTGGGTGATCAGGACCCCCTGGCACCTCCGTGGGTGATCAGGACCCCCTGGCACCTCCTTGGGTGATCAGGACCCCCTGGCGGTCTGTGCGGGGCGGGATGAGCCCCTCATCTTACAGAGGGGGATCCGAGGCTGAGGACTCATGGGCCCTGCCCCAGCTCCCAATCTGGGCAGGTGAGAGCCAGGACTGAAGCCTCAACCCTTGGGGTTCTTCCCCAAAGCTCCTCTTCTCCCTAAACTTGGGGTGCGATGGCCAGAAGCCTGACTCGAGGACAGAATGTCTTGGGTGCTGTCCTCCCCAGACGGCCCCACCACCCCCAGGCTGGAGCACCATGCATAATCTCCCTCCCTGCTCTCTATAAAACCATCGTTTTGTTTCTGATTTAGAAAGTACCATGTTCATTGCTGAGAATACTGGAAACACACACATAACTGCGAGAAAGCAAATAAAAATCACCTGTAACCCCACCCCCTAGAAATGCCTGCTCTAGCTATTTTAGTTTGTGATTTCTAATCTTTCCAAATGCTCAGATCTCTACGAAGACAGATGCGTGCATAGCTAGGCATACGGAAGGTGTAGACACCCTCAACGGTTCCCCACAGAGGAGCCAGCGCTGTGGCGTGAGCCGCCCTTCAGTATTGTGCTAGTCCCCAGTACCCTTTGAGGCTGAGAGGCAGGAGGGCTTATGAGAACTCATCCACCCCT
Source organism: Pongo pygmaeus (assembly GCF_028885625.2). Classification (NCBI taxonomy): domain Eukaryota; kingdom Metazoa; phylum Chordata; class Mammalia; order Primates; family Hominidae; genus Pongo; species Pongo pygmaeus. Next base: position 3,932,005 of record NC_072376.2, on the reverse strand, counting down.
GCTCATCATTGCTGTTGGGAGAAAGAATGGCATTCCTACAGAGAAACAGATGCCCTGCACCTCTGTCTGTCTACTGTGTCATTCAGGAGATGATACGCCCATCCTCCCAGGACCAATAGGCATGGAGTGAGATTGTGTGGAGAACAGTGCTGGCACCGGGCATGTGCGGCACAGAGCAGGTGCTCAGTAAACATCAGCAGGAGGAGTGGCAAGTGAGGAGCCGTGTGAAGGAGGCAGGTGCTGAGGGGCTGGGGGCCTGGCAGGGCACCAGACCTCCCCCACCAAGTTCCTGCCCTGGGTGGGCAGATGGGGCTCTGTGGCAGTGTCCATGATCTGGGTAGCAGAGGGGACTCTGTACCAGTTACCTATAAGCATGATAATTCTGCCTAACACACGGCCCTGAATCTCAGGAGCATGAATATGCCTTCATTCAGCCCCTGAGTCTGCAGGGATCTGCTGGCCCGAGCCGGGATCAGCCGTAGGTTGGCCAGCAGGAGAGAGAGTCGCAGGGGGCCACTCTGCCTGTCCCTGAGCCGGACCAACCCAGCTTAATCCATGCTGGCCTCCAGTTCAGGTCCTCCAGTGTCTCTTTCCCACTTTCCCTTCCTGAGCCCCGCTCTCCGCAGGGTCCTGTACCCTTGGACAGCCCCAGATACTCTGATCGGGGAGAAAAGTGGGTGACGGGCTCTGTTACACATAGGCGCTGGGGGTGTTGGGAGAATTAACCAACTCATAATCTAACTCCAGGTAGAGCCCTACTTCTTTCTATCTGACTTGTTCTTTTGAAAAATTTCAAACCTATAGAATAAATGCTATCTACTCTTCTCCCCAATTCACGGATGGTGAACATGTTGCTACATGGTTTTCTATTTGTCCATATACATTTTGAAAGTGAGTTTCCTGTAAGTATCCGCTAAAGCCCAGGACACTCTCCTACCTAACCCCACTAACCTGAAAATTTCTAATTCAGTTTTCTGAAAAATCCCATACCTGACAAATTTAACATTGATACTGTCAACTGAAGAATGGTTAGGCTCCTAAGTTTGGAAAGGAGAGCTTTGTTTCTCATAAAAATGGTAGCAGCCTCCTGGGCAGCCATTCTGACAGGCTGGGAAGTGTAGCCTCAGGTCAGAAGCAGGAAACGGACGTTTCGAGAGTGGGAAGAATTAGACAAGGGGTTATGGTGAGTAGGGTGGCCAAATATGCATATTCAGTGAACTACTGGAGGAGTCATGAATACTTATGAGAGGAGAAATGTGTGCGTGTGCACTTGAGCTTCCTACCTCTCCATGGGACCCATGCTCAAGACATGGCAGTGTCAGCATGATCTGAGGGTGGACTTTTCTACCCTCTGATGTGAAAAGGGGAAGCGAAGGACACAAAAACCCTCACCGTGCATCCCCTGCAGACTGACCAGAAGCTCTCTGTGGTCCGTGGTCTCTCTCCTATCAGGAAGGAACTCAGGTGAGTTGCTGTGTCAAACCTGTAAGGGGTGCGGGGCGGGGCGGGGTGTGGGCAGGTCAAGCATTGGTTGGAAGCAGAGTGGAGTCTTTTGGAAGAGCTGGTTTCTCTGCAGCCCTTAGGGAGGAAGCCCGGTGGCAGTTAACGAGGGAGGGAGGCATATGATGAGGCGGGTCCAACCTCCTGTCCTGCTGTGGGTGGGAACTCAGCTCCCAAGATTTCTCTGGGGTCCCATTGGCCAAGAGGGGGTCTGCTCAGATGGTTGGGAGGCTTAAAATTTCACTTTTCTTCTCAATTCTCTGTAATTGTTACGGATTGAATGTGTTGAATTCATATGTTGAAGTCCTGCCCCCCAGTGTGATGGTATCAGGAGGGGGCATCTTTAGAGGTGATTAGGCTTAGACCAGGGCGTGAGGGTGGGTCCCATGATGGGATTAGTGGCCTTACAGGAAGACAATGAGACTAGAGCTCTCTCTCTCTTTCCATTAGCGAGGACTGGGTGGTTTGGAAGCCTGAAAGACAGCCCTTGCTGGAACCCAGCCCGGCTGGCAGCTGGCCTCGTCTCAGATGTCCTGCCTCAGACCCGGAGAACTAGGTGTCTGCTGCTGAAGTCCCAGCCCTGCTATTCCGTCATGGCAGCCTCAGCTAAGACAGCAATGATCTAATATTCATCCACGTTCTAATTTCCCCAATTGTTCCAAATTATATCTTTTAGACAGAATTAACCTGTTTGTTTAAATCAGTACTTAATGAGGACCACGCATTACATGTCATTGTCATTTCTCTTTAGTCTCCTTCAGTTTAGTTTCATCTCCTTCCCTGTCATTTTTTGGTCATTCACGATGTTCACAGGCAGTGCCCTCCTCCTTCTAAAGACAAAAGAGAATGAGCTAAAGGCTTCTCCCGCCCCCCATACCCCTCTCCACCCAGGAAAGAGGGGACCCAGTGCCTGCTGGGAGAGCTTCGCAGGAGAGGGTGTAGCTTGGGGCTGCCTAGGGCTCTGGAGAAAGCAACTGAAAAGAAGACGGTCAAGGTCAACTTTAGATAAAAGCATGCAGCCAGACATCATCTCTTTCCTCTCAAATGCACTCAGAGCACCATTATAGCCGTGCCTCTCCTGTTCCCAGCAGCCCAGACACAAACAAACAATGGGAAGAGATGAAGGAGCCCTGAAGACCTGGCCTCTGCAGCCTCCCAGCAGCTGGGAAACATTTAATTGCCTGCGGGGCTTGTTATGCAAATGAGTCATTGGCTGCTCTAGTCTCACACAGATATCTGATGAGGCGGGCTCCTTGGCTCAGTCCTTTCTGAAACAGAGAGCATTTATCTGTACCCTCATTTTACAGGTGAGGAAACTGAGTCTCAAAGAGGGTAAGTATCCACCCAAGGTCACCAACTGGCAGATGTTAGGTCCGAGCTGATTTAGGCCTCAGAGGGAAGGGGTGGCCTTGGCCTAGGAGAGGGTGCTGGCCTCCAGGGAGCAGACCCCCTGGGTCAGGCACTTGCGGGAGGCATGGACACACTCTGGTGGGCACGCAGAAGCTTGAATGCAACACTGCACCCAGCTGGCACCAGAATACATTCCTCCTTTAGTCTACAGTTGGCATTCATCAAGTGCCAGCTGTGTACCAGGCTCCATGATGGGTGGGTGACCCAGAGATCAGTCAGATCCAAGCCCTGCACAGGCCATCTGCAGAGAATGCTCCAGGAATGTTGGGTGATCACTGAATCAATAAATACATCAATGAATTAATGAATCAATTAGCAAATGATATGGGCTTTGACATATGGATGGGGCTTTGTACAGTTCATGTGTAGGGTGACGGCTGCATGCATGGCCCCGGGACCTGGACCGAGTGTGTTTTCCTGTGTAGAAGCAGGATCCAGGAGAAAAGACTCAGCGGGGCCATGGATGGGCATTCTTGGTTCCCCTGACCCCACCCTCACCCCCAGGAAAGTCACCACTCTCCTGCAGAGAGGAGTTGGGGAGAAAGCAGGGACAAGAGTAAGGGAGCAGCATGGCTCCCCAAAAAAGCAGAGGCTCCTGCCAGAGGGCAGCAGGATCTTGGGATGGCCTAGGCCTAGACACAGGGCATGACCAGCTCACAAGAAGCCTGGGCTGAGGTTTGGCTTATCTGGCCCAAGGCCAGGGGAGGGGAGGAGAAGAAGGAGATGTCCATGGTACAACAGGCTTCCATCCCATTCTGCTTATCTATTGCTGTGCAACAAGCCCCCCTAAAACTCAGTGGTGTAAAGCAACAGTGGCTGATGAGTCTGTGGTTTGACTAGGCTCAGCTGGGTGGCTCTTCTGTCTTTGCAGTTGAGGTCTCTCATGGGGCTACAGTCAGTGGGCAGCACAGGCTGGAACACCGAAGATGGCCTCACTTAATGTCTGGGGCCTTGGTAGGAACAGCTGGTAGCCTGGGCTCTGAGGTAACAAAGGGGCCTCCCCTCTCTCCATGTGGTCTCTCCAGCAGGACTTCTTACCTGCTGGCTCCCAGGTCCCAGGAGTGGATGTGTCATGCTTTCTTAAGGCTTGGTCTCAGAGTTGGTGCAGTGTTGCTTCCTCTCTTTTCCACCAGTGATATGGATTGGATATTTGTCCCCTTCAAATCTCATGTTAAAATGTGATCCCTAATATTGGAGGTGGGGCCTGGTGGGAAGGTGTTTAAATTGTGAGGGAGGATTCTTCAAGAATGGCTTGGTGCCCTCACCACAGTAATGAGTGATTTCTCATTCTTTTCATGCAAGAGCCAGTTGTTTAAAGGAGTCTGCCATCTCCCACTACTCTCTCTTGCTCCCTCTCACATGTGACACACCAGCTCCCCCTTTGCCTTCTGCCATGATTTTAAGTTCCTGAGGCCTCACCAGAAGCTGAGCAGATGCCAGCACCGTGCTTGTACAGCCCACAGAACTGTGAGCCAAATAAACCTATTTTCTTTATAAAATATCCAGTCACAGACACCCTTTTATAGCAATGCAAAATGGATTAACACCACCATTACATCATAGGGCCAGCTCAGATTTGACATAAGAGGGAACTGCCAATGGTGTCCGTACTGGGAGCATGGCCCACCTCAGGTGACAAGTTGATTGTGTAGGGCTTTACTCTCCACGTAGAAAAGGGAATGGTTGAATCTTCAGTAGTCAGTGTGCTTTGGAGAGGACATCTGGTGGCACAGAAGTGGAAGCAGAAGAAGGCAGTTGGGAGGTTGCTGCTAGAATTTAGGAGCATCCTTTACCTGGAGGACAAGGCTGGGGTGGGAGGAGAGAAGCACATTTGAGTCAGGGAAGAGCACATGGAAGGGACATGTGGCAGGAGGGCTGTGGTCATTAAAGGAGGGAAATCAGAGCAGCTGGGCCCAGAGAGGTGGGCGAGACTGAAGAAGGGTGGACAAGGCCACCCTGCAGGGCTGGAGGCCATGGGGAGGGGCATGGGGCTCACCCAGGAGGCTGGTGAGCTCTACCCTCTCTTCCAATTCTTCCAAGGCACTAAACCCACCCCTGAGGGCAGCACCACCCTCAAGACCCAGTCACTTCCCAAAGGCCCCACCTTCAAATACCAGTGCACTGGAGGTGAGGGCTGTAACATATGAATTTGGGGGACACAATAGCAGGTGGCTGATACCGATGGTGGTAGCAGCCTGTCTGGAGCAGAGGGTCTCCAGCTGCAGTGGGTGAGGTGCAGCCATGGCTGCAGGCTGCGTGGAGCTGGCGGGAGCCAGGAACAGATGGGAGCCCCGCCCCCTACCAAGTGAAAGGGGCGGGAGCCCCATGCTCCCAGGCACAGCTGCAGCTGCCCATCCACAGCTCCAGACTGGGGCATCTCTGTGCCGTCAGTGACCCGGGAAAACCCCCATATGCCCACAGGCTTGGAAGTATCTGCTCCTGCTCCCTGGCCTCTCCCTGTTCCTGGCATCCACTCCAATTTTGGAGCAAAGTTGTGGCTGAGCCTGGGCCCTGTCACAATCCAGCCAGGTGTGCATACCCTGGGGGCAGAACTGACCACACCAGCCCCTTGCCACCTCAGCCCCTTCCGGACCTTGAGCACTGACTAGCACAAGAGGGAGGTCAAGCGGGAACTGAGGGTGGCTCATCGCAGGCCTGCAGGTGCCCCTCGGCACAAACAGCCTGGTGCCATGGATGACCTGTTGATGGTGGCTGAAGGCAGACAGGCTCCTGGGTGGAAAGGGGTGGGTCCCTGGTGAAGCCCCATCTCCAAGCCAGGGCTGGCCTGAAACCTGGGGGCTGGGCTGTCAGTTCTGGGTAGAGTCTGCCTCTCAGAGTGAGAACTTGTGGTGTTTTTTCTGGGCCAACCCATGCTGCCCATAGACCAATCAGCACACACTTGCTCCCTTCTGAGCCCATAAAAACCCAGGACTCAGCCAGACTCACACAGACGTCGGGACTACTAGCTGTGGGAAGGAACTGCTCACTTCGGGTCTCCTGAGAGCTCTTCTGTCACTTAATGAAGTTCCTCTCTGCCTTGTTCACCCTCAAGTTTTCCAAGTATCTTCCTGGACACAGGACAAGAAGTCGGGACCTGCCAAATGGTGAGACTGAAAGAGCTGTAACACAAACAGGACTGAAACATGCCCCCACCCCACTCTCCACATCATGGGCAATGAGGAAAGAAGAGCTGTGGCCCTTCAGGGAGCCCAGGCCAGGGCTGTGACACCCTCTTTGGGGCTCTGTGGTTCCTGGTCTCCAACCTTCTGGGCACCACTGCATTTCCCTTGTCCAGACACAGGTGCCCACAGCGGAAGCCACGAGTGATACATCTGGTCCAGCCACATCCTCTCAGGGAGCCAGCACCTGTGTTGGCACTGGAGCTGCCCACCCCGCCACAGCAGTCAGCGTGCCTGGCTGTGCGCAGTGGCAGGACACGGCTCTGAGCTTGCTCACACATCCCTCACCACTCTGCGCCTGGCTCGCCATTGGCAGGCGTGGGATCCAGGCCAGTAGCAGGAGCAGAGGCGGCGGCAGCAGAAGGTACCGCTGACCACAGAGGTTTCCACAGAGGCTGGCAAAGTTACACCCCAAGGATTCCATGACAATACTATGATCCCACCATCACCCCCATCTGTCATTCCCACTGAGCTGTGGGCACTACATCACCATCCCTGGTAACAAGCAAAGGGCTCAGCTTACAGGAGATACTTGGTTCTGTTGTGCGGTTAATGAGAGACTGAAACTTATCCCCTTCCAGATAAGGGGCTTAAACCAGGGCCTCTCCCGTCTGGAAAGCCTTCTAATCAACAAGCACTGAATTGCTGCAGGCAGGCATTGCAAGGGCCGAAGGATGTGTATTGCACCATATTGAGCCAAAGCTGAGACTCAGGTAACATTCTGCTTTTCTGCTATCATCCTTCAGCCATGGACCCTTGCATCTGCTTAAATCTTCTTTTTGAATTCAAAGAACATGCCTTTTGCAGGGCCCTAAAGACAGTTCTCAGAGAGTGCCAGCCATTTTGGGGATTCTCTAACCAGTTTTAGGAAAATCTCATCTATGTTTAGGACCAATAACAGCTCTACTCCTCTCTCTCAAGTTATGCAAACTCATCACATCTTCCTTCGTGCCTGGTTCTCCCCACAAGTGTTGAAATCATTTCTGTGAATCACGTTTTCTCTCCAAGATAACTCATTTGAGAAGATCTGTGTATATCCTATTAGGGCTAAGAAGACCTGAAGGATATTTTCTTCCTTAATCAACTAAGTTACAGGCATCCCATCAGGTTCACTTTGCAGGCTTCAAATTAGTTTAGGAGTTTCCTAGAGTTTGCTGAGTTCAGTTCATCCTAATTGGGACAATTTCTAAGCATCACGGAAACAGCTGGCTGAGAGAGATGAGAAGCCATGAAGCCCACCCCTGCAGTGGGCACGTGTACTAGTCCGTTTTTACGCTGCTGGTAAAGACATACCCTAGCCTGGGTAATTTATAAGGAAAAAGAGGTTTAATGGACTCACAGTTCCATGTGGTTGGGGAGGCCTCACAAGGCGAAGGGCATGTCTTACGTGGCAGCAGGCAAGAGAGTATGAGAGTCAAGAGAGAGGGGTTTCCCTTTCTAAAACCATCAGATCTCAGGAGACTGATTCACTACCATGAGAACAGTATGGGCACAACAGCCCCTGTGATTCAATTATCTCCCACTGGGTCCCTCCTGCAACATGTGGGAATTATGGGAGCTGCAATTCAAGATGAGATTTGGGTGGGGACACAGCCATACCAAATCGGTACATATGACTGGCCCTTCCAGGGTGCTCTCTGATGTATTTTCCTTGCTCCCGAGCATGCTTGTCATGCGGAGGTGAGAGTGGGTCCCACTTAGGGTCTCCTCCTCACATGGGCACCCTGAGGCTGGCAGGTTCAAGCAGCGAGAAGCCACAAACAGGCTTGAAAGATGAGCAGATGCCAGCACATTTCAGCCATAGTGGAATCTCAGAGTCACATGAGCCACCACTTGTAATGCCCCAGCCCACTGCTTGGCACATATTGGGACCCCCAAATGTTAGCTTCCTTGCCCCCTTACTTGAAGGACTGACAGAGGGAAGAAAATGTGTTTCTTGGGCAGATGGGGGACAGGCCTCATTCATTTTCACAGCATCAGAGGCAAGCACAGGGCCTGACACATAGGAAGTACTCAGTCAATATTGCTGTGTGACCGCAGACAAATGGCTTAGCCTCTCTGAATCTCAGTTTCCTCATACATAGAATGAGGCTGTGGTTCACAAACCAGTGTGCTCCATCATACACAGGCAGCAGTTGACAGTGGCTCATGTCATAGCCATCACAGTGCCCACTGTGAACCTGGGGCTTTCCTTCTCCCCTTGAATTGTCTAAATTATGCTTGACAGTTGAAGCAAAAACTGTAACACCCTCTGTGGTTCTCAATGTATGTGGAGGAGCTATTTAAGACAATTACATTATAAATGGAGTATGACAGCGGGACAAAGTGAGGTAATGTTTTTATACTTTACTCAAATGGTAAAATGACTACAACAGTAGCCTGCAATAAGTTATGTATACATAATGCAGTACCTAGAGCAACCACTTAAAAAACCATACAAAGAGACACACTCAAAAACACTACGGATAAATAAAAATGGAATCCTAAGAAATGTTTACATAGCTCACAGGAAAGCAGAAAAAAAAAAGAAAGTAAAAAGGGAGAAAATAACAATATGGCCAACTTAAGCCCTACCATATTTACAGCTACATAAATGCAAAGGATCTAAACACACTGACATAGTTTGGCTGTGTCCCCACTCAAATCTCATCTTGAATTGTAACACCTATAATCCCTTGTGGGAGGGACCCAGTGGGAGGTAATTGAATCATGAGGGCAGTTTCCCCCATGCTGTTCTCGTGATAGTGAGTGAGTGCTCAGGAGATCTGATGGTTTTATAAGCATCTGGCATTTCCCCTGCTGGCACTCATTCTCTCTCCTGCCACCCCATGAAGAGGTGCCTTCCACCCTGATTGTAAGTTTCCTGAGGCCTCCCCAGCCATGCAGAACTGTGAGTCAATTAAACCTCTTTTCTTTATAAATTACCCAGTCTTAGGTGTTTCTTCATAGCAGTGTGAGAACAGATTAATGCACACATCAATCAAAGGCAGAGATTGGGAGAATGGATTTTTAAAAAAAACCAATATATGTCATGTGCAAGAAATTCACTGCAAATATAATGAGAAGGTAGGTTGAAATAAGCATATGGAGAAAGATATATCATGCAAACATTAATCTAAAGAAAGCAGGAGTGACTGAATTAACACAATATTGTATACACGGTATAAATATCAGATAAAGTAAACTTCAGAGTAAAGAAAATATCAGAGACAGGGAGTGACATTACATAATGATATAATGTTAAAAAGAACACTCCACCAAGAAGATATAGCAATCCTAACCATCCCTGCACCAAACAATACAGCTGCAAAATGTGTACTAGAACAAAAGGAACTAATTGTGTTTCTGAGGTGGTTTCTTGCTCACTTATGTCAGGGGCTCTTTTGACATGTTCCAATCATAAAGGTAGTTTTATGTGTATTCTTTCCTTTCAAACTAAGACAATTTATTTTTACAAGACAAATACTATTTGAGGAAAAATAGCAAAGTATTGCCACAGTGAATTTCAGGATGATTCATTACTCCTGAAGTTTTTCTACTCTCTTTATTGTCAGTTGTCCCCAAATGATTTTATTATGATGATCAAATTGACATAAATGTACAATGCAAAAAAAATTAAAGGGATAGGATTCTTTTGTGGAAAACAATGTTTGTCTCAAAGAGCTGGCCCAGGAAAATGGGAGGTACTGCAGCCTCCCGTGGGCACAGGTTTATCTGGAGAAGGGTCTGGAGGGGCTAACACATTGACTGTCCACATCTCCTAGGGAAGAATGCAGCAGGAGAGAGTTGGAGGGCATTTAATTTGGCTGGAAATATTGGTAGAGCTGTTCGGGGAGAAGAGGTAAAACATCCGAAAGGAAGCTTTATTCTCAAGGGCTGTAAGATTTTAGGACCCTGGCGAGCCTTAGTGGTGGGACTTCCCACAGGAAGATGTATTACCGCTTCTGCTTCAGTGATAACCTAACAGTCAGGTGTTCTTACTCAACAAACCATACAGGTCATTGAGGAGGGATGTTTGCTCAGAGAAATCCTAATTAAACCATCCTCCTGTCTGATTTCTGCACTGGGCAGATACATCTTTGTTGTATCACATGTAAATGTGTTTGGAGGGTCAAACTTCCAGGGGAAAAAGAGCCAATATTGAGGTCCAGCCTACCCAATCATGGATCTTCGCTTCCCCGCAGCCAGTGTGTGCTCTGTGAGGCTCGGTCTCCGCATTTGTTGAAGAGGAATGGTATCCCTCCTATTCCTGGGACTTTTACAAGATCTAGAGGATGCGTGGGTGCCTGCCACAGTCTTTGGCATACAATAGACACTCAGGAAATGGTACTTTATTGAATGTTATAATCATTGATTTGATTTAAACATTATTTTTATACGTTTCTTACTTCTATACTAGATTGTAATCCTGAAATGAAGTAAATGATTTAACCTATCACACAAATACACTTTAAAAGGCGATATAATATTCTAACTAATACAAAGGAAAAATGGAAGAGAGTTGCGATTTTTTTAAACTCTATATGCCAGTGTGCAGACACTGGCAGAACCACCGGTGCAGATGGTGCAGGCATGGTGCATCTGAGAAGCAAGTGCCAAGCACAGGCCAGGTGACACGATTTTCATGAAGTGTCCAAATAAGCAGGTTCTATCTTTCCTCAATTTGCATGTGAATTGCTAATAGATATAATGGGGGAAAAACAAAACAAAGCATTTTTCCTATTCTCACACACCACTCAATATAACACTTCTGACACCAGATGTGCGGGGGTGACACCAAGCAATTCTGCAGTGGACACCAGCCCGGTGTCCTCCAACTCAATTCAATTCTGATGCTGTCTACCTAAAGTCAGGTCCCACAGTGAGGGCTCAGTCCCACAAGACAGCCCCAACTTCAGATTCTGAGAGCAAGTCCAAGTGTGGCCTGTGCTTCTGACCAGCTGACTGTAAGTTGGGGTTCCTGTGACTCTCTACCTCGGGTTTGATTAATTCACTGCAGCAGCTCACAGAACCCAGGGAAACACTTCACTGATGTTTACTGGGTTATGATAAGGATACTGCAAAGGATACAGATGAAGAGATGCATAGAGTGAGGTGGTGGGGAGTGCTACAGAGCTTCCATACCCTCCCTTCAGGCACCTCCATGTCTCCAGCTTTCCAGAAGTTCCCCCAACCCAGTCCTTGTAGGGGTATATGGAAGCTTCATTATGTAGGCCTGATTGATTACCTCAATGGCCGTTGGCAATCAACTCAACTTTCAGCTCCTCCTCCCTCTCTTCTCCCCAGAAGTCAGGGAGTGGGGCTTAAAGTCCTAACCTTCTGACCATGCCTTGGCTTGGCCTCTCTGGGTGACCAGCCCATCCTGAAGCTGCCTAGGGGCTCCCAGCCCCCAGCCATCTCATGAGCACACACAAAACACTCTCACCACTCCAGAGAGTCAAGGGCTTTAGGAGCTGTGTAACAGGAAGCAGGGGTAAAGACTAAAGCTATATTTCACATTATCATAGTTGCATTCCTAGAAAATCCAGCTTATTTTAAAACTATAAAAATACTCACTGTTTGTTTGTATAGTGAAGTGAAGATCTAGGTTTAGATAGCCACTGATAGGATTTTCATGCACAATAATGCCCCATGGTATTTGTATATTATTTTATATTTTTTAATTGTTTTTTTCTTTTCTGACAAAAATGTCCTTTTCTGACAAAAATGTCCTTTTCTGACAAAAAAGCCCCATAGTATTTGAGAAGCTTTGCAGAATGCGGAACGCAGCTTTCCTGTGGGGGTTTGTCCATGCATTATGGGACACCCAGCTTCCCTGGATGCTAATTACCAGGTGAAATCCCACCACTGGGACAACCAAGAACACCCTGAAACCTCCCCAGGGAAAAGCTCGTCCTGCTGACTTCACGGCCATCACCCTATGTGGCCCAGAGCCCAGTGGTGCTCAGTAAAAGTCTGCTGTTCTGAACCGACCCCTGCAGCCTCCTGAACCATTGCTATGCACATTCATAAGCCTGAGGAATATGCTCGCTCTCTCTTTTTTTTTTTTTTTTTGAGACAAGATCTCCTCTGTCGTCCAGGCTGGAGTGCAGTGGAGTGATCGTGGCTTACTGCAGCCTTGATCTCCTGGGCTCAAGTGATCCTCCCACCTCAGCCTCCCACACCACCATGCCCAGCTAATTTTTGTAGACACGGGGTCTTTCCACATTGTCCAGGCAGATCTCAAACTCCTGACCTGAAGTCCTCCACCTGCCTTGGCCTCCCAACGTGCTGGGGTTACAGGTGAGAGCCACCAAGCCCAGCTCTGAGGAATATTCTTGGAAAAAGTGGAAGAAATGAAGGCAGCCCCCAGCATTTCAGGAAATGGCCATTCCAGGAGAGCGCTGTCCCTGCCTCGCATCTTCCAGAGGACTCCAGTGCAAATGATGGGGCTACCACCACTGTCCTCAAAACAAGGTCGCTTGCTGAGTCTCAGGGCAGGTGGTCCCAGCTAGTTCAGCAGCTCAGAAAGACCATGGAGGATGGAGCCCTTTCCCTCTCTCTGCTCCACTACCCTCCGTGTCTGCCGGGCTGCCTTTGTGGCTGCAAAGGGCTGTCACCATCCTAGGGGCCTGTGCACACATGACCATATCCCATGGAAGAGTCCTCTCCCTGTGTGCGTCTGTGTAGAAGCCCACAGCGTGCTCCTCACTTGCTGTGGGCTGGACTGAGGGGTTTCCTTCAACCATCACTGCTGCAGGACCTTCTGAGGCAGCAGCGTGGAGACCGCCCTTCCCTGGCATGGTACAGCTTGCCTGGCTGCTTACTTCTGATGCCCACCAGGACAAGGGTTAGGTGAGGCAGGCCCTGGCCTCAGGCACAGAATTTAAGGGGGTACCAGAAAAACTCAGTGATCAAATTAAATATTTTGATGCAGAATTGTGAAAAACCAAATGCAAAAGAAAATCTGTGATGAAGGAAATACCAACATTTTAAATAAAGACAAGATCTGGTCCTGCATAGCACGGCCCCTGGCTCACCCCACCCCAATCCCTGGTCCTGTACAGCATGGCTCCCCCTGTTCACCTCACCCCGATCCCTGATTTGTCTGGTCCTCGTTGTTTGAAACTATGATATTTTGTTCATCATATATTTTTCATTAATTTTGATTTTTAAGATGTGACATGAATAAATGGTTTGTCTTGGGATAAGTGCTTGGAGGCCCCTTACATTTGTGCCCAGGTGAACCCCTATTGGCTCCACCCTCGTCCCAGCCCTGTCAGTGCCTCAGCCTGGCACTAAAGAGCTGAGCATCTGCAGACGGATGCCAGTCATGTACAGGGTTTCTTTGCCAATGCAGTTGCTTTAAAAGCTCAGCAGACGTCTAGATTGCTGTGTCCAGTCAATGTCATGGGATAATGACCTCAGCCAAAGATCTGGACCAGACATAACCTTTGACTGTAGGCATGCCAGCCTCCTAGGCTTGGGCCCACTGGCCCCTCTGCTCCCTGTAGCCTGATTTTTGCCAACTGGATTGTCTCTATATTTAGCAGAGGATGCTTGACAGAGGCTTGGGAAAACAGATTTGGTTTTCAATCCATTCATAGCTGCTGCTGCTCCTGAGCCTCTTGTCTTCTCCTTTGCTCATATGTGGGCCATTTCTAGACAAAGCCACTCACCTTTTTGTAAGCCCTTCTGAAAGCCATTAGAAGCAGCCAACTCACAGCACCTTGAAACCACCCTAGTTTCCCTGAGAGCTACAGCTTCAGCAGACATGTCGTATGCAGCCCAGGCTTAAATAGGTGACAGTTCAGTCAAATGGAAGATCAATTTTTCTGCTTTTCACCAGTTCCACATTTTAGAGTTTGTTACTTCTACTCTTCTGGTACTAAATTCCATTAGTGGTCAGAGTTTTGACCTGAAAGCAACAGAAACCAAGTTGGATTCTAAATGGAAGAGGAATTATGATGATGACTCTTGAGTCACCCGAAGATTTTCCAGAAGGGGAAGCTGGGTTCAGACCTGAGCAGCTGGGAATAATACTCAATCTTGCACTGCAGAGATGTTCTGGAGGGCACTGGATGGGGCAGCTACAGCTCTGGGCCTGCATCTTGCTGCTATGGCCACCGCCGTTAATGTCACTGCCCCTGCTAAGGAATTCAGTGTTTTTGTAACTGCTAATGCTGTCAGAATTCATAGCTCCTTCTCCCTGCCACCCCACCCTATCCATATTTCTTGTTCCCGATTTGAAGTCTCAGGATGGAGGCTACCTGGTTTATCTACTCTGATGGAGACAGGCTCTTCCTCCTGCCAAGAGGCACATGGAGGTAGAGACTCTACAATAAATATTAAAAAGTATGTGACTTTCCTAAGAGAAAGGGCAAATGTCCACTCCACTTGCCCCAAGAGATGGGCCAACATCAGTCCCTTCTCAGATCCTCTTCCCTGGCCAGGGGCGAGCACCACCTTCAGGGTCTCACCTCCCTTGGCCGCAGGTCCATTGGTCTCTCTCCACCCTCCTCTCTGCCTCTTCTTCCTCTTGTGTCTCACACAGGTATCTCGCCCTGGGCTCTCATCTCCTCTCGCAGTGCCCATTCTCCCCTGGGGACTCACCACCACCCCTGACTCCCCTAACTGCCCTATCTTCATTTCTAGCCCTGACCTTTGCCCAGGCCCAAGACTCCCACTTGCTCTGCCTGCTGGGCTGTTCAGTTTAGTCACCTCCCCAGGCACCACCTGAACTCAACCCAGAGCGTGGATCATCTTAGGGCAAGGACTCCCAGGACACTTTTTCCTGCCTCTCCTTGTTAACAGGCAGGCACTAGGCCTCACAACAAGCAGGCCCTCACTTGGTGCTGAGCTCGGAGGGACTCCACACTGCTCTGTGGCCCTGAAATGAGAGGTGCTGCACAAGGAACCCTCCCCAGAACAAGGGACTGGGCTGGTGTGGTGGCAGCCATGTAGGCTGCCCTCCTAGAGGCCCTGGCAAGGCACCACCCGCAGTCATGAGGAGGGGACATCTATGGTGTGAGGAACTGAAATTGACAACACTTGTGTCAGGCACAGCCATGAACTCACCCTTGGATACTGCTGGCTGCCAGGTGCACCCAGGACATGGCTGGACCCCTGAACCTGCGAGGGGGGAGACTGTGAACTCCACACCAATGCCTGGCCAGTGGGACCCAGGGAGGCCCTCTGCCACAGCAGACATGGAAACTGCAGCTATGTGAGAGGCTGGTGGTACAACCTCACAGTGCAGGGACTTACCCCCATTCCCCTTGGATGAACTTTGTGCAACAGGAGGCAGAAGACAAAGGGTTCTTTGCCCTCCTCCCTCATGGACTAGCCAAGAAGTCCTGCATGACCAGGCAGGGAGCCAGACCAGCTTGTCAACCTGTCCTTTCACTTGCTTTCTGTCCCTGCTTCCCTCTGTCCCTCACTCTTGCTGCCTTGGGTCTGCACTCACCTAAAGCTCTGGCAGGGAAATGTGGCCTTGGCACAGGAGGCAGACTTAGGGTGGCTCTCATGACTCTGTCTCCTGCTGTCCATGCCCATGAGTGTGGATGAGACCTGCAGCTCACCACTGATAGAGGATAGCAAAGCAGATGGCAGTATCCATGGCCACGTGCCATCCCATGAGATGCCATCTGTCTAGCACATGCCATAGGGACCCTCCTCTCTGGCTTGACGGCCTCCATGGCCTTGCTAGGGAGGTCCAGTGACAGCAACTGCAGGAGGCCTGCAGGAGCCAATGAGCAGCTGGAATCTCCAGACTTACATCTGTGAGGAGCAGATTCTGCAACAACCTGAGAAGCTTGGGAAGCTGATTCTTCCCCAGTTGAGCCTCTGATGAAAATGCAGCCTGGCCAGCACCTGTCTGCAGCCTGGGGAGACCCCAATGCAGAGAACCTGGTAAAACGGGGAGGCAGTGAGTGTATGTGGTTCTGAGCCACTTCATTCATGGTGGCTTGTTACACAGCACAAAGCTGACACACTGGGCTCTGTTCTCAAGGGAACCTAGGCTGTGACAACATCCAGCCCCTCTGATCCAGCACTTCATCTCCAGGAAGTCCACATAGCCTCACACATGTTTCATAGGAAAGAAAATGTATACTCCCCTCCCAAGGAAGGAGGTGAGTGTCATGACAACGATGAACTGCACATGCCAGAGAGGGAAGCAGCATGGTGGCCCCTGTTTTATAGATAAGGAGGGTGGCTGGTGGCTTGGTAAGTTGTCCTGAGCCAGCAGCTGACTCTAGGCACCCAACTCCAGAGCCCAGTCCTGAGCCCAGGCCTCTCTAGCCCTTAATGTCAGGGATGTTGCCTCATGCCCCTACCCACCCCAGGCTCAATGTGGGGGATGCTGCCCCGTGCCCCTCCCTACTCTGGGCTTAATGTGGGGGACACTGTCTCACGTCTTTCCCCATCCTGGGTGGGAGTTTGGGCCCACAGGCACTGTCCTTGACCACATACAATGGAGGTCCTTAGTGACCTCCACTGGTCACTAAGAAGTTCAGGGTAACTGATCCGTCACTGACTGGAGCCCTCTCCCCACACTGGGGAGGCCTGCCTCTCCATCCTTATCCATGACCCCTCAAGACTGTAGAACCAAGAGAACCACGGGGGCCTTCCCTGGTGGAGCCTGGATATAGTGGTGGAGGAGGCGTTGTGCTGAGGTCTGGGATGGGCACTGGGCGTAATGGGAGGTGCCATGGAGAGAGTGATGCAAGTAACGCTGGACCATGGTTACGATGGGGGCGAGTCACAGGAATGCAGAACAGAGGGGCACCACCCAGGAACGGCCACGAGGTGGGTGGGATCAGCAGGGATCAAAGCAACACTGGCAGGGCCTGGGGGACTGTGGCCAGCAGGGATCAAAGCAACACTGTGGGAGGGGGCATGTTCAGCAGGGATCAAAGCAACACCTCGGGAGGTGGAGCTTGGTAGGGGGCGTGGTCAGCAGGGTTCAAAGCAACACTGTGGGAGGGAGCATGGACAGCAGGGATCAAGGCAACATCGGGAGGCAGAGCCTGGGAGGGGGCGCGGTCAGCAGGGATCAAAGCAACACCTCAGGAGGCGGAGCCTGGGAGGGGGCGGGGTCAATGGGGATCAAAGCAATACTGTGGGAGGTGCGGTTAAGAGGTGGGCGTGGTCAGCAGGGATCAAAGCTATACCGCAGGGGGTGGAGTTAGGAGGTGGGCGGGGTCAGTGGCCCCGGATGGGGCACGTGTGGTGGTGGAAAGGCTGGAACCCACTCACTGACACAGGCTGGTGAAAATGGAGAGAAAGTCAGAGCTCAGCAAAGTTAGAGCTGAGATGGGGGCGTAGACATTAATATGCTCTTAAAATAAGAACGCCCAGAAGAGGGGACTCATCAGCTGCCTGCTTCCAGATGTCAAAGCCTGGTTATTTTTAAGGCAACACCATCAAAGCAAAGCGTGCTGGATCCGTGGGGAGGCGGCTGTCGCTCAGCAGCAAGGGGCTCAGGGAGGTTGGGGGAAATGGTGCTGCCCAGGAGATGCCCTCAGGGCAGTGCCCACAGCTGTCGGGACACCTGGAGGGCTGGGGAGCACCCAGGGTGGGAGTCCCAAGCCCCCATTTCCAGGCCAGCTCCATGCTAGGCAGCCTGGATGAGGGTGCCTGGCCCTGCCTGCCTGGACTCCCTCCTCCAAAATGGCCAGGCTCTTCTCACCCTGAGGCCATACTGGGCCATTGTGAAAACAGCAGCAGCAGCTGTGGGCCGGCTGGGAGCCAGGCTCTGCACCCAGCGCGTTGCAATGTTCTTTCAAGTCTCACAGCACCATAGGAGGGAGGTACGGAGCCATTCCGTACAGTGGTTTCCTCGTCTGGAAAGGGGAACAGCAACAGCTCCTTCTTTGGAGGGTGGTGGTGAGAGTTAAACAGGCAGCATGCACACGGGGGTACTCAGAACCCCAACAGGTGCAGCGGGCAGACACTGCTGTTCTCAGTGATTATCGCCACCTTTTGCATGTGAAAAAACAAGGCTCAGAGAGGCTGAGCTGCCTGCCCAGGGCCACAGCGCTGCGTTTGATCTGGTGGCTGGTTCGGGGCTGCAGTGCCAGCAGAGTGACAGGAGATGAGTCTCTGTAGCAAGTGTCTTCCAGCTCAGCCTGTGTTTGGTGGTAACGTCTCTTCTGAGAGTGTTGGAAGCTGCAGGTTTGGGATAAGGTGGGGCCTTGCTCAGTGTCCCTGGCTGTGAGATCCCTGCTCCTGTAGGGCCCCACCAGGAAAGTCGGTGGACAGGTAGATGTGACAGTGTCTGGCCTGGTGGCGCCCGGCGGGGTCAGGTCCCCTCCAGGTGTGGAGCCTGCCAGCCAGGCTCTGGCCAGTCCGGTCCCCAGGAGGCCTAGGAGGCCTTCTTCTTGCTTTGTCCCTCTGGTTTTGACAATCTCTCTCTCTAGGGCTGCCTGCTGCTCCCCAGGCAGGTCTCGGGCTGCAGGTGCCATCCTCAGATGCTTATGTCTGGGGCCTCATGGGGGCACCCTGGCTCTAGTTCAGGGGCAAATGTCTGTGACTTTTGTGTTTCGCTGACTACACACCCTGACTACATACCCTGTCCATTCGGAAGCACTGCAGCGCCCTCTCACCTCCACCTCATCCTGGTAAGTCCTTGTTGAGATACAAACGGATACAGGGAGGCGGCTCCTGGGAACCTCACACAGACACCTGTCACCGGAAAGGGGAAGGCTGGACCAAGGGTCGGGTGGTCTCTGACGCAGCTGTAGCCAGCTGTCTCCCTCTCTCTCTCCCCGCTTCCTCTCTCCCCTCCTTCTTCTCTACCCTCCTTCCTTTCTCCCCTCCTTCCTCTCTCCCCTACTTTCCCTGTCTCTCTTTCTCTTCCCTCCTTCCTTCTTCTCTCTCTCCACGTCTCTCTGTCTGTCTCTGTCCCCTCCCTCTCTCTCCTTCCTCTCCTCCCTCTCCTCTCTCTTTTGTCTTTCTCTCTCCCTCACCCCTGCCCTCTCCCCATCTCTCTCCCTCCCTCTCCCCATCTCTCTCCCTCCCTCTCCCCATCTCTCTCCCTCCCTCTCCCCATCTCTCTCCCTCCCTCTCCCCATCTCTCTCCCTCCCTCTCCCCATCTCTCTCCCTCCCTGTCCCCATCTCTCTCCCTCCCTGTCCCCATCTCTCTCCCTCCCTGTCCCCATCTCTCTCCCTCCCTCTCCCCATCTCTCTCCCTCCCTGTCCCCATCTCTCTCCCTCCCTCTCCCCATCTCTCTCCCTCCCTCTCCCCATCTCTCTCCCTCCCTCTCCCCATCTCTCTCCCTCCCTCTCCCCATCTCTCTCCCTCCCTGTCCCCATCTCTCTCCCTCCCTGTCCCCATCTCTCTCCCTCCCTGTCCCCATCTCTCTCCCTCCCTGTCCCCATCTCTCTCCCTCCCTCTCCCCATCTCTCTCCCTCCCTCTCCCCATCTCTCTCCCTCCCTCTCCCCATCTCTCTCCATCTCTCTCCCTCCCTCTCCCCATCTCTCTCCCTCCCTCTCCCCATCTCTCTCCCTCCCTCTCCCCATCTCTCTCCCTCCCTCTCCCCATCTCTCTCCCTCCCTCTCCCCATCTCTCTCCCTCCCTCTCCCCATCTCTCTCCCTCCCTCTCCCCATCTCTCTCCCTCCCTCTCCCCATCTCTCTCCCTCCCTCTCCCCATCTCTCTCCCTCCCTCTCCCCATCTCTCTCCCTCCCTCTCCCCATCTCTCTCCCTCCCTCTCCCCATCTCTCTCCCTCCCTGTCCCCATCTCTCTCCCTCCCTGTCCCCATCTCTCTCCCTCCCTGTCCCCATCTCTCTCCCTCCCTCTCCCCATCTCTCTCCCTCCCTCTCCCCATCTCTCTCCCTCCCTCTCCCCATCTCTCTCCATCTCTCTCCCTCCCTCTCCCCATCTCTCTCCATCTCTCTCCCTCCCTCTCCCCATCTCTCTCCCTCCCTCTCCCCATCTCTCTCCCTCCCTCTCCCCATCTCTCTCCCTCCCTCTCCCCATCTCGCTCCCTCCCTGTCCTCTCTGCTGTGCTCATCTCAGGAGCTGGCCTCTCTCTTGCCTCCTGCACACAGACTCCCTCTCCCCACGATAGAAACATGGCCACCCCCGGTGCACACACTGACCTCAGTGCACCCCTTGCCCTGCAGCTGGACTGCACGTGGCGACTGGGCCCTCACCTGGCCTGGCCTTGGATGGATGCCTGCGTCCCCTGCAAGCGACTCCACAGATGCAGGTCACATGTTTACGTTGTGCCAGGTGGAAGGGACATTTTGATCAACAGCCAGCATAAAGCCACGGGTGGGGGGTGTAGTGTGTGGCAGGGCAGGGCGGAGGTGTGAGGAGGATCTATTTAAGGGAAGGAGAGCATTTACTAGAGCAGGGAACAGGAGGAAAGGAAACGGCCACCAGTGCTGGTACTCCGGCTCGGCCCACAGGTGCCCCCTCGCCATGCACCTATTTGATTGGCTGCTTCCTGGTTTTCCTGTGTGGGTGGATGGGGGGTGGGACGGGAAGGCAGGAGGGTGCCTGAGCATCCATGATCTGGGCCTGAAGGGGACTGGCTCCAGCTGGGTTTGGAACTCAACAAAGTCCCTAGTGGTGGCACCAATCGTCATGGAGCAGCACATTTACCCAGATCTTCTTGAGTTTTGCTCAGCAAAGGAACAGGGAGTAGTTTCTGGGGCTCAGGAGTGGCCGGTCCTGCAGCTGAGGAGCCGAGTGTCCAGCCTTCCTCATGCCCCGTCCAGGGGTCGGTGCTTTATCCAGGGACAATGGGGAACCAGAGAAGGACGTTGAGGGGGCAGTCACCCATCAGGGGTGCACTGTGGAACCAACTCTTTAGCTGCTGGTGTGGAGAAGGTGTGGGGGGGCAGGGGGCAGGGAGAGCATGAGAAGCCTCATCCCAGGCTACAAAGAAACACGGAGGCTCACCGGGGCCGTGGCTGGGAGGTGGCACTGGCCGAGGGCCTGCAGGACTCCGCGGCTGCTAAGACTGTGGGTGTGGAAGGGAGGGAGTCGAGTGGGAACGCAGTGCCAATGGCTTCAGAAGCCACTTTGTTAATAGATAAGCGAGGATAGGAATGATTAGAATGAGTAACCAAGCAGAAGGTGGGCGGTGGGTGAGAGGGCTCACTCGTGGAAAATTCCTCGCTGCCAATCTGGCTGGAGAAGGATCTGGAACCTTGAGTCAAAGGCTGTTGATCTGCAGAGCTCTCATGCCAAATCCACCAGTTCCTGGAGCCATGATCCACCTGCCAAGAGGACACACCCAGGCCACCCAGGGCCATCAGTGATTGCTGGCACGATCTTGAGTTTGGGTCCTGGGCCATTGCCTCCCAGAGCCCCCCGATCTGTAGGAGGCGCATGTGTTCCCATGGAGCTCCCTGATCTGTAGGAGCTGCCACTTCACTGGCAGCTGCAGAGCATCTCCAGCATCCATGCCGCAGACCCAGGCCTCCCCTGGGCAGACGCAGAGTCCTTCCGATCCGGCCTGCACTCCGGGACCACATGGCCTGGTACAAGGTGCTAAGGCCCTATGGGGACAATGTAGAGGGCAGAGATGGAGGAGCCCAGAGGAGAGGTCTGGTGGGCTTCCTGGAGGAGGTGGTGTTCGCATGGAGGTCAAGAGGAGCACGCCTGTGGGCCTCAGTGCAGCCAGTGCACGTCCATACCACATGCATGTGTACACAGATGCACACGCCTCACGCCTGACTTGGATGCCTCTTCCTGTAGAGGCTGAGGTACTCCTCACAGTGACATGCCCCACCCCGACAGGCCAGCTCTCCCCCTGTCCCAAGAGCACTAAGAAGACCCAAGAGGCCTCTGGCCCGGCTGGGTCCAGGGTGAGGAAAGACCTTCCACAGAGAGCACTTGCCCTGGGAATTATTCTCCCTCGAAGACGCCGCGTGGGTGACAAGCCCTCTCTCCCCACCCACAGGCTGGTTCTGAAAACCCGAGGGCGGTGGCCCCTCCTCCTGAGCCATTTCCTTACTTCTTGCGGCACTAACATCATTTCCAGGAGCACGTATAATCTCTCAGAATAGCTCCTTCTGGATGACGCAGCCTTAGCTTGGCCTCCCTGAGCCCCAGGGTGAGGTGGGAGTTGCAGGTTGGCTGGGTCAGGACCTGGGCCAAGACAAGAGGTCCCCAGCCACAGGTCCTGGACTCCCCTGCAGTGCCTGTCTCCCTGGCACCTCCCCAACTCTGCCTATCTCTCACGGGCACTGGGGAGGCACCCAGGATGTGGACAGCTCCAAGTGCAAACCCTGGCTCTCTGCTCACTTGCTGTGGATAAGTCTGTTCTCACACTGCTATAAAGACATATCTGAGACTAGGTAATTTATAAAGGAAAGAGGTTTAATGGACTCACAGTTCCGTATGGTTGGGGAGGCCTCAGGAAACTTACAATCATGGCAGAAGGTGAGAGAGAAGCAAAGGCACATCTCACATGGCGGCAGGAGAGAGAGAGCATGCGCGCGAACAAGAAAATCACTCATCAGATCTCGTGAGAACTCACTATCACGAGAAAAGCATCGGAAACCACGCCCATGACCCAATTACCTCCCACCAGGTCCCTCCCTCGACAGGTGGGGATTATGGGGATTACAATTTGAGATGAGATTTGAGTGGGGGGACACAGAGCCAAGCCATATCATGCTGTGTGGCCTTGGGCCCATTACTTGACCTCTCTGTGCTCCAAATCCCTGACTCCTATAAATGAAGAAGCCTACCTCACTGGGCTCTTGTGGGAGGAAATACATTCACAGCTAGGTACACCCACCCCATAAATCCTGGCCCACAGGAGGTGTACAGCGAACACCGCTGTCATTGTTCCCAACTCTGCCTCAGGGTAGGTCAACTTTCTTTAGTGCATGCCTCACACGAGGCTCTGTGGCTACTCCCCACACTGGAGGCCACCTAGTTCTATGGCTGCGGAAACTGAGGCACAGGCCTGTCGGTCAGGAGCAGTCAGTGTCAGGCTTGGGACCGGCAGACCTGCAGCTGAGCAGCGCCAGGCCTGTGCTCCGGGCTTCGGCTGCCTCCGGGGATCCACAGGTGGATGGCTGGGTCCATGTTCTTGAGTGGAGTGGGGAAGTCAGGCAGACACACACATGCATGACACACATACACACACACCGCCCATGCACAGGGCAGGTGCTAGTACAGAGGTGTTTACAACATGCTAAGGGGACAGGAGAAGGTTTGTCACTGAGGATGGTGCTTAACTAGGTTTTGAACTTCAAGCAAATACTTCTGAGACCAGGAAATCAAAAAGGGGGCTCCCAAAATGGGCACAAGCTGTGCCAAGGCCCAGCGGTAGGGAGCTGCCTGAGCACGGGCACAGCGGGAGTGGGGCTGGGAAGGCAGGTTGGAGCCTGGGGCCATCAGGGATCTTCATGAGCCCTGTGCAGTCCACAGGGCTGGGGCATGGGGAGGGGCCCTGGGCTCTGCTTTCACCCAGATGGTGCTGTGGGATGGGCCTTGGGGGCAGAATTCTGCCAGGCTGATCAGGCCAGGCCTCTCAGGGAGGCAGGGGTCGTGCTGGGACCTGCTTCCTGCCGCACCCTACCCCACTGTGACAGGTCGCCGGCCCTGCCTGGGCCCCTTCCTGCCCGCTTGTCCTCCCCCAGGGCGCATCCTCCCCTGCCTCCCCAGGGCTCTCTTGGCCACGTGAGGTCAGCATGGAAGTGCTGGGCTCTTGTTGGGGGTGGCAGTGGAGGATGACTTTCCAGCACCTTTGCCTTCCGGTGGGGTGACAGCGGGCATGGTCTCCCATGGCTCAGAACCTAGTGCCTCTGCTCACAACACACCTGTAGCGGCCCCTCCCCTCCCTGGTCTCACTGTCCCGCTCCCTGCCCTGCCTCCTGTGGCCCTCAAACAAGCTGATTGCACGGGAATCCCAGTCTCAGGATCTGCTTCTGGGACCCCAGCCTAACAGCCCCTCCTAGCAGACGACAGGTGCCCTGGGTGTTGGGGTCAGGGACATTGGCACAGGAGCAGGGAAGCCTGGAGAGCCAGGGAGGCCTTCAGGACACAAAGGGGCTCTGTCTTCAGGGCCTAGCCCAGCCCCAAAAGGCCTTCTGGTCCCACTGCCTGGGTGGGCCCTTTCCTTGGACTGCTCCTCCTGTTACACCAGGACTCATATGCTGCCTTCTCCTGGAAGCCCCCCGATTGTATTCCCTCCACCCGGAGCTCCCCATGGGTTTGCTCCGTTTCAGTCCCTGCTCCCTGGGCTGAGCCCCGCAGTCTCCCTGCCCCTTCCCTCCAGCTGGAATGGCCTTGGCTTTCCACCCCTCCCCTGCTTCCTGGAGAACACGTGCTCTTCCCTCACGCCCCCTGGGGCATCCTCTGCTCCTGGGGAATATAGCAGAGCGCTGTCGGCCCCTGAGCCTCTGGCTGGCCCAAGGAAGGGTCCTCCCTGGCTCCCTGGCCTGGCTCTTGATCTCCTTGAGGGCAGGACCAGCTCCGACCCCCCTTGACAGCTGCAGGGCTGGGGCACAGCCAGGGTGCAGTCTGAGTGCTGAGACCAGGAGATGGCACCTCCCACTTCAAGGTCACCTGTCCTTGACCAGAGGGTGAGAGTAGTTAGGGGTGGCAGGTGGGGCCACGGGCAGGGCTCTGCTGACCCGGGCACATGCCACGCTTGCTTCCCCGGCTGGCCATCCTGTACGTAGAGGTGTTGGTGGGGCAGGTCCTGAGGGGAGGAGGGAACGGGAGGATGAGATGCCCCATTGACCGAGGCTGAGCAGAAAACCAATTAGCCACGGTCTCCTCTGGGCTCCACCCAAGGGATTAAAAAGACAAAGGCAGACGGGGCGTCCCCACCTGGAAGAAGAAAGGCTGCCATTGCGAAGTGCAGCTGGGGGGACGGGGCGGCACTCTCACTGGGGCCTCTTGCCCACCTCCCTATCCCAAGCTTCCAGAATATTCGCTCTTATCCTCCCCTGCACTGCGCTCCTCCCACAGCCAGGTCTCCACCCCACCTCCAGCCACACCTGTGCGGGGGGTGGGGGGACTCAGCCCTCCAGCTTCATGCCCTGCCCCTCCCGGCCAGGTGGTCCCCCTTTGGGTCACCCACACACATCCCTGGCTCACCTGGGCTGCCCCTGGACCTCTGAGGATGGCCCTGGGTGGCCCTGCCTGCCTACCTGTCTGATTCCCTCATGGACAGTGAGCAGGACGAGAGCAGAGGCTGTGCCGGTTGATCTCTGTGCAGCCCTTCCACGTGCCCAGTACGGGCCTGGCACCTAGCCGCATGTGGCACCCACCTGCTGAGTGGCCATGTCCATAAGCACTTTCCAGTTATTAGAAGAAAGCGTGATGGAGGGTCCCGCATTAGCTTGAAGGGACCATGTTTGCTGGCATGTTCCGTGCATGCCTGTAAGTGCTGTTGGTACATACGTGTGCACATGTTAGTATCCATGCATGGGCCGTGGGAGGCAGTGCATGCCACACGTGTGTGGGTGTAAATACTGTGGGTGCGTGTGCACATTGCACACGTGCATGTGTGTGAACGAGTTCCATCGCAGTTTCACAGTGCTGCAAGCTGGCACAGCCACAGCTCTGCCTCCAAATTTCCCCATCTGGGCCGAGGGCTGGGTGGCCCAAGCCCCCTGTGAGGCTGGTCCTCCACCATCGGAAGGTTCTGGGAGTACCAGATGCCAAACTGCTGTGTGATCCTGGTCCTGATCATCTCCCTGTGAAGTGAAGGTGACACATTAGCTTATGGTCCTCAAAGTGTGGTCATGTGAACAGCCGCTGACAATTCCCTGGACCTGGTTCAAATGCAGACTCCTGGGCCTGTCCTGGGTCTCCTGGGTCACAGCTTGTGGAAGCAGGGCCCTGGAATTGGCATCTTAGCCCATACCCTAGGGAGCATCTGTGCCTCCCAGGGGCTGTGCTGTGGTTTGAATCATTCTTGCTGCATCCCTGCCCACTGTGCCCACCGTGTTGTATGGAAGAACAAGTTGTCTCCAGGGCTGGAGACTCCTCCCTGGCCTTGATTTGTTGTCCCTCGATGCCACCAACCACAAGTGCCCTCACAACATGAGACAGGACTCTGTGTCTTCCTGGTACAGATAAGGAAACTGAGGCCAAGGACGCAGAGGCAAGCTGGGAAAGAGCCAGGCCCACACTCGAGGCAGCCTTGCAAATGTCAAGGAGGTGGCTTTTCATGCCCTGTGGGAGACAGCCTGCCAACCGCCACATCAACGGAACAGGCAGTCTTAGTGGTAGTGAGCACTCTGTTGCTGGAAGTATTCAAGAGGGGCCTGAATAACCACCCAACCCAGCAGCCCTCTTCCTGTAGAGGCTGGGAATTTTTCTGCCTCGAAGACGCCACGTGGAATTTCAGCAGCACATGGAAAGGCCCTTCCAAAACCAGGATCCTGGGCACCAAATGGACGCTGCTGGTTTGAGTTTTGATCTTGTGTGTGCTCTCTGGGAGGCGGGGTAAACTGGGATCTTGAGGAGCCAAGCGGGCTCAGTCCTGCTTCCGTGCTGGAAGCTCCACAGTGCCTCAGCAGCTCCTCATCACACAGCCGCCTATTCAGGGTCCGGGTCAGGGACCGGGAGTCTGAATTTCTAATGCATTCCACGAGGCTCCCAGGGCTGGGGAGCAGGGCCTTGGGAAACTAGGTCCTGGGGAGCCTCTGGCTTTCTCTGCCACACACCAGGAAAGAACCCCAACCTCCATTTCTCGCCCCAGGCAGTGGGCAGCACTCAGGGGGCAGAGCCCAGAGAGCTGAGCCTGGGACAGTGCCCAGTCCTCCTGCAGAGAATCTGAGCAGGCTCAGCGGCCTCGCCGGCAGGTCTGCACTCTGAACCCAGCACCAGCCTTCCAGAACAGCCTCATGGGGTCAGCAGGGCAGCCTCTCTACACAGCACACAGCCTCGCCGAGGGTTGGGCCTGCAGCCAGCTTCCCGAGCAGCTCTGCCATTCGTCCTTTCCTGGTGGTACACTGCCCGGTGGCTCATCTTAGCAGCGTCTTTCCAGAGCTGAGGAATGGGGCTGCTGGAGGTATCAGCCGGCCAGGGGCCTGGGCTCCCTGGGCTGCCTGGGTTACAGGACCCCCATCTGGGCAGAGGGCTGGGTGGCCCAAGCCCCCTGTGAGGCTGGTCCTCCACCATCAGGAGGTTCTGGGACTAAGCCAGACTCCAGACAACCCTGGCTGACCTTCCTCTGGGACTTGCTGCCAAAGGACTCATCCAGCCGGTCCCAGTGACCTCCACTGAGCTGTGCCCAGGGCTCCCAGGTCACTGCAGGACATTCCTTGAGAGTCACCAGGCCCCAAAGCCCAGGAGAAGTGGGTGGAGGCCAGTGGCCACACGGAGTGGAGCCACCCCTGCTTGGCTTTCCTGGATCTCAGGAGCAAGCCAATGGGTGACGGCATGGCCCATAGGAAAGCCCCCTCCCACTCTGACTTGTGCCCGCACTGCCCCACCCCTCGGCCCCGAAACACACACACACATGAGTCAGCTCTGGAACTCATCAGGGAGATGGGCGAGAAGGATGCCCGGGGGGATTGTAGGCAGTCCCTTTGGACCCCTCCCCAAGGACACGCAGCCCAGGAGGTGGGGACACATGAGCTTCCCCGGGCAGGTGAGGGACAGGGGCTCGAGGAGGGTTATGGGGTGAATACTGTCCCCCCAACTCCATGTCCACCTGGAAACTCAGACGGTGACCTCTGGAGGTCGGGTCTTTGTAGACATAATTATTTAAAGTAAGATGAGGTCAGACTGGATTCAGGGGAGCCCGATCCCAATATGACTGATGTCCTTAGAAGAGAAAAAGCAGACACAGAGACAGGAGAGAGACCAGCCAAGCTGAGGAGCACCGAGGATGGCCAGAAGCTGCACCTGGCCAGAAGAGAGCCCTTCCTGGAGCCCCTGAGGGGAGCACAGTCCTGCCAACACCCAGACTTTGGGCTTCTGGCCTCCAGCAGTATGAGGTAATGAGCTTCGGTGTCTGACGCACGCAGGACACCAGACCTTGGGGGTGGCTTACCCGAGACATCGGAATCAGGACACCGTGGCCTCTGCACTACACCCAACCACGTCCTCAAAACTTGATCGAGTTTTCCAAGTCCCACCCATCCAGGAAGATGGAGAAGTGTGGTCTCTATCTTCAGAGTCAGATGTGGCCACAATTTGCTACCAGGAGCCCTGGGAGGAGGCAGTGTCTGTGTCGGTCAGAGCCAGACAGAGGTGGTTTGGGATCCTTGACTTCTCTGGGCCTTGGGTTTCTCACCTGTGAAATGGGCCATGACTGGGCTGCTATGAGCAACAACAGAAGGCTTGTAAAGTGCTTAGCAGGAGGCGGGGCCCACGGCCATCCCGCCATAAACGCCAGTCATTATTTTCACAATTCCCCAACAAAGAAGTGTTTGTGAAGCACAGACGCCAGGATCTTATGCCGGGATGTTCAATGCAACTTTTCCAGGATTTGGCACCTGGTACTTTGCTCTCAGCCTTGGGGTCCTTGACATTTCAGCCAAGGACCCCAAGGCTGAGAGCAAAGTACCAGGTTCCAAATCTCCGAAGCTGGTGCAGGGGTTGTAACAGGGCCTCTTGTGCAGGGTTTATAACGGGGCCTCCTGTGCAGGGATTGTAACGGGACCTTCTGTTCAGGGATTGTAACGGGGCCTCCTGTGCAGTGGTTGTAACAGGAGCCTCCTGTGCAGGGGTGTAGGGGTGCAGGGGTTGTAACGGGACCTTCTGTTCAGGGATTGTAACGGGGCTTCCTGTGCAGTGGTTGTAACATGGGCCTCCTGTGCAGGGGTTGTAACAGGTGCATCCTGTGCAGGGGTTGTAACAGGGCCTCCTGTGCAGGGGTTGTAACGGGACCTTCTGTTCAGGGATTGTAACGGGGCCTCCCGTGCAGGAATTTTAATGGGGCCTCCCGTGCAGGGATTGTAATGGGGCCTCCTGTGCAGGGGTTGTAACGGGACTTTCTGTTCAGGGATTGTAACGGGACCTTCTGTGCAGGGGTTGTAACGGGGGCCTCCTGTGCAGGGGTTGTAACGGGACCTTCTATTCAGGGATTGTAATGGGTCCTCCTGTGCAGGGGTTGTAACAGGGGCCTCCTGTGCAGGGGTGCAGGGGTTGTAACGGGAACTTTTGTTCAGGGATTGTAATGGGGCCTCCTGTGCAGGGGTTGTAACGGGGGCCTCCTGTGCAGGGGTTGTAACAGGGGCCTCCTGTGCGGGGGTTGTAACAGGGGCCTCCTGTGCGGGGGTTGTAACAGGGGCCTCCTGTGCGGGGGTTGTAACAGGGCATCCTGTGCAGGGGTTGTAACACGGCCTCCTGTGCAGGGTTTGTAACAGGGGCACCTTTGCAGGGGTTGTAATAGCTGAGGCCTGAAGCTGGTCCCGTAGCATCGGCCCCTCACCCATGTCCCAGTTTTCTGTTGCTGAGTGATAAACCACCCAAGATTTCATGGAGCAAAACAGCCATTATTAAATCCCCAGGTTCTGTGGGGCAGAAATTCAGAAGGGGCTTGGCCAGGCGATTCTTCTGCTCCAGGCGGCCTTGGCTAGCGTCGCTCGGTGGTACTCGGCAGGTGGGTGGCTGGGTCTGGAGAGCCAAGGTGGCAGCACTCACATCTGGCACCTTGGCTGGGGTGACTGGCAGGCTGGGCTCATCTGGGGCTGCCAGTCAGAGCAACCCCACGGTGCCCAGCCTCAGGGTCAGACTTCCACTGGGAGGACTAGGCGGCATGTACTAATTCATTTGTTCATTCATTCATTTGGCAAATATTTATTGTGTACCCACCACGTAGCAGACCCAGTTTTAGGGGCTGGGGATACATCAATCATCAATAAAAACTCCTGTCCACACAGTGCTTTCATTCTTGGGGGGAAGCAGACAGAAACCAGATTAACGAGTCAGAGAAAATGCAAGAGGGAGGACAGCGACCCAGAGGAGATGACGTGTTGAGGAGGGACTGACAAAATTGTAGGTCCCATGTCTCAAAAGTGGCACATGGGCAAGACCTGGAGTGAGTAAGGGTGCTGGGCACACTAGCGCCCGGGGGAGGAGCAAGTGCCAAGGCCCCGAGGCAGGAGTGGGCCGGCCTGTGGGTACAGGAGCCCTGAGCGCCGAGATGATGAGGTCAGAGAGGTCGCGGGTGGGGTCACGTTGGTGAGGTCACATCGGGTCCTGAAGGCTGCAGGAGGGATTTTGGGTGTTACTGAGTGGGTGGGAGTGTAGGAAGGTGCCGAGCAGAGTTGACCAGGACCCCTCTGGAGGCTCTGTAGCAGTGGAGACAGCAGCGAGGAGCCACGGCGGCCACCAAGGCCAGGGTGGCTCGGAGCAGGTGGAACCACGGTGACGGGGAGGTGACTTCCATTTCTGGGTACATTTAGCCAACGGGAAGAGCTAGCAGGCTTTGCTGATGGTCCAGACGTGGGACACGAGAAGAAGAGAGGAGACAACCATGACATGAGCTTGGGGCCCCAGCAAGGTAGAGCCACCGCTGGTGACGGAGGAGCCGGCAGGGAACGGCCAGGAGGGGGATGGGACGCCGTAGGGGCATGTTGAGTTTGAGAAGCCTCAGAAGCAGGCAACCAGGTGCAGATGGTACGGAGGCAGCTGGATAGTGGATCCAGGGATCCAGGAGCAAATCCAGGCTGGAGATGGGCTTTAGAGTTGGGACAGAGATGGAATTTGCAGGCCTGATGGGAATGAGGTCACCGGCAGGGAGGGCAGTGGAGAGGAGAGCTCTGAAGACAGGGGCCGAGGTGGTGAGAGAGTGCCATGGAGAGTGCTGAGGGAGGTGAGCTGGGGGCTGAGAACTGCCCTGCTTCGTGGGGAGCAGGGGCAGGTTCTTCCCTGCAATGGGGCATTTGAGGGGAGCCTGGGAGGATGGCAGGGGTGTCCAGAGGCCAAGACAGGGAGGTGTGTGTGGGACAGGTCAGCCAGGTGCAGGAATGAGTAGGGACGGGACGCAGGTGAGCGGCATGCGGGGTTCAGGTTTAAGACAGGCTCAAGGGCCAGCAGGCTGAGAAGGCAGGTGGGCCCAGATCCCAAGGTCTCGATGTCCTGGGGTGGTGAGAGGGTTCTGAGGGCTTCGGGTGTGGTGGTGCCACGCAGGAGCAGGGGCCGCTGCTTCACCACGCCTTGGCTGGAACCCCGCGGGCGCACCGTGCAGGGAGGCTAATTACCGCTGCTGTCAGGCGGCTTCCTCGCCAGCCTTCAAGGCACTCAAAAATAACTTGTACAAAATGAGTCACTTGATCTGCCAGGCCGCCGAGTCGCAGGCTTGTCTAAGTGCCTCTGTGCTCCGAGGCGGGTGGGATCTCGTCACACGTGGAGTCGCTGCATTTAACATCTTTCTCTGGGTAACAGGCCACAGTGGGGTGTCCCCGTCTCTGGTCCTTTTTCTATGGCCTGATGCTCCTGCCTCTGGGGCCAGCAGGACGGCTGGCCTCCACCCACACTGGAAGGGGCACCCGAGCATGCCTGGATGCCTCCCAAGGGCTGGAGATCCACGGCATCCCCGGTGTCATCTGCAGCCTGGGTTGGGGACATGGTCTCCTTCCTGCCGATGGGTTCACACTGGACTCTGGATTCAGAACGGGAGATTCCAGTCCAATTCCAAAGCGGGAGGCTGGGAGACAAGGCGAGCTGGACAGATGGTCCACAGGGCGGCCCAGTCTACTCCTTCCTCGAAGTGACAAAGTCAAACACAAACCCCACAATCCCAAGCACAGCAAAGGCCAAGGAAGTTGGATGCTCTGTAGCCTTTGAGGAAGAATTGGCAAGATGTGTTTTTTGTTTTGTTTTGGTTTTGGTTTTGGTTTTGGTTTTGTTTTGAGACAGAGTCTCGCTCTGTCACCAGGCTGGAGTGCAGTGGTGCGATCGCGGCTCACTGCAAGCTCTGCCTCCAGGGTTCAAGCGATTTTCCTGCCTCAACCTCCCGAGTAGCTGGGACTACAGGCGCGCACCACCATGCCCAGCTAATTTTTTGTATTTTTAATAGAGACGGGGTTTCACCATGTTGGCCAGGATGGTCTTGAACTCCTGACCTCATGTCTGCTCACCTCGGCCTCCCAAAGTCTTGGGATTACAGGTGTGAGCCACTGTGCCCGGCTGGCAAGATGTGTTTTTAAACCTTAAAATGTTCTGTTCCTTTTAACCCAGGAATTCCACACCTGAGGCAGGAATCACCAGTGAATTTTCAAGTTGGCCTGTGGCATCACATGTTTGCTAAAGTGGTCTTGGTGATAGCGACATGTTGGGTACCACATAAAGGCCCAGTGATGGGGGTATTCAAGGACTGACGGTCCTCGTGGGGGGCTGAGAGACAGCCCCCAAAGATGCCATGCCCTAATCCCTAGCAACTGTGACGGTGTCACTTTTCATGGTAAGAGGGACTTGGCAGAGGGGATTAGATTAAGGATCTTGGAATTAGGAGATTATCCTGGACTTCCCAGGTGGGTGCAGGCCAGCGCTAAAGGTGGGGCGGGAGGAGCAGGGGTGGAGAAGGGCACGTGTTGGTGGCTGCAGGGAGAGAGAACGGGATGTGAAGATGCCTCGAGGCTGGCTGCGAAGGTGGAGGAAGGGAAGCAGGGAATGCGGGTGCCTGGAGAAGGTGGAAATGTCGAGGAAATGACTCTCCCTGAGCCTCCAGGAAGAACGAAGTCTGCGGGCACCTTGCCTGCGGGACTTCGGGCCTCGGCAGCTGGGAGGCCACCCTTGTGTGGTCTGAAGCTACTATGTGTGTGAGAGTGTGTTGAGCAGCTGCAGGAAGCTACATGGCGGGAGGTTATTGGGCCACACCCCCGCAAGAATGTTCCAGGCTCACGCTGAGCGGGGGAGGCAGGCTGCGGGCCGGTGCAGGACAATTGCACCTCTGTCCATTGGTTAGGGACCTATGGGGCATTTCCCGGGCACTGTCGGGTGGGAGAGGAGGCAGGGAGTGGGGCCTTGAGCCAGGCCAGCCGGGAGGCCTGAGTGCGGCCTTCTGAGGAAGGGAAGACCCGATAGAGAGGGAGATGGGCGTGTAGGGGGTTGCGGGGAGGAGACCCCAGGGCAGCTGAGGGCCGAGAGCATGGGGCAGCCTCCCTGGGGCCCAAGGGATGAGGCTTCAGGCAGGACCCGCATGGGGGTGTCCAGGCTGAGAGAGGCAGGCTTTGAGGTAATCAAGCTCGCATTTTTACTTGGTTACTTCATTCCTGTCAGGAAGCCACTGAGAGACCATGGGCTGTGCTAGGGACTGGGCCTGCTGCACGCCCTCGCCTGGCACTGGGCCCGCACCCAGGACTTGGAGAGTGAAGAGTGGCTGCTTGGCCTGGACTTGGGGGAGCTGCTGATAAGATGGGGGAGGGGCCCTTCCGAGGCAGCAGGTGCCTTTGTCAGACTCCAAGCCCCCAAGCCAAAGCCTGGTCACTGAGGATACAGCCCTGCCTTTCCCTGCCCCGGGGGGCCCACACCCCACCTCCTGCACAGGGGTACCACCCCAGTGGCCAGCCTGGCCCCTGCTGAGACCACATCGGTGCCCCTGCCTGCCCCAGCCCTGCTGAGACTGCTCCAGTACCCATGCCTGCCCCAGCCCATGTCGCTGCATCAGCTGGACCTGCCCACAGCCTCCCCCGCCCGCTACGCTCCAGGCCATGGAGAGCAGCCTCCACTGTCCGCAGCCTCTGAGGGCAGCCTCGGGCTCAGGCCCCTGCTGTGTCCCCTGTGTCGGTCCAGCTCCTTCCCTCAGGCCGCTCCCCCATGTGTCCCACTGACACCACATGCTCCACAGGCCACGCTGAGCTCACCATCCCCCAGACCCTCCCCGGCCCCTCCTGGCTGATGCTTCTCCATCCTCACACTGTTCAAGCCAGAAATCTGCCTCATCCTCCGCCTTGCGCCATCCATCTGCAGACCCCACCGGTGATGTTCCTTAAACGTCTCTAGACTGCCCTAACCCCATGCCCGGCGCCTCCGCCCAGTCCAGGACTTTTCACCACCACCCAGCACACCCTGCGTCCTCCTGATGCCGCCATCAGTCTCACACCCAGCCCACCTTCATGCTTCTGTTGGACCTGACCCAGACCACCCCCTGTCTAAATTCCTCCACGGCTCCCCAGCACCCTCGGCAAGCTCCGCACCCCTGGCCTGTGCTCCGGCTCTCCGTGCCCTGCCCCTGCCGGCCCTTCAGCTTCCCAAGGCTGTCCCAGCCATGGCCTCCCTGCAGTTCTCCCAGCACACCTGCTGTCCCTTTCCTCGAGCATCCCCTGCCCCCTCTTCTTGCTGGTTATTTCCTTATTGTTGACAATCCAGCTCAAGGTCTTGGCCTCCGGGAAGTTTGGATCTTCCCTTTCTGTGCACTCCCAGGGCCCGGGCCCCTCCTGTTGAGCCTGTGCTGAGACTGAGGGGGACTGGCCTGATCTACCCCCGTCCCCACATGCCCCACACATGCTGGGCCTGGGGACGGTGGCTCTGTAGATTTGGGTCCTGATGGACCTGTGTCCCTGGGGCACTGAGCCAGAGGAGCAGCAGATGGAAATGTTGGGAAGGAGCAGAAACATGTGCCGTGCACAGAGGGTGGGTGCCGCTAGGGCCAGTGAGTGCTCAGGGTCCCACAGGTGAGGGAGGGTGCGGCTCAGAGGCCATGGCGCAGGCATGCACAGCTGCAGGTCTGCCTCTGGAATGGGAGTTCAGAGGCCCCACCCCAACCCCAGCCCGGGCCACTCACAGTCTATCCCATCAGCTCCTCCTTTTATCTCCTTAACATAGACCTTGGTTTGTGATGCACCTTTACTCCGGGAGTTGATCGTCTCCCCTGACCCCTGCATCCTTCCCTGCAGGAGTGTCCCTAAGGTTGATGGACCAGTGGGGGCCCAGGACCTCCCAGTGCTGGAGGCAATGCCAGCTTCCACCCGAGAGAGTTCCCCCCATGACCCCTGTGGCAGATTCTGCTGATGCTGCTCTGAGGGCTCGGCCCCCCAGCAAGGATTCTGAGGGCGGAGTTGTGGTGCTCCCACTGCGGGGTCAGTTTTGGGGCCAGGTGGCTGCTGAGGATGAATCACACCTTTGAGTCTCATCCATGTTTGATTTAGTTTGTATTTAGATAGAGACATTCCCCTTGGGGCAGCAGGTGCCCAGGGAGAGGGGTCCAGAGGCAGGGCAGGGACCTGAGAAAGCTGCTGTGGACTGAATCGTGTCCCCCTAAAATTCACACGTTGGAGCCCTAACACCTGATGGGACGGTGTTTGGAGAGTGGGTGGAATGAAGGAAGGCTGTTGGATTTTTTGGATGATGATGCTATTCAGCTGCAAATGTGAGCCGTTCTTGAAGAAGACAGAAAAAATGACCCCAGGGGAATTCAGAGATCATCTGGCTACTGCCTTGATTCAGCTGGCCAGGTGGCCTTGGGTGGGACTGCCTTGCAGAGTCCTGAGGATGGTACTCTGGCCCAGCAAAACTACAGGGGCAGGGGCCTTCCAGAGACCCGCGTGTCAGGCCTGCCTGCCAAGTGGTGCAGTGACGCTGCCTCCCCAGTGGGTCCGGGGAGCTGAGTGTGGAGCTGGAGAGGATTCTGCAGCCTCAATAGCGAATGCAATTGGCCTTGCTAAGTTGTAGACATGCATGGCACCCATCACTTCCTCTTTCTTTCCGATTTCTCCCTTTTGGAATGGGAATGTCTATCCCATGCCTGTCCCACCGTGGCATTTTGGAAGCACGTAACTTGTCTGCTTTCACAGGTTCACAGCCGGAGAGGAATTTTGCCTTAGGATGAATCACACCCTTGAGTCTCATCCATGTTTGATTTAGATTATATTTACATAGAGACATTGGACTTTAGTCTTTAGAGTCGATGCCAGAATGTGTTAAGACTGTTGGGACTCAATAGAGTCAATGTGTTTTGTATCTGAGAAAGACATGAATTTCAGGGGACCAGAGGCAGAATGCTATGGATGGAATGGTGTCACCCCAGAATTCCTAGGTTGAAGCCCTAACCCCCCAGGTGATGGTATTTGGTGTGGGGCACTTGTTTGGATGAGGGTCTGAGGGTGAGGCCCTTATGATGGGACCAGTGCCCTTACAGAGAGACACCCAAGTTCTCTCCTTGTGAAGATGCAGCGGAAAGTCAGTGTGGCCGTGAGCAAGCCAGGAAGAGGCCCTCCCCAGAACCCGACCATGCCTGCACCTGGATTGTGGACTTCCAGCCTCCAGAACCATAAAAGTGAATGTTGGTGTCCAAGCCCTGCCTGTGGTGTGCTGTCATGGCAGCCCGAGCAGACGAATACAGAGGATTCCTTGGGCTTTGTTCCCTGGTAGGAAACGTCTCTGGTCTGAAGACAGGAGGGCCGAGATCCCCCCTATCCTGAGCAGCCACGGTGGAGTCTTGAATGACTCCCCAGTGACCTCCTGTATTAGTCTGTTCTCACGCTGCTCTGAAGAAATACCTGAGATTGGATGACTTATAAAGAAAAGAGGTTTAATTGACTCACAGTTCCACATGGCTGGGGAGGCCTTGGGAAACTTACAATCATGGCGGAAGGCACCTCTTCACAGGGCGGCAGAAGAGAGAATGAGGGCCAGCAGGGGAAATGCCAGACGCTTATAAAACCATCAGACTCACTCATTATCACAAGAACAGCATGGGGGAAACCACCCCCATGATCCTATTACCTCCACCTGGTCCCACCCTTGACGCCTGGGGATTATCACAATTCACGGTGAAATCTGGGTGGGGACTCAGAGCCAAACCATATCACCTCCCCAGTTCCATCCATAAACACACGTCTTTGAACTACAGGAGCCATTACAGATTGCCAGATGGTGTTTTGACTTACACACCGCTGGCCTTCAAAATGTTTAAACATTTTTTCAATTAGGTGACAACATTTAAGAATAGGGTAATTTTATATTCAGCAAGTTTAGATTTCTAGCTTCCCTTGGGAAAATGTCAGAGGACTCCTCCACCTCCAGTGGGCAGGGGCAGAGGGGCCGCCAACCCTCAGGATGCGATGTGCTCTCCCCACCTGAGAGCTGGCTGCCCTTCACTATTGCTCTCAAGCTTCATGTTTCCACCGTGGAGTCTCACATCCATGGCCTCCATCAAAGGTGTGATAATGGCAGAGCCTGGGTAGGTCTCTCTCTCTCACTTGAGGGCCCCCCTCTGGGAAGCCCAGCCCTGTGGACACAAGCCTTGATGGTTCTCAGGTCCTCCAGCCTAATCAGGGGTCACATGCCCTGTGGCATGACAGCCTCAGACATGGGAGGTGAGCACACATCCACTGCCCTTTGAATAGCAGTGGTAAGGACCAGACATACATGAAAAGGTGTTCAGAAGGCGCATTCAGGGTGAAGCAGTTGATACAGGAAGGGACAGGCATGATACTGCGTGATCTCTGTGTGTGTGGAGCGGGGGCATCATGCTTCTCCTATGATTCATGAATTCCTTTGTTCACCAACAAATGCTGTCAAAGTGCTCGCTGCACACCAGAGCCTGGACGGGGCGCTGGGACTCACTGATGAGGCCTGAGACCTCTGCCCCAGTCGTGGCCTCTCTAGGCCTCAGTTTCCCTGCCTGTGATGGGAATGGGCTGGATTAGGAGTCCTGGGGGATTCCAGCCACGCTTTCCTGGGAGGTCAGGACATAGAATGTAATAAAACGGGGTCTCAGGCCTGCACCCAGCATTCAGGCCAGACCGAGGCTCCCCCCTGTAGCTGCCTCCACCAACCTGGAGAGGAGTGTCTAGAACCTGTGGTAGGGATTCCTGTGCTGGCAATGTCCAGACCTCTTTCTCTTCCTGGGCACATGGGAGGACGTTGCAGGAGTCCCTGTGGTCAGGTGGGGCCATGTGACCAGCTGCAGCCAATGGGCTATGAGTGGAAGGATGGGCTAGGCAGGTAGGAGTCGGTATGGGTTCTCTGCATCCTCCTTCATCCCCTGACAAGCAACCCCAGAAGCCATCTGCTGAGCCCCTGGAACTTGCAACACAGACTAGGGGTGCAGGTTGCCAAGTACCTGCAGGCCTGGTCTGCAGTGGCATAGCCTGACGTGACAACATTTAAGAACAGGGTTCATTTGTTACCAAGCATAACCTCACCTGTGCTAACCAAAACATCATGGGGCTTCTCTTCCATGCTTTCCCCCACACCATCTTTAGGTAAGGGTTCCCCTTGGGATCAGCTCTGAGGAACTGTGGCTGCTGCCTGGTGCCCTCTGCCACTCCATTCCTGGGACAGGGTCCAGGTTTTCTGCAGGTGTGTCTTCTGCACTGTTTTGAGCTGAGTGCATGCTCAGCATCTGGGTAGATTTTGCAGATGAGACTGGGAAGACCTACAGTAAGTGCATGCACTGGACTGGAGTCCACCAAGTCAGGTCCACATCAAAGATGGGAGCTCCTTGTGTGCCAGGATCTCATCAGTAAAAGCGGATGATCACAGGCCCACCTTTGCAGAGTGGTATGGGGAGCAAGGGGTCCACGCGGCACCACACTGAGCAGGGTCTACACTGACAGGGATGGGAAGGCTTGTGGCCTGGGACCCACTGAGACCAGGATGGCCAACCCAGAGCCACTCGCTGCTCCTGGGAACACTAGGTCAATGGTCACTCAGCAAGCCTGTGCTGGACCCAGGGGTGGGCCCTGCCTGTCCTCCACTCCTGTGACCAGGGGACCCCCCGCTGCCTGCAGCACAAAGGCCACATGCCCCAGGCTGGCCCAGCAGGGTCCCCTTTCTGTAGGACGCACCACGATGTCTGTAACTGTCCTTCCACACGACAGGTGGGATTTTTCCAGGCAAGCTCTGGGGCTTCCCAGGCCCACATCCCGGCCCCTGAGCACTGGCTCAAAGGCAGGAACAGAGACTAGGAAGCCAACAGGCTGCGTAGGAAGAGCGAGTGCCAGAACCAGCTTCACGACATCCTGGCTGTGGGACTCTGGCAAGCTGCCCCATCTCCAAAGGAATTAGGCCTTCCCATCAAAAATCAAAGAAGATTCTGCCCATTGGACAGGGCTGCTGTGAGGGTGATGAGATATGGCACAGAGAAACAGAGAGCACAGAGGTGAGAGGGGCAGGGGCCTGGACTGGCCTTCATAAAGCAGGTGCCTCCGTCTGATGTGCCTTCAACCCTGAGGAGAGAGGCACCTCTCCCCAAGGCAGGCAGGAGGGACTATCTTACTTATTTCTCCCACAAACACTAGGTAGCACATATTCAGGCCAGTCTTTGCTTTAAGTGCTTGGGAATACTAGCTCATCTCATTCCACTTACGCCAGATGACAGCTCAGAAGGAAGAATGGGATATTCTCATATGGTATGATGTAGTGGAGTATGGCATACTATATAGTATAGTGCAGTAGACTGTAATAGAGTACCCTATCAACTGATGGAGCAGGTAGAGTGTTGCACAGGGGAGTATATAGTACAGTGTAGTACCACCTGATGGAGTGGGTATAGTATAGTATAGTGGAGTATTGTGTGCAGTACAGCCTGATGGAGTGGGTATTGAATAGTATAGTGGAGTATTGTGTGCAGTACAACCTGATGGAGTGGGTATTTTATAGTATAGTGGAGTCGAGTGCAGTACAGCCTGATGGAGTGGGTAGTGTATAGTATAGTGGAGTATAGTAGAGTGTAGTACAGCCTGATGGAGTGGGTATAGTATAGTATAGTGGAGTATTGTGTGCAGTACAGCCTGATGGAATGGGTATTGTATAGTATAGTGGACTATAGTAGAGTGTAGTACAGCCTGATGGAGTGGGTAGAGTACAGTGGAGTGGAGGATAGTATAGTATAGTATAGTATAGTGGGCTATAGTGGACTATAGTAGAATGCAGTACAGCCTGATGGAGTGGGTATAGTATAATATAGTGGAGTATAGTAGAGTACAGTATGGCCTGATGGAGTGGGTATAGTATAGTATAGTATAGTATAGTATAGTATAGTATAGTATAGTATAGTATAGTGTAGTATGGTAGAGTGCAGTACAGCCTGATGGAGTGGGTATACAATAGTATGGTGGAGTATAGTAGAGTGCAGTACAGCCTGATGGAGTGGGTATAGTACAGTATAGTGGAGTACAGTACAGTGCAGTACAGCCTGATGGAATGGGTATACTATAGTATAGTGGAGTATAGTAGAGTGCAGTACAGCCTGATGGAGTGGGTATAGTATAGTATAGTGGAGTACAGTAGAGTGTAGTACAGCCTGATGGAGTGGGTATAGTATAGTATAGTATAGTGGAGTACAGTAGAGTGCAGTACAGCCTGATGGAGTGGGTATAGTATAGTATAGTGTAGTGGAGTACAGTAGAGTGCAGTACAGCCTGATGGAGTGGGTATAGTATAGTATAGTATAGTGGAGTACAGTAGAGTGTAGTACAGCCTGATGGAGTGGGTATAGTATAGTATAGTATAGTGGAGTACAGTAGAGTGCAGTACAGCCTGATGGAGTGGGTATAGTATAGTATAGTGTAGTGGAGTACAGTAGAGTGCAGTACAGCCTGATGGAGTGGGTATAGTATAGTATAGTGTAGTGGAGTACAGTAGAGTGTAGTACAGCCTGATGGAGTGGGTATAGTATAGTATAGTATAGTGGAG
Organism: Pongo pygmaeus; assembly: GCF_028885625.2. Classification (NCBI taxonomy): domain Eukaryota; kingdom Metazoa; phylum Chordata; class Mammalia; order Primates; family Hominidae; genus Pongo; species Pongo pygmaeus. The sequence continues at coordinate 3,891,407 of NC_072376.2, read as the reverse complement.
TATAGTATAGTATAGTGGACTATAGTGAACCATAGTAGAGTGCAGTACAGCCTGATGGAGTGGGTATACTATAGTATAGTGGAGTATAGTATAGTGGAGTGGAGTACAGTAGAGTGCAGTACAGCCTGATGGAGTGGGTATAGTATAGTATAGTGTAGTGGAGTACAGTAGAGTGTAGTACAGCCTGATGGAGTGGGTATAGTATAGTATAGTATAGTGGAGTATAGTATAGTATAGTGGACTATAGTGAACCATAGTAGAGTGCAGTACAGCCTGATGGAGTGGGTATACTATAGTATAGTGGAGTATAGTATAGTGGAGTGGAGTACAGTAGAGTGTAGTACAGCCTGATGGAGTGGGTATAGTATAGTATAGTATAGTGGAGTACAGTAGAGTGTAGTACAGCCTGATGGAGTGGGTATAGTATAGTATAGTATAGTGGAGTACAGTAGAGTGCAGTACAGCCTGATGGAGTGGGTATAGTATAGTATAGTGTAGTGGAGTACAGTAGAGTGCAGTACAGCCTGATGGAGTGGGTATAGTATAGTATAGTGTAGTGGAGTACAGTAGAGTGTAGTACAGCCTGATGGAGTGGGTATAGTATAGTATAGTATAGTGGAGTATAGTATAGTATAGTGGACTATAGTGAACCATAGTAGAGTGCAGTACAGCCTGATGGAGTGGGTATACTATAGTATAGTGGAGTATAGTATAGTGGAGTGGAGTACAGTAGAGTGCAGTACAGCCTGATGGAGTGGGTATAGTATAGTATAGTGTAGTGGAGTACAGTAGAGTGTAGTACAGCCTGATGGAGTGGGTATAGTATAGTATAGTATAGTGGAGTATAGTATAGTATAGTGGACTATAGTGAACCATAGTAGAGTGCAGTACAGCCTGATGGAGTGGGTATACTATAGTATAGTGGAGTATAGTATAGTGGAGTGGAGTACAGTAGAGTGTAGTACAGCCTGATGGAGTGGGTATAGTATAGTATAGTGTAGTGGAGTACAGTAGAGTGTAGTACAGCCTGATGGAGTGGGTATAGTATAGTATAGTATAGTGGAGTATAGTATAGTATAGTGGACTATAGTGAACCATAGTAGAGTGCAGTACAGCCTGATGGAGTGGGTATACTATAGTATAGTGGAGTATAGTATAGTGGAGTGGAGTACAGTAGAGTGCAGTACAGCCTGATGGAGTGGGTATAGTATAGTATAGTGTAGTGGAGTACAGTAGAGTGTAGTACAGCCTGATGGAGTGGGTATAGTATAGTATAGTATAGTGGAGTATAGTATAGTATAGTGGACTATAGTGAACCATAGTAGAGTGCAGTACAGCCTGATGGAGTGGGTATACTATAGTATAGTGGAGTATAGTATAGTGGAGTGGAGTACAGTAGAGTGTAGTACAGCCTGATGGAGTGGGTATAGTATAGTATAGTATAGTGGAGTACAGTAGAGTGTAGTACAGCCTGATGGAGTGGGTATAGTATAGTATAGTATAGTGGAGTACAGTAGAGTGCAGTACAGCCTGATGGAGTGGGTATAGTATAGTATAGTGTAGTGGAGTACAGTAGAGTGCAGTACAGCCTGATGGAGTGGGTATAGTATAGTATAGTGTAGTGGAGTACAGTAGAGTGTAGTACAGCCTGATGGAGTGGGTATAGTATAGTATAGTATAGTGGAGTATAGTATAGTATAGTGGACTATAGTGAACCATAGTAGAGTGCAGTACAGCCTGATGGAGTGGGTATACTATAGTATAGTGGAGTATAGTATAGTGGAGTGGAGTACAGTAGAGTGCAGTACAGCCTGATGGAGTGGGTATAGTATAGTATAGTGTAGTGGAGTACAGTAGAGTGTAGTACAGCCTGATGGAGTGGGTATAGTATAGTATAGTATAGTGGAGTATAGTATAGTATAGTGGACTATAGTGAACCATAGTAGAGTGCAGTACAGCCTGATGGAGTGGGTATACTATAGTATAGTGGAGTATAGTATAGTGGAGTGGAGTACAGTAGAGTGTAGTACAGCCTGATGGAGTGGGTATAGTATAGTATAGTATAGTGGAGTACAGTAGAGTGTAGTACAGCCTGATGGAGTGGGTATAGTATAGTATAGTATAGTGGAGTACAGTAGAGTGCAGTACAGCCTGATGGAGTGGGTATAGTATAGTATAGTGTAGTGGAGTACAGTAGAGTGCAGTACAGCCTGATGGAGTGGGTATAGTATAGTATAGTGTAGTGGAGTACAGTAGAGTGTAGTACAGCCTGATGGAGTGGGTATAGTATAGTATAGTATAGTGGAGTATAGTATAGTATAGTGGACTATAGTGAACCATAGTAGAGTGCAGTACAGCCTGATGGAGTGGGTATACTATAGTATAGTGGAGTATAGTATAGTGGAGTGGAGTACAGTAGAGTGTAGTACAGCCTGATGGAGTGGGTATAGTATAGTATAGTATAGTGGAGTACAGTAGAGTGTAGTACAGCCTGATGGAGTGGGTATAGTATAGTATAGTATAGTGGAGTATAGTATAGTATAGTGGACTATAGTGAACCATAGTAGAGTGCAGTACAGCCTGATGGAGTGGGTATACTATAGCATAGTGGAGTATAGTATAGTGTAGTGGAGTACAGTAGAGTGTAGTACAGCCTGATGGAGTGGGTATACTATAGCATAGTGGAGTATAGTATAGTGTAGTGGAGTACAGTAGAGTGCAGTACAGCCTGATGGAGTGGGTATAGTATAGTATAGTATAGTGGAGTACAGTAGAGTGTAGTACAGCCTGATGGAGTGGGTATAGTATAGTATAGTATAGTGGAGTATAGTATAGTATAGTGGACTATAGTGAACCATAGTAGAGTGCAGTACAGCCTGATGGAGTGGGTATACTATAGTATAGTGGAGTATAGTATAGTGGAGTGGAGTACAGTAGAGTGTAGTACAGCCTGATGGAGTGGGTATAGTATAGTATAGTATAGTGGAGTACAGTAGAGTGTAGTACAGCCTGATGGAGTGGGTATAGTATAGTATAGTATAGTGGAGTATAGTATAGTATAGTGGACTATAGTGAACCATAGTAGAGTGCAGTACAGCCTGATGGAGTGGGTATACTATAGTATAGTGGAGTATAGTATAGTGTAGTGGAGTACAGTAGAGTGTAGTACAGCCTGATGGAGTGGGTATAGTATAGTATAGTATAGTGGGGTATAGTATAGTATAGAATAGTGGAGTATAGTATAGTATAGTGGACTATAGTGAACCATAGTAGAGTGTAGTACAGCCTGATGGAGTGGGTATACTATAGTATAGTGGAGTATAGTAGAGTGCAGGACAGCCTGATGGAGTGGGTATAGTATAGTACAGTATAGTGGAGTACAGTAGAGTGTAGTACAGCCTGATGGAGTGGGTATAGTATAGTATAGTATAGTGGAGTATAGTATAGTATAGTGGACTATAGTGAACCATAGTAGAGTGCAGTACAGCCTGATGGAGTGGGTATTGTATAGTATAGTAGGGTATAGTAGAGTGCAGTACAGCCTGATGGAGTGGGTATTGTATAGTATAGTAGGGTATAGTAGAGTGCAGTACAGCCTGATGGAGTGGGTATTGTATAGTATAGTAGGGTATAGTAGAGTGCAGTACAGCCTGATGGAGTGGATATAGTGTAGTGTAGTATACTGGAGTATAGTAGAGTGCAGTACAGCCTGATCGAATGGGTATTGTAGAGTATACTGGAGTATAATAGAGTGTAGTGCAGCTTGATGGAGTGGGTATTGTATAGTGGAGTATAGTAGAGTGCAGTACAGCTGGATGGAGTGTGTAGTGTATAGTATAGTGGAGTATAGTAGAGTGCAGTACAGCTGGATGGAGTGGGTATTGCATAGTGGAGTATAGTAGAGTTCAGTACAGCTTGATGGAGTGGGTATTGTATAGTGGAGTATAGTAGAGTGCAGTACAGCCTGATGGAGTGGGTATTGTATAGTATAGTAGGGTATAGTAGAGTGCAGTACAGCCTGATGGAGTGGATATAGTGTAGTGTAGTATACTGGAGTATAGTAGAGTGCAGTACAGCCTGATCGAATGGGTATTGTAGAGTATACTGGAGTATAATAGAGTGTAGTGCAGCTTGATGGAGTGGGTATTGTATAGTGGAGTATAGTAGAGTGCAGTACAGCTGGATGGAGTGTGTAGTGTATAGTATAGTGGAGTATAGTAGAGTGCAGTACAGCTGGATGGAGTGGGTATTGCATAGTGGAGTATAGTAGAGTTCAGTACAGCTTGATGGAGTGGGTATTGTATAGTGGAGTATAGTAGAGTGCAGTACAGCTGGATGGAGTGGGTATTGTATAGTGGAGTATAGTAGAGTGCAGTACAGCTTGATGGAGTGGGTAGCGTATAGTATACTGGAGTATAGTAGAGTGGAGTACAGCCTGATGGAGTGGGTATAGTGTAGTATAATGGAATTGAGTGTCATGGAGTATAGTAGTGCTTAGTGTAGTGGAGTGTGGTGTGGTGTGATTTAATGTAGCATAGGAGAGCATAAATGAGGAAGGCATAGAATAGCACCAGTTACAGCACAATGAGCAACCTGAGGCTAGAGAGGTTAAGTGACATCCCCAAGGTCACCCAGCTCCTAAGTCTCAGAGCCTGCCTTCTAATGCAGACCTGTTGGGCTCCAAGGCTGTGTTCCCCACTGTGTCTTGCAAGCAAAGAGCCTTCACTCAGGCAACAGACCTCATCTGTCCTGACAAGTCAGAGGCTGACCAGCCATGAAATGATTTCAAGAGAATGCTTTTGGGTCTGCCAGCTGGGGGCTCAAGAGGAGGGTTTAGCATCTGGGCTGCCTCCAGGTGTGAGGTGGCCAGGGGGCAGTGGGCGGGGCCTGGGGGTCATAAAGTGTTCTAGACCTTCTACATTGGTGGTCTCTGAGCCTTGAGGCTGGAGGACACCATGGGGGCTGAGGTTAGAACTCTGAGTCTGGGGGCACGCTCCAACCAGAGGTGCGGCCATGTGAAGAGAGAAGGGGAGCGCCATGGATTTGGGGGAGAGCAGCTCCTGGAAGCCAAGAGAAGGATGTGTCTCCTGGGAGGAGGCCGATGTCTGAGGCTAAAAGGCCAAGTGCAAGACACTCTGAAAACCGACTGCTGGATTCAGGAACGCAGGGGCACTGGGGACAGGTTGTGAGTGGTTTGAGAGGTAAAGGAGAAGGTGGGGCCAGGATAGGACCACTGGGGACGTGCGCACATGCACGTCTCTGCCTAGCTGGCAGTCTGTCTTCCCAACAAGCAGGCTCTTTCTGCCCTGGCGTCACATTGTGTTCTAATCATAATAATTATCAGAGCATGATGAGCTCTTACTGCGTGCCCTGCATGGGGCTCAGATATCTGGGCTGGTGGAACATCCTTGTGAAGTGCTGGTCATTGAAGACCTCCCCGAAGTGTGTGTGCGTGGGAGCACTTGTGAGCCTGTGCGTGAGAGCAGGTGTGAGCGTGTGGTCCTGGAGCGCTGGACCAGGAACCCCACGTGGGGCTTTGCGCTCCGGCCCCACCCCTCACCACTGTGTGGCCTTGTGGGGTCCTAAGGAGATGCCAGTTTGAGAGCTCCCTGCCACCTCCATCCCCTCCAGGGCCCTGGCACCAGCCACAGCACTCAGCATGGGCCCCAGTCGCTGAAGGATCATAGTTGCTTATGTGTCCAGAGGGAGAGCTGGAGGTGGAGCAGGGGGCTGAGTTTCACTTCTAGTCCCTTTGGGTGCCTGAAGGAAGTCATCTCATTCCCACTGAAAGCCTCAGTGTCCTGGAGTCAGGCAGAGGTGAGCGAGTCCTCCATGGGCACGTTCTCAGCCAGGTGATCATCATCCAAGCCCGCACAGCCGCCCCGGATCTTCAGTGCCTCTCTCCAGCTTCCTGTGCTGCTATCCCCAGCTGCCTGGAGCTCAGTGGCTTCGCCACAACGGGAGTTCCATCTCTCACAGCTGTGGAGGCCAGAAGTCTAAAGTCAAGGGGTCGGTGGAGCTGGGTCCTCCTGGAAGCTCCCCGGGAGATTCTGTTTCCTTGCCTTTTACAGCTTCTAGAGGCCGCCTGCGTTCCTTGGGTTGTGGCCCCTTCCTGGAATCACAGCAGCCTCTTGTGTCCATCATCCCGTCTCTGACTCTGACCCTCGTCCTCCTGTGAGGATGCTTGTGATTTACGGGGCCACCTGGATCACCCAGGACCTTCTTCCGTCTCCAGATCTTCCATGCAGCTCTTTCCCCATGCAAGAGAACATACTTCCGGTTTCAGGGGTTAGGGCCCTCTTTCCTCTGGCAGGGCACCCCCACCTGAAGGCACACTGACTCTGCTAGCTGCCCTCAGCATCTGTAGCACTGGCCTTGGTCTCAGTGACCCACACAAGTTCCAGATGTGCTGAAAACAAGAGCAGAAGCCGCCTGGCCTCAGCCCTCCCATCTTTTGAATGAATGTGGTTGACCCAACAGCATGTCACAGAGTTGCTGTGCAGGTCAGAGGACTGGTGTGTTGAAATAGGTGACACACGACCCCGCCCTACAGATGCTAGCTGCTGAGGGTGACAGCATCACGGTCGGTCTGCCAAGTGCCTGGTAGGGTCATGGAGGGAGGCCCACAGGGACCTTAGACTGCACACAGGCAGAGGCGGCTGCCGAACCCCAACCAGGGGACCCCCACCAAGCAGAGCTCAGGTGAGGAGGGCCTCGTGGGTGGGCGCTTTGCTCATCACTGAGGTTCCTTGCTTGGGGAAAGATACTTTTCCCTGAAGTGCCTGCTCCCAGGCTGGCTCCTAAATGTCAGCTCAGTTGAATCAGAAAACACAGTGCCGCACACAGCCCGCGGGGTGCTGGGAAGAACCTCAAGAGGCTCTCCTGAGGCTGACTTCCCCCGCATCTGAGGGGCTCCCACCTCTGAGTGGGGCTCAGAATCCCCCCAGGAGAGGTCAGGCCATTGCAGGAATTCCGGCGTTGCCGGGGGGAAGCCTCCCAGGAATGTAGGGTGGGGCCATGGCATCCGGCTGGTGGCATTCTCGCCAGCAAAGGCTTCATTCAAACTCAAAGTAACTTCAATAGAGGAGTATTAATTCCAGAGCAAACCAGATGGGACCATTCCTCTGCTTAAAAACCTTCTGTGCCCCTCATCAGAAGAGAATTCCCAGACACCTTTGTGGGGAGCTCTGAGGCCCACTGCCCATGTCCTGTCTCACCTGGGCCATGGTCCTCAACACCCAGGCATCCATGTGGCCACCAGCCTCTGGGGACACTTATCCCTTTGGCCTGGAGTGGCCGGCTCTGGCTCCCATTGGCATGCCTGTAGGCAGCTCCATCCTGAAAGGCCAAACCCCAAGAGAGACCCTCAAAGACTCCCCCTGACCCCTGTGCACCTGCAAACCCCGAGAGAGACCCTCGCAGGCTCCCCCGACCCCCGTGCACCTCACAGGAGGCTGCTCACCTGCGCAGTTTCCTGAAATGCCACGAGGCCCTCAAAGGTGGGCCCTGCAGGCGAGTCAGGCCTGGGCAGCTGCATCCACCCAGATCTGACCAGGGCTGGTGTCCAGGGGCAGCTTCATAAACACCACACACAACCCCCTGCATGGAGGCCACACCAGCACCCCCCTCCCTGCACTGAGCACATTGTAGACGTTGCCTGTCTTCCTCTCCATTGCCCATGGGGTAGACAGATCCTGTCCTGCTTCCACAGATGGGGAATCAGGGGCTTGGAGGAACGGCTCCACGCTCCACGCCCCACATGGTGCATTCAGTTCTCACCACGACCGCCAGGCAGTCCAGGGTGCACAGCACCATGACATCGCTCCAGCCAAAGCCCCAGGCCAGGGAGGCTTCTCCAAGTCACAGAGCTGGGCGGGCAGAGCCAAGGCTGAGAATGGCGAAGAAACGGGCCAGGCGGCAGATCGGTGTGAGTGTGGCAGCCGTGCCCAACAGGCGCCGAGTGCCAGGCTCAGAGGCAGGGTTTGCTGCCACACCCTGCAGCTACCCTGAGGGTCCACATCGCCGCCCCGCTGTGCAGTGAGGAGCTCAGAGAGGTCAGGGCCACACGCAGCTTCATGGCCCCGTGTTCCGTTGCCCCATCTGCTTGCTGTGTGACTGCCATGGCTTAGATGTCCGTGCCCTCAGACCTCACGTTGACTTTTGATCTCCAGTGTTGCAGTGGGGCCTCATGGGAAGTGTTGGGTCCTCGTGAGGGTGAGGGGTGAGTGGGCGCCCGCGGGAGCTGGCTGTTGAGAAGAGCCCAGCACCTCCCACCTCTCTCTCCATGTGGTCTCTGCACACATGGGCTCCCTTCACCCTCCGTTGTGAGTGGAGGCGCCCGAGGCCTCCAGCAGAGGCAGGTACTGGCTTCTGTGCATGGTTCCTGTGCAGCCTGCAGAACCGCCAGCCAAAGAGACCCCTGTTCTCTCTACCTCGCTGACCCTCAGGTGCTCCCTGATAGCAACGCAGACGGACTCAGCCAGCGACCTTGGGAAAGGTACCTAACCTTTCAGCGCCTCCCCCCCAAGATCTGTTTGGATCCACTCAGGGTCCCAGCTCTGCTTCAGGAGATGATGATCCACTGGGGTCCCCGACCAATGGTCAGGAGAGACCCCATGACAACAATGTCTCAGGCGGGGACGGTGGGCAGGACCGTGTCTCTAGGGCCGCCAGGCAATAAGACCGCTCTGCAGCTCGGCAGGGGAGTCGGCAAGCGTGCTGGGCCCTGGTCCGTGCCAGGCTGGAGGAGTGAGGTCTGGCCCTGTCACCCGAGACTTTCTGGGACTCCCAGTCACCTAAGCCCAAGAGGTACAGCCTGGCAGCCACATGGCCCTGTGACCAGGCCCCAGCACATGCCTGGCCCTGGTGTGCTCTGACCCATGGTGACTCGAGTCTCCAGCCTAAACACCCTTCCTTTCTGTCTCCATCACTGCACCAGGCTGCCCGCAAGACCCCAGCCCCTTCACGCAGCTCCCAACCCTCCCTACACAGGGGGAGCTGGCATGTGTGAGCCAGAGAGGGCAAAAGCACACTCATGCCGAGAGCTTCTGGGGGGCCGGCACCAAGTGCTCACGGCCATGGCCCTCACCCTCACACACATCTGTGAGCTGTGTTAGTCCATTTCGAGATGGGAAATAGAGGCCAAGGGAGGTTAAGATGCTTGCTCTGCCCCCCACCAAGTAGAAAGTGGCAGAGCCAGGTGCAAACCAGAGTTGCCGATCCCGGAGCCCAGCTCCCAGCCCCTCCACTCTTGGCTGGCTGTCCACCCACGCCTCCGGCACTCCCTGGTCCAGGCTCACAGGCCTGTCAATTCCATCCCTCTGCCGATGGCGCCTGGATCTGCACCTCCAGCCCCAACATCGCCCTGAAAGACCAGGCTTATATATCAGCCATCTCCACTTGATGGCCTAACAGGCATCACATAAAAGCCAAACCTTTTACTTCCCAGCTCAAAGCCTGTTCTAGTCTTCCCCATCTCAGCTGCTGGCCAATCCATGCTTCTACCTCTCGGGGCCAGTCCTGATTCCTCCCTCTCCTTCTCCGTCTCTGCCGGCTTGCAAATGGCTGGTGAATCCTGTCAGCTCTCCCTTCAGCTGCCATCCAGAGCCCAGCCTGGTCTGCGCCACCACCCTTGAGCATCTGCTTCTCCCTGGTGCCCTGGTCTTGCCCTTACCAGCTCTTCCCAACACAGCACCAGGGGCACCTCTGCAACAGAAGGCAGAACTCGTCCCTCTTCTGCTCAGAACCTTCCAGTGAGCTCTGAGCCTCTCAGAGTCAAATCCAAAGTCCCTCCACAGCCTCCGAGGCCCAAGGGATCCGACCTCCTGACCCTTCGTCCCCTCCTCTGGTTCACAGCTCTGTGCTATACCTGGACTGCACCGCACACTTCTGCGCTACTCCCGGACTGCACCGGACGCCTCTGCGCTGCACCCGGACCGCACCGGACGCCTCTGCGCTGCGCCCTGATGGCACCTCACGCCTCTGTGCTATGCCCAGACCGCACCGCACGCCTCTGCGCTATGCCTTGAGGCACCACACGCCTCTGTGCTATGCCCAGACTGCACCGCCCACTTCTGCGCTGTGCGCTGACAGCACTCCCCGCCTCTGCGCTATGCCCTGACCACACCACACACCTCTGTGCTATGCCCAAACTGCACCGCACACTTCTGCGCTATGCCGGGACCGCACGGCACGCCTCTGTGCTATGACCTGACTACATCACGTGCTGCTGCCCCAGGTGCTGCCCCCTCCGAGGGGAGGTGCTGCCCAAGCTCTCCTGGGTCTGCTCCAGTGCCCCTTTCTGGGGAAGGGACCTTCTCTGACCCCACATATAGAATGAGAAACCTCCAAGGTCTCTTTACCACACTTGCTCTACATTCATTTCCTCCTTAGCTCTTAGCACCACCTGGCACATGTGCTTCCGGTTTATCGTCACTCTCTCCCACTGGAATGGAAGCTCCTGGGTGTGGGTCTTGGCACCTTGGTTTTCTGCTGTATTCCTCATGCCTAGAACAGACAGGCACATAGATATGCTCAATAAGCATCTGTGGAATGAACCTGCCATCATTTCGGGGGATATTTTTTATTGCTATATAATACAAGAGTTGTACATATTTTGGGAGTGCATGTGATATTTTGATACATGTATACAGTGTGTAATGATCAAATCAGGGTAACTAGGCTGTCTGTCACCTCCAACATTCCCCTGCCCACTCATTCTTCTTCCTGGGGGTCTCCTCTGTACCAGACACCATCGCGAGTGCCAGAACCAATGAACTCAGCAACATTCCATTTCACGTTTGAAATCTTCATCAAGGGTAAATCTCCAGGGTTACAAAAAGATCAGTGAAATTCATTCTCAAGGACCCAGATTAAATTTAAATAGAAAAGCACTATTTATCCAACCCAGGAAAACATTTATATAAATGTGCTTATATAATGCATTAAAATGCCAAGAAAAGCTACTTGTGCGGTCACACCAGTATTTCTCACGCGGAACACGGCATATGCTGAAACCACTCAAATCCGCTCTGAACCTTCGGCTCTTAAAGCTCTGAGATTAATCCTACATGCTTTTCCCCTTAAGAAATATGTCCTTTCTTTGTTTTACTCCTAAGTGGCTGCAGGTTTTGCAATTTCAAAATGAAATGAAGCCATCCCAGGGGGTAGTGAGCCCAGATCTTTATGATAAACATTCTTCTTTTGTTTTTCTCAAATTTGTGAAGACTTGTTGGTCTCCGTGGGGGAGATGTCAGGTCCTGGAGGGGTTAATCCGATTAGTGGCTAATCTCTCGGTGCTAGGAGCCCAGTGCAGGGACCCTCCTCATGCCTGAGCTCAGCTTCCAGGGTTTTTGTCCCTGCCTGCAGCGCTCAGAGCTTCCTCAGAACCTGTCTTCCACAGAACCTTTTGTTCTCGAAATAGCATGTGACTGACAATTCGTTCCTCAGAGTTGAAAAATAGTTAAATGAATTAGACATTCTCAGAAATGCCACATTTGAATTGGGGGGTGTTGATTCAAATACTGGAAGAGAAATCATTTTGAATTTTTAAGAAATGATGGAATATGTATTTTTTTCTTTTGTATTTTTGAGGTGGGTGACAGAAAATCAGTGAATTTTTTAAAACCTCGAATTGTTTAAAAAATATATCATGTTACATGTGACAAATTTCATGGTCCCTGGTTGCAGCAGGTTTTATTTGGAGGAAATTTTTCGAAAGCATAAGTCTATTATCTTCCCACTCGCTCAATAGCACCTCCCTGCTGCCAGAGGGAAATATTTTGCCCTGGGCCATCCAGTGACCCCCTTGCATTGGATCCTGGAATTCTATGTTGGCAACCTGTATATGCGTTCCCAAGGAAAACGTGGAAAGTGCTTGTTTGAAAAGAAACCAGTGGGGTGCAGTGGCTCAGGCCTGTAATCCCAGCACTTTGGAAGGCCAAAGCAGGCAGATCACCCGAGGTTAGGAGTTCAAGACCAGCCTAGCCAAAATGATGAAACCCCGTCTCTACTAAAAAAATACAAAAAAATTTACCAGGGCGTGGTGGGGGTGCCTGTATTCCCATTTACTCTGGAGGCTGAGGCAGGAGAATTGCTTGAACCCAAGAGGTAGAGGTTGCAGTGAGCTGAGATTGTGCCACTACACACCAGCCTGGGAAACAAGAGCGAAACTCTGTCAAAAAGAAAGAAAGAGAGAGAGGGAGAGACAGAGGGAGGGAGAGAGGAGGGAAGGAAGGAAAGAAGGAAGGAAAGAAAGAAGGAAGGAAGGAAGGAAGGAAGGAAGGAAGGAAGGAAAGAAGGAAACAAGGAAAGAAGGAAAGAAGGAAGGAAGGAGACACTATAATTGATAGGAGTTTCATTTGAGCAGACAACAGGGTCAGGTTGATTAGAAAGAAAATTTAATCTTCAGTTACATTAATAGGAGCAGAGTGTCCAGAATAATGGAGGCAATCATTCAGCTGCACTAGCGGTTGATCATACCATTCTTTGCAGCGTTGTGGTTGGTTCTGGGTCCCTTTAGGTAATCTGTGCCTCAGCCGATTAGAGTGGGCTTATTAGCAATGATGGGGTCGGAAAGCCAGTCTGAAACTGGGTCTTTAGAGAAATGTCTGAAGGAATCAGAGCTGTTTCACTGAGAGAACAGACTCTGGGGACCTGGGAACTGTCTGCAGATTTCTGGAGGACTATCATGGGGCATGCGGAATGGGTTTCATTGGCCCTGAGGCCAGAGTCAGGACCACGCGGTATTCTGTGCATCTATTCTTGCATTTAAAAAATGTGGCCGTGTGTGGTGGCTCACGCCTGTAATCCCAGCACTTTGGGAGGCCGAGTTGGGTGGATCATGAGGTCAGGAGTTCAAGACCAGCGTGGCCAAGATAGTGAAACCCCATCTCTACTAAAAATACAAAAATTAGCCAGGCATGGTGGCAGGTGCCTATAATCCCAGCTACTCCGGAGGCTGAGGCAGGAGAATCGCTTGAACCCGGGTGGCAAAGGTTGCAGTGAGCCGAGATCACACCACTGCACTCCAGCCTGGGCGACAAGAGTGAGACTCTGTCTCAAAAAAAAAAAGCTTACTGGTGTGAAACAACAATGTATCATTATGTCTTCCAGTTCTGTGGGTTGACTAGGCTCTGCTGGTAGGCTCTAGCTTGGGTCTCACCCCTGGCTGCAGTGGGGTGTCTGCCAGGGCTGCTGTCACGTGGGAGCTCCCCCGGGATGCCCTCCAGGCTCATCGCTCAATGCTGTGGCTGAGGCTGGCAGTCAGCTGAGGGCCGCACTGGGGCTGTTGAGGACAGGCCCACACGTGGTCTCTCCATGTGGCTTGGGCTTCTCTGGGACAGCGGCAGGGCTCCAAGAGGGAGTGAGTGCTCCAAGATGCCCAGGCAGAGGCTGCTCAGCATCTTCTGACCCAGCTCGGAGCCCCAGAAAGTCACTGCTGCCATTTTCCACTGGCCAAGCAAGGCCCTGAAGCCAGCCTGGATCCACGCAGGAGAAGGTTTTGATAGGAGAGGTGCACGCACTGCCAATGCCAGCCTTCGTCAAGGCCAACCACCAGACAAGGAGATGAGGTTCGCAGGGAAACCTGCAGGAGGGGCATCCTTCTCCTTGTTTATTTCCTGGCATTGGCAAAGTCTATCAATGACCAGTCCTGGGGCATCACAGGGAAGGAGCTTTCAATAGGCCTCAGGCAGACAGGCCCAGTTGCCAACCAGATCCATCTGCCCAGGCCACCATAACAAACTAGCGAAGACCAGGGGCTTAAACAACAGAAACTGATGACTTCACAGTCTTGAAGGCTGGGAGTCCAAGGTCAAGGTGTGTCATAGTCCCTCTGTGTTGCTGTAAAGGACACCTGAGGTTGGGTAATTGATAAAGAACAGGTTGATTTGGCTCCCAGTTCTGTAGGCTGTACAAGAAGCATGGAGCCAGTATCTGCTCGGCTTCTGGGAGGCCTCAGGAAGCTTCCCCCATGGCTGCAGTAGGAGAGGAGCTACCTGTGCAGACCTCACATGGTGAGACAGAAGCTAGCAAGTGGGGAGGTGCCAGGCTCTTTCCAACAGCCAGCTCTCACAGGAGCTAACACAGTGAGAACTCACTCATGACTGCGAGGAAGACACCAAGATATTCATGAGGGATCCGCCACCATGACCCAGACACCTCCCATCAGGCCTCACCTCCAACATTGGGATCACATTTCAACATGAGACTTGGCAGGGTCAAGCCAACCCTATCTTAACCACTGCAGGATGTCACCAAGGCTCCAGGCTCAAGAGTCAAAGCTTGGTGACTCCCGAGGCCTCTCCTTGGCTTGGAGACAGCCACTCTCTCCCTGTGACCTCATGGGGTGTTCCTGTCTGTGTCTCCATCCCCTCTTCTCATGAGGTCTGCAGTCACATGGGGTTAGGGCCACCCTCATGACCTTACTTTACCTTAATTTCTTTCTTTTCTTTTTTTTTTTTTTTTTGAGATAGCGTTTCGCTCTTGTTACCCAGACTGGAGTGCAATGGCACCATCTCGGCTCACTGCAACCTCCACCTCCCAGGTTCAAGAGATTCTTCTGCCTCAGCCTCCTGAGTAGCTGGAATTACAGGCACCCACCACCACACCCAGCTAGTTTTTGTATTTTTAGCAGAGATAGGGTTTCACCATGTTGGCCAGGCTGATCTCTAACTCCTGACCTCGGGTGGCCCCCACCCTTGGCCTCCGAAAGTGCTGGGACTCCAGGCGTGAGCCACCATGCCCAGCCACCTTAGTTACTTCTCTAAAGGCCCCATCTCTGCCTACAGTCCTATTCTGAGGTCCGGAGGGCCAGGACTTCCACATGAGGCTTTTGTGGGGACACAAGTCATTCCATAGCACCAAGGGAGTGTGTTTCCTCAGGAACAAGGAGAAGGGCCCAGGTCACAGAGGCCAGGAGAACTGTCAGCCAGGAAAAGTGTGAGGTGGACATTAGACCAGAAGAGGTTTCAGAGGGTTCCAGGAGGAGATGGTTGCAGCGGAGACTGGAAGAGTGAGCAGGAGTCAGCTGGCGGAGAGGCAGGAGGATGAGGGGAGATGGAGGGGGGTCAGGAGCATTTGGATAAACAGGAAGAGGGGGAGGCATCTCTGGTGAGGGGCCTGCAGGGACATACACCTGGCAGTGGGATGTACAAGGTGGGGGCTGTCTCAGGCCAGGAGTCCCAGAAGCGGACCTGAGACAGGGATGACTTCAGGGAAAGCTCCCAGGAAACCCAGGAGGGCATGGCGGGCAGAAGCCCCCAAAAGGGTGTGAACAACCAATCCTGAGACCCTCCCCACACCTGCACAGGCCCCTGCCAAGGGTGGAGGGTGACAGCAGTCACTGGTGGGGCAGGAGAGTGGGCAGCCGAGAGCCCAGCTGAGAGTGGGGGAGGGGTGGGAGGCAGGATCGCCCATGAACCAAAGCTCCAAACTTTCTATGGGACGTCACTCACAAACACAAAGTCAAAGATAAAATCGTTAGGAATTTCAAGGCGGAGACCTAAGAGCATAAACCCCCAGAACAGGGCCCCTCTGAGCGAGGGGAGGGGTCCTGGGTGAACGCACTCGTCTCACAGAGAGCAACTTTGGAGAGACTGCAGTGCCCATCCCCAGGTGCCCTGACGGGGTCGGGGAGGGAGCTGGGGCATTTGCAGGGCTCCCATCGTCCGGGCGGCCTGGGTGGGGGGCTGGGGGAGGAGCGCCACATCCTGGGCACACCCTGCTCTGTGCGCACAGGGCTGTGGGCTTTCCGGCACAAGGCTGCCCTCGGGCAGGGGAGGCGGGGCTGGCTGTCTAGAGGCTGCACTCTGGGACGGGGCATGCGTGAAACAGTTCACAGCCTCAAGAGCATCTGCCATGTGGCCACAGGAAGGCCCAACATGGGGGGACCCTCAGTCTGGGGACCACTGCCCTCCTCCTGCTTTCATCCTAATCATGGTCAACCGCTTCATCAAAGGAATCCTGACCAGCCCAGACTTGAGCCCTTGGCCCCGCTCCACCTCCCAGCCTTGGCCGACCCTGAGAGGAGACACCTGTGCCCCCCACCCTGAATCAGCCCTTGCCACCCAGTGCTGTCACTGTCCCGCCAGACCAGGCATGTCCAGTCCCTGGTGTCCCCAGCCTCCCAAGCTAACAGAACTCTCTGTGGCTGCTGTTCAGCTCAGCTTCCTCAACTGGGGGGTGGGGACAGCCACAAGTCCAGGACCCTTACAGGAGGCCCCAGAAGCCAGTGGGCTTCAGAATTCAGCCTTGACAAAGCCACGTGATGCCTGTTCTGTGTATTTCACCACACCCATAGGGGGCTGGGCCAGACCGTCCTGTTCAAATGAATCCACTGTTCTGCAGCCAAACAACGTCCAAGAAATAGAGATAAATCATCAGGCCAGGTCTTGTCACCAAATGAGTTATTAAAGAAAAACATCAGGAAGATATACTTGAAGTGGTCAGAGCTTTGAGGATAAGGACTGGGACCTGTGACGCCCTCTCCAGCCCCACCCCCCGGGGTCAGCCTTGGATTAAAAGACCCTGGGTGGACCAAGTTCTGAGCACGCAGTTGGCGCTCACAAGTCAGGGGTGAGAGAGAATGTGGCTTGCAAATGGCTTCAGGCTACAGCTGTCTAGGAAAGAAGTCATCAGTGGTCCCTGCCTCCCCTGCCCCAGAGTCCAGGACAAAGGTGCTGCTTTGAAAAGGCCCGGGAGGAATGCAGAGAGAGCCCTTATTCTATTACTGCCTGTGGGCGTCTATTTGGTAAAACTAAGTGCCTGGCACGGGTCCTTTGCCACCTTTACCGCTGTTTTCATTTGTTCTTCTCCCGTGGAGTTCTACCACCCCTGTTAGAGGCTTGTTTATTGTTGAAGCACAAAGGAGTGGCAGGCGTGACTCGGAGAGAGGACCAGCCTCACAGCAGGCAGGGAGGGGCCTTCACCTGGGGCTCCTGGGACCCCAGAAAGCCAGGGCTCAGGGAGTATGCAGCAAACCCACGTTTCTCCAGGCTCGGGGGGCCGGGCAGGGGATCACAGAGGCCTCAGCATTGGGGTGTGCCCGCGGCCCGCCCCTGCAGGGTGATGCTGGGTGAGGCACTCCCGCTGCTCTGAGCTTTGGTGTCCTTATCTATAAAAAAGAAGAGTAAGAGTAAGAGGAACAATACATACCATCCTCCTTGGGTTGCCCCAGGGTTAACAGATGACACAGAAATGGGAAGAACCATGCGGCAGACTCAGACTCCAGGGATCTGGGAGAGAGGGCTCTTCACCACCATCACCTCCATTGACATGCCAGTCAGCTTGGGGCCTGGAAGGAGCACAGGGATGTGGGGCACTTCCGCTCTGCTGGGGAATGTAAGCAGCTCTTGAAAGTGGGGGGTCTTCACAGAAAGCCTTCTCCGCTGCCCTTGCTATGGTTGCCAGAGAAAATAAGGGATGCCCAGTTAAACTTTAGTTCGAGATGGGCAATGAGTAATCTTTAGAATAAGTATTTCTTAATATTGCATGGGATGTATTTATACCAGAAATGTAGACATTGTTTATCTGAAATTGACGTATAGCTGGGTACCGCGGATTTTTATCTGCTAACTCTGGCCCGCCCATTGTCCAGTCGGGAATTCAGGGGCCCGCAGGGTCCAGCTTCCAGCTACCAAGTCCCTGTGCTGAGCAGGGTCTTGATCCTGGGGGGAGTTGGCAGGCAACATTGTCCCAGACCTCCACCCTGCCCCAAGTCTGGCTAAATCAGAATTCAAAGATCGAGAACAGAGTTTGGGGTGAGACTGTCTTAGGGCTCGGTTGGCCACTTTAGCTATGGGTCCTCTGGCAAGTGGCTCAACCTCTCTGGGCCTTGGTTTCCTCATCTGCTTAAAGGAGGAGGTGCCGACCTCACTATGGTGCTGTCGGCATGAGCATGCTGTCCTCAGGACCTGGAACTCGGCACACGGGGCCCGTCCAGGGACCCAATGGGAGGACCCAGTGGAAACCAGACACAATGATGTCAGCTTCTTGTAGGATCCTTGTGAGGATGAGCAAAGTCACCTGTGCGTAATTCCTGGATCACAGTTTTGAGTCGTCACCTCCAGGCAAAGGGTGACATGTGTCATTCATCACTCATTCACCAGCTACCGGCTTCAGGCACCAGGCAGCTCCAATGCCTGGTCATTGTTTTTGACTGGCTCTTTCCCTAGCAATTAATTTTCACAGGCAGCTGGCAGCCTGTTGCTGACCAACTACTGATAGGAATAAATCAGCGTAGGGAAGATGATGGAGCCTGGGGAAGGCAGGCTTTCCATTCAGGTGGAAATCAACTCCCACCCTCCACTCCAGCGCCCTGCCTCTGCCTCTCGGCCCCTCCACAGGGTCATGTTCAGGGAAAGGAGGGCACGGCCCCACCCTCTGTTGGGGCTACCTGCCCTGACACACCTGCATGGCCCACCAGCAGCACAGTGCCTACCTGAGGCCCACAGAAGTTTCAGGGGCTCAGGAAAATGTTCGAATTTCTTAGAAGTCAGAAGAATAAAATGAACTTTTAGTTTTAGTATGTTTAATTTTAATGTGATGTTTTCTGTTTTAGTGTATAATGTGAATATGCACATCTTTCTAAGCTGCTCCACTGTGGTAGACCAGACCTGAGCTCCCTGTGGGCAGGGACATCGGCCCCTCCCTGTGGAACCCCCAGCCAGGGCTCTGCATGCTGCAGAAGGGCATTGCACGCGTGAATGAGGGGCCTAAATCCACTCTATCAATAGATCCCCTTCTTGCTGACATGGCATGTGGGAGGAACCACTGCACTGAGCGGCTGGTGGAGCTGTGGCCGTTCCATGAACTCAAGCCCATTTGAATCCCTCTCTCCCTCACGGCAGAACTGGGGACCCAGGGATGAGCCTGGCATCATCTCCAATGTTCCCTGACCTGCTTCCCCTGAGACTGTGACATCATCTTCAGGAGCAGGTGGTGGCGTCCTCTCCCCCTGCCCCCTGCGCCTGGACTGGGGCATAAACCGAAGCACCTACATCCATCTTTCCCATTTCCAGACGGGGCTCCACATCCTTCCAAATCCACGAAGGCTTGCTGGAAACTACAAGCCCTGCAAGGGACATTCTGAAAACCCGACCTTTTGTTGCTGTTGTTGTTAAGACGGAGTTTCGCTGTGTCACCTAGGCTGGAGTGCAGTGGTCTGATCTCAGCTCACTGCAACCTCCGCCTCCCAGGTTCAAGCAATTCTCCTGCCTCAGCCTCCCGAGTAGCTGGGATTACAAGTACTTGCCACCACGCCTGGCTAATTTTTGTATTTTTTTGGTAGAGATGGGGTTTCACCATGTTGACCAGGCTGGTCTTGAACTCCTGACCTCAGATGATCTGCCCACTTTGGCCTCCCAAAGTGCTGGGATTACAGGTGTGCCTGGCCTGAAAACCTGATCTTTAGAGGAAGAGCCTAAGGTCAAGGAGGCAAAGCAACTTGCCGCCAAGCTCGATGATTTTAAGCTCTGCTCACAAAGTAAGGCTAATCATATTAAAAACGCGGCTTCACATCTGCATAATTCTGAGTCACCCATGAGGCAGGCCCTTGCATGGTACACAGGCATGCGAGTGGCCTGCGTCAGCGAGGGTCTGGGGGCCAGGTGTGCGGGTCATGGAGTGGAGGCCAGAGTGTCCCCGCCATGATGCTTTTCCCTGAACTGCGTCACTGTTCACTCTGTGCCTCATTGTCTGCACCTGGAAGGTGGGGCCTGGTGCACAAAGGGCCCGGTGTATGGATGGATGAGGCTCGAACCCATGTCCGGCCAAGTGGGCCAGAGCAGAGGTGTCCTGGAGGCTCCTTCACCTCTGGGTGTCCCTGGAGCATGGATCCTCATCCTGCTGCTGCTGAACCATGAAATCCCCTCCCACTAGCCTCCGTTTCTCTTTCTGGGTGGAGTGATGGAATGCACTTTGCCAGGTATCCTTAAAGACCCTGGAGAGCGCTTGGCCCAGGCCTGGCCTGTCAGGCAGCCTGGGGAGCCCTGTTCTTTCTCCTTCTCTCGATTTTTCCTGTTCGTTCAAGCCCCTGCTCGCCCTGAATGCCCCCCTCTCTGCCTCTCTTGGCTCAGAAAGAGTTTCTGGAAAGATGGAGAAGAAGTCAGTGCCCAGGAGGAGGTCCCAACAACCTTTGGGAGAGTCTTGTGCTTAGGAACAAAAGCTCATCCCTGGGCACCCTGTATCTGAGTCAGTGAGTGGCCCCAGTGGTGAAAGTTGGGAGAAGGAGAGAGGAATCCTTGAGGGCTTCCTGAAGGAGGCAGACTTCTCAGTTTTGGAGTGGGAGAGAAGAGAGTGGTCATAGGATAAGGAGTCCAAGAGTCCCACATGAAGTTGGAATGGTCTCCAAAACTCTGACCAGCACATTTGAAACCGTCTTTGCCAAGGCTAGGTGTCCAGGGACTGTTACACATTTCTGTGAAGATAAATGTTTATGAGTGATTCACAAAGCCATCCATCATTCACCCAAGGCCCCGTCTGGTAGCTCAGCCCTTAAGGTCTGAGCTGTGCTGGGGGACGGTGCCCACAGACCCACCTGCACAACCAGCAACCACAACCCAAGCCCAGGCAACTGATCAGGAAAATTCTCCTGATCACCGCCAGGCTCTGGCCAGGCAGGAGCCCAGAGGCTCATGCAAGCGAAATGGATGTGTCTAGAGACCAGAGATTTGGACCACTTGCACACTGGCATGGAGCTGGCCTGAGCGGGCATTAAGTGGATGCATAATTTATCATCTGTCAAGAGCGGAAGCAGCTGTCTGAGGCCCCCACAGAGCAGGATGAGAGGCGGGAATTGGGGAGCATCTCCCAGCCAGGAGCACAAAATCCAATTTCCATCCTGTCCTAAGGACAAAAAGCTTTCTGTAAACAGCCACACCAAATTCTCAGATCCAATTAACCATGGCCCAGGGGCCTTGCCAAGAGCAAGAGAAAGCCAGGCTTCTGAGAGTCCAGCGGCCTAAGTTCTGGGCACCAGAGTCAGGACCAGTCCCCAGAGGCAGACACCCCACCCTGCCTCTGCCCCACCAGCCCACAGCCCCCTGCCTCCAAGAACTTCCGCAGCATAACATCCTTGCCCGCACACCGGTCCTTCCGTCCCATCTCCCAGACAGGGCTCCATGTGCCGCAGGGCCCCAGTCCACCTGACACTCCTTCTCCTCCACCTGCAGAAGGCCTCAGTTCTCCCCTCTCCTGGGCCCTGCCACTCTCCCCAGTCACTGCCTCTCCTCTCTCCCTCACTACCCGGGGACTTGTTCAGAAGAGCAGCCCACTTTTGTGGCCTTCCTCTCCCGCATCCGTCCTGGCTGTCTGCCCCTCTGACTCTGGACCCCGAGCTGGCCCAGTGCCCCCAGCCCCGGCATGTTAAAGGCACTCCTGTCCAGGGTTCTTGGCTGCACAGGGCAATATCCACCCCCAACAGCCCCCCAGGCTCCTGGACCTCTCCCAAAGCTGCTCTGCAGCCTCTGCAGCCCTGCGGGGGTGAAGTGGCTCCTCTGGGCTCTCCCGGGCTCCTTGCCCTGTGACTTTGAAGTCCCTCTCCATTATGGCTTCATGCCCCTCCAAGCTTCTTTAGTGCTGGCTTCACCCCAAATACCCCTGCCAAACTCAGAAAGCCCCCGGTGCCCACTAGAGGACCCCTCCACAAGGCATTGCTGGAAAGCCCGCCTTTTCCAAAGTCATCCCATGGGACAGAGCCCTGGGTGAAGTTAATCACTGTGACACACGTGCATGCACACACATACACACATGCACGCATGCATGCATGAGTGTGCACATACATGTTCGTGGCCAAATACGAGGGGAAACTGTCTCTTGGAGACTCAGTGGTGCATTAGCAGATTAAAGACTCTGAGAAGTCTGGCAATTAAATACAACTGTTTAACTTGGTTTAACCCAGTATTTTCTCAAACACAGATGTCTTTTTGATGGCACATCTATTAGCACCTTGAGAATGAGTGTTCTATGGGACTCCAGTTTGGAAAATTACTTTACAGCTGGGATCTGGACTTAGGAAATCAAGGCTACAAGTGAGAGAAAACAGCAGATGCTCATATTGTGCATGTTTTGTGCTAGGCACTTTTCAATGTGCTTTACCTATAAGAAGCCTGTTAATCTTCACACCCACCCCAAAAGGTAGGTGCTGTCATTATCCCCTCTTTCCTGTTGAGGAAGCTAAACCACAGATTGCTCAAGTAACATAGGAAGCCAAGTGTATCAGTCAGCTCGGGCTAGGTGATGCTGCAGTAACAAACATCCCCATACTCAGTGGCTGATAGCAATCCATGCCTACCTCTCACTCAAGCTGCCTATCTGTCATCTTCACTCCAGCGTCCAGGTGAATGGGGCAGCCACCAGGTGGGGTACTGCCCAGGGGAGGAGCCTCACAGAGAACCTCATGCTTCCCAAGAGAGACACATCACTTCCAGTGGCCTTTCATTGTCGAAAGTCAGTCACATCTCTACTCCTGAGTTCAATGGTGCGGAGGTATAGTTGGGCAGTGAACATATGCAAATGGTCACGTGGGCATTTGAGCCCAGGTTGTCCGACTGCAGCCCCTGCTCACATCCACCATGCTCCATAGCACTGGCTCTTAGGTGAAGGACTCTGGTCCTCATGGCGGGAGAATCCCAGTGAGTGACTCTGTAGCCCCCCCCATTCCCTGTGCAGGGCTCTGTCACAAGGTCCACACCATTGCCCCCTCTTAGAATGTCCACACCCATCCCTCCCACCAGCTGAAATCACAAGCACCTGCCCAGGTCAATGTGAACACAGTCCCTTCTACAAAGCACTACCCAGTTCTCCCATTGGAGGAACCCACTTCCTACCCTGAACTTCTGCATCAGTCTGCCTGGAGTTTCCTTTGTGCTCTAGCCATTGGTGGTCTAATTTAATCCCTGCCCCCACTCCTTCCTTAGCCATCAGCTGTGATTCCTTGAGGATAGGGCTCTATCGAGTCCCTCTGACTCCCTGCCCTGTGGTCCTTCCTACTGCAGTGAGGAATCCACGTGACTAGGAGAGTCTAGGAGCATGGTCACAGCTTTGCAAGACCCAGGTGGCTTGTCGGTGGGTTCAATGGGCCCACATATATTGCAAAATAAGTAATTACTGGGCACCTGTATGCATAGCTACCTTTAAGGAACATATAACCTAGTGGAAGTAACTCTAAAATATCTAGAAAGTATTCATCAACTTAATAGAAGAGCCAGGACTATGGGGCTTATAAGGACCGAGGCAATCCAAGGGTCTGGGGAGGCCAGGGAGGTTTGCCAGGCTGGAGCTGGAGCTGCAAGTCAGGGCTAGCTGCAAAAGGTGGGCAGGAGGAGAAGGGGCTCCCCAGCACAGGAAGTCACTTAGCTTTAAACCACATAAAGGCAGTGGCAGTAACAGCAACACGATGTGTGTTGTTAAAATTTGACCTGGGTGAGGGAGCCTATCCCTGACTTGCTCCTGATCTAAGGGGAAAAGCATTCAGTCTTTCACCATTAAGTATGTCAGCTGTAGGCTTTTCATAAATCCCCTTCATTGGGTTAAGGAAATCCCCTAATTCCTAATTTGCTAAGGGTTTTTTTTTTTTTCAGTCAGGAATGGATGTTGGATTTTGTCCAATGCCTCTCTGAATCTATTGAGATGATCATGTGGTTTTTCTTTTGTAGCCTGCTAACATGTTGAGTTACATTGACTGATATTTGAATGTTAAACCAACCTTGCATTCTTGGGGTAAAACCCACTTGGCCATGATGTATTATCCTCTTTACATATTACTGGATTCAACTTGATAACATTTTGTTAGAAAATGTTTACATCTGTGTTAATGAGAGATATTGGTCCCTTATTATCTTTTCTTGTAATGTCTTTGTCTGCTTTTGGTATCAGGGTAATATTAGTCTCATAGGACAAGTTAATATGTATTCTCTCCTCTCTTATTTCCTAGCAGTGTTTGTGTACAACTGGTATTATTTTTATTGAAATCTTTGGTACAATCCAAACATTGGGGAAGCCATCTGGGCCTGTAGTTTTCTTTGTGGGAAGGTGTTTTACCACAAATCCAATTTCTTTAACACTTACAGTGCTATTCCAGTTACTAATTTCTTCTTTAGTAAGCTTTGATAGTTTGTATTTTTAAAATAATTTGTTCATATCATCTAGGAGTCAAAAGTATTGTAAAGTAGCTCATAACATTCCCTATTATGCTCTCAATATCTGTAGGATCTATAGTGATGTCACCTATTTCATTCCTGAAACTGGTGATTTATTTCTTCTTCTTTGTCCTATCAGTCTGCTAGAGATTTATCAGTTTTATTCATTTTCTCAAATAACTGGTTTTGGTTTTATTGATTTTCTTTATGGTTCTTCTGTTTTCTATTTCACTGACTTCTGATCTGCTCTTATTTATTTTCTCCTGTCTACTTTGGGTTTAATTTGCCCTTCTTTTGCTAGTTTCCTGAGA
This sequence comes from Pongo pygmaeus, assembly GCF_028885625.2. Lineage (NCBI taxonomy): Eukaryota > Metazoa > Chordata > Mammalia > Primates > Hominidae > Pongo > Pongo pygmaeus. The sequence goes on along the minus strand of NC_072376.2, from coordinate 3,866,959 downwards.
TGAAATCTAAGATCATAGATTGGAGACCTTCTTTTCTAGTCTAAGCATGTAGTGTTATGCATTTCCCTCTAAGCACTGTTTAAGCAATATTCCACCAATTTTAATATGTTGTGTTTTTATTTTCATCCAGTTCAAAATATCTTCAATTTTCCATTTTGATATTTTCTTTAGCCCATGGGTTCTTTAGAAGTGTATTAATTGGTTTCCAAAAATTTTGAGATTTTCTTTTGAGATATAATTCTGTTATTGATTTCTGACTTAATTACATTGTGGTCAGAGAACATATTTTGTATGACTTGTATCATTTTGAAGTTAGTAATACTTGTTTTTATAACACAGAATATGGTCTAATGTCATTGTTCAGTATACATTTGAAAAGAATGTACGTTCTTCTGGTGGTGGTAGCATGTGTATAAATGTCAATCAGGTCACGCTGGTGATAGTGTTATCCAAGTCTTCTATTTCTTTATTGGTTTTGGGCTTACTTGTTCTATTAATTATTGAGAAAGGTGTAGTGAAATCTCAGACCATCATTGTGGAGTTTCTATTTCTCCATTTAGTTATATCAGTTTTATTTATTTTCACTTTATGTATTTTAAGCTCTGTTGTTATGTGCATATACATTTAAGATTGTTCTGTTTTCTTATTGAATTGATCTCTTAGTCATTATGAAATGATTCATTATCATGATTCATCTTTTCATCTCTGATAACATGCTTTCCTCTGAAATGTACCTTGATGTTGCTTTCAAAACTGATTAAAAATACCCTAGCAATCTGTGATAACTTGATGCCACTTTCCTGGGCATTCTAATGGTGCCAGTCCCCTCTCCATCCAGGCACCCCCAAGAGAATGACCTTAGGGTTCCCTTAGACTCCTTTTCACTTGCTTGGAGGAGATGGAGGCAGGGCAGAGAATGCCACTTTGCTCCCATGGGGCCAAGGGTCTCCCAGCTGGAGCATTTGTCTGGCCCTCTGCTCTTCTGAGCTGGTTGCGGTCATTGGGATGGGGATGTAGATACCTGTTTCGCTACTTTTCGGCACGAGTTGCAGAGATGTGTTCCCTGGAGTTGGGGTGCACAGAGTGGTGTATGTGAAACTGGTTATGGTTCCTACAAGAAGAAGGGAGAGCTGGACAATGCTCTGTAGGGCTGGGCAGCACCAAGGGCAGGGCAAAGGGTGGGGTCCATGATATCCAACTTTGCCATTTCCTGATGCCTGAAAAGGTGGACCTGGGGCAGGAGCCAAGCTTTCCTTTTGTCCCTGTGAAGCCCAACCCCTCTGTTGCTTGCTGGAAATGGGGCAGAGGCCCCTTTCCCATTTGCTAGGCCCTGACGGTGAGGCAGGAGAGTCTGAGAGAACATCACTCAGTTCCATTCATCCCACAGGCTCAGAGCCACTGCCTGATGCCAGAGTCGAGGGCACCAAGCACTAAGAGTTAGCCATAGGGCTCCTGGCCAGCAGCAGACAGTGCAGAGGGTCCAGGTGGCTGGTGTCTGCATGGTACAGGGTGGCACATGGGAGGGGCCCCTTGTGCTGGACACTGAAGGATGAGTGAGGTCACCAGGCAGAGGGTGGAGGAAGCAGCACATGTCAAGGGAAGGGCTGAGGGAAGCAGCACATGTCTGAGGGACAGGCTGCAAGATGGCTCTAGGAATAGTGAAGGCTTTGGAATGTCACATGTAACCAGGGTGGCCCTCGCCTCTCTCTTAGCCACACCCACAATGTCCAAATAGGCCTTACCCAGCATATAGCAATCATGTCACCTCCTCCTCTCCCTGCCCTTGGTAGACATCACTAGTCTATTGTGGCATTATTCCCATAGACCCCAGTGTGCAATTGGAAACCTATTGAACACTGCCAGACTGAACCCCCCTCCCATCACAGCTGCCTGTGAAATTAATTTTAACCTGATATTACAGCTATGGATAGTTAGAGACAAATGTGAAGGTTTTCCCTGGCTGTTTTTACCTCCCAAAGGTGACTCTGGCCCCAGACCTCACCAAGCCCAGCTGTCCTTGGAAAAAGGCTGATCTGATACTGTTTATCTATACCAACTCCTGCAAAAAAAATAATCAGAATGCAAGAACTGAGGGAGAGGCAGAGGGGAGGAAAAGAGCAGAGAGAGAGAGAGAAGGAGATAGGGGAGAGGAGAGTTGGAGAGAGAAGAGTGAGGAGCCCCACGGATGCCTTTGGACACCCCCTATCTGACACAGGAAAACCCAGCAGCAACTCTCATGAGGTGGTGGAGAGGAGATCAGCTCTGTTGTGCTGGGGACATGAATTAGACCCTGCAGCGCCCCCTTCAGGACTGCCTTCCCAGGGCAAGCACTCTACAGTTCAAGAGAAGTCTTTATTTATGTTGGTCTTTTTGAGAAAATAAAAACTGAAAATGCTGCCTGCATCTTGCCTTTGGACATGTGACCTGAGGAAACGCTTTATTTATATGTCTAGATGTATACCTGTGCCCACATACCTGCTCCACAGCACACACATGTGTGCACACCACAGGAGTGGGCACAACACACACCCCAACACACACTCACATGCACATTCCTCCTCCTCTGATCTGGTGCCCACGACTGCAAACCTGTATCAGCTCACCACAATCTCATTTCCTACTGAAATTGAAGGGCGGTCCCTGCCCATGGCTGACTTAGGCTAAGCCAGGATTTATGTTGGAAGGAACAGAGACATGCAGGACACAGGCATTTTCAGAAATGCATGCACTGAAAGGGCCAGTGGAAGGGTGGCAGCAGACGGTACCCACCAGCTATTCTGCCAACTCACCCAACTCACACACGTGTTTCCAGCAGGCATTGGCAGGGTGTGAGCCTTCCTCCATGAACGGGAAGTGGAGGCAAAGGGTGGTGGGAAGTGTCCTGAATGTAGGGTTGGAGTCTGGGATGGCCCCTTGGTCACCCTATGGTGAGCAGTGCTTCCCCCACTGCTGTGTGCACACTGGTCAACTGGGGAGAACAGTGGCTCCCTTGTGGGCTGGTGGGCCCCATGAATTAGGAACCCGGGGTGTGAGGGGCGCTACCATCATACCTTCCATGTCTCTGCTCCAACTGAGTCCGGAGACGCCAGTGGCTGCCTGGAGCACCCTTGCCTGCGCTGATGACCTACTCCCAGGGAGGCCAGGCATGCCTGCGCCTTCAGCACCACCCTTGCGCGGACAGCTTCACTCAGCCTTCCGCTATGAAGCCTGCTGGCTTGCAGGCAGCGCAGGCACCTCCCGCTCAGCATGGCAGAACCAGCTCCAGACCTCTCCCCATCCTCATGTCTCCCTCCTGTAGCCCCCCATCTCCCTAAAGGACACCCCCACCTGCCAGGTGCTCCAGCCATGAGACATCATGGGCGCTTCCCTCCCAACCCCTCTGGCTGTCCCTTCAAGCCTTCAGAGTGTGTTGGAGCTGGGGACTGGATGGTGAGGAGCATGAGAGGAAGGGAGGAGTCTCCGAAACGCCAACATGTCAGTGTTGGTGGCAGGAGACACCAGGGGCTGAGAGGGAAGTCGAGGGCAGCAGGATGCTTTGGGGGAGCAGGCTTTGGACTCAGCTGTCGGAGGGGCTTGTTGGACATCCAGGGAGAGGTGTCAGGGAGGTGAGTGGAGGTGCAGGGATGGAGGTCGTTCCCAACAGCCAGGGCCAGGCACGAAAATATGGGGCCCTTGTGTGGTGTGCAGGGAGTCTCAGGAGGAGCAGCACTGAGCCCTGGGGCCCCAACCCCCAGATAAATCAGCAACTGAGGTGGGGGAAGGGAGGGGCTGAGGGGCCCCAGACACCCAGAAGGAACCTGTGCAGGAGGACAGCGGGAGCATCCAGGTGAGGGCATTTGAGACGCCAGCACACAGAGGAGCCAGGCGTGGTGGCCAGGCTTGGTGGCCCAGGGTTGCTGTGGGCCTTGATAAAAGTCTGGCCAGAGGGTACCAGGGAAGGTGAGGGCAGACGGGGCTCAGACAAACCCCTTCTCTTTCAGGAAGACCTGCTGTGAAGAAAAGAATGGCAGAGCCTAGGAGACCACGGGGGGATGGCTTGTCCAGGGGTCCCGCACTCCCTGGGTACAGCCTCCTGGGTGAAACCCTAAGAGGGAGTCTGGGCTCCAGACCTCTGTGCCCCAGTTTCCTCACCTGGGGGTGTACAGTAAGAGCTTCGTGTGGGGCTGCAGTTGGCATCTTTAGGGCCTAGGAAGGGTTGATGGGGAGATGAAGGTGGACAAATAGGAATGGCGCTTATGGGAAGGGAGGGTGCAAGAGCTAGGGCGAGGGATAGGCAGGGCATGGCCTTTGAGGGTGGGTGGGAGACAGGCCCAGGCTGTTCCATCCAATGGCCTCTGTCCTCGGGAAACATGAGCAGGAAGGTCAAGACCTGCGTGTGCAGACAGGAGAGGAGAGAAGTGTTCTTTTTCCTGGGAGAGGAGAGGAAGGTTTGTCACACAGAACTGTGTGCATACGTGTCTGTGTGCATGTATGCATGTGTGTGCACATATGTATGTGTGCCTGAGTGTGCATGTGCAGGTATGCGTGTGTGTGTGTGTGGTCCTAGGTATAAAGTGAAGCCAGCTAGCAGGGCAGGGCAGGGCTGCGTGCATGGAGAGAAAGGGACGGGGAGGGAACAAGGGAGAGAGGAGAAGTGGGAGTCAGGAGCGCAGAGCTCCAGGTGGGCGGCTGAGGATGTAGGGAAGGAAGCCATTATAGCAACATGATGAGGTGGGAGGAGGGACCCCACACCTGCTCTTCCTGGGCCTGGAGTCTTGGGGTGCTCCGTTAGAGACACAGCCTCCTCCACAGAAGCTGGCAAGGCAGTCAGAGATCACAGCAACAGGCTTTCCCAGGTCAGGTGGGCTGGAGCAGCTCAGAGGATGAGGGTTCTGGGGGCTTCACCACCCTGAGAGGGCAGCGTGATTACTGAGCAGGGACACTAGGGGCAGGATCAGGTGCCAGCCTCATGCCAAGTCTACACCCAAGCCCCCATCTCCCTGTATGGGCCCTGGGGCCATCTCAGAGCAGCTGTAGGAAGTAAAGCTTGCCTGGTCCGGCCAGAGCAGTGCTGCCCAACTTAGGAAAGCTCAGACTGAAGTCAGGAGCCAGCCAGGTCCAGCTGTGATGGGCCAGTTACCCCACCTCCAAGCCCAGGTCCCCTGGCTGGAAAAGGGAAAATTGATCCACTCCTGGATGCATCCATCACAGGCACTGCGCCAGGCGCGAGGACACAGCTGTGGACTAAAGATCCCGACCTCGAAGGTCATCTTGATAGGAGGGTTATCATCGTTATTTTAAATGCCTTTAATTTTAGATTCGCTTCCTCTTTGACTCTGAGCCATCTGGAGAAGACTTTGAGATGGAGAGATGAGGATGGCCATCCCGTTCTGCACAGGTTGTGGTGTGGATGGCTATGGCTCTAGAAGGCAGCAAGCCAGGTGCCAGCCTCCAGGGATGAGGGCATGATGGGGATGGCAGCCATGGGGAGGGCGGAGTAGGTCTGGGCCCTGAGGAGTGGGGCGCAGGGCCGGGAAGCAGCCATGGAGAACCAGGAGAGCCTGGCCAGAGCCCTGAGGGGGCGCGGTGCGAGGGTGGGCAGGCCTGGCTGGGGTTGGGGAAGGGTGGAATGGAGGCAGAAAGGGCTGGGACACTTCTGAGCAGGGCTGGTGGGCTCACCAGGGTCTGAGGTGGAGCAGTTGGTGGGCTCAAGTTAGAAGAACACGTGAAGCAGGGTTGGGGGGACCCAGGAATGTAGACTCAGGGGGCTGGAACCCTGGAGGGCTGCATTAATTTCCTGAGGCTGCCTTCACAGATTATCACAAACTGGGGCCTTCAAACAGTAGAGATGTCTTTTCACATGTTCTGGAGGCCAGAAGTCTGAGATCCAGGTGTGGGCAGGGCCTCAGTCCCAAGGTGTCAGAGGCTCCAGGGAGGCTACCTCCTGCCTCTCCAGCTCCTAGTGGGTCCAGGCGTTCCCTGGCTTTTGGCGCATTGCTCCAGCCTCTGCCTCCGTCTCTGCGTGTCTTCCTCCCCATGTCTCTGAGTCTCTGTCTTGTCTTCTTATAAAGACACCAGTTGTTGGGTTTAGGGCGCACCCTCATCCAGTATAAACTCATCTCACCTGATTACATCTGCAGAGACCCCACCTCCACAGAGGGCCACAGTTTGAGGCTCCAGATGGACGTGAATTGGGAGGGGACATTATTCACCCCTCTACAGGGATGGAGGAAAACGGTGACAGGACAGGAAGGAGGAAGCTAGGATGGCCTCTTAGAGGAGCTGCTGGGCCAGGTGCCCACTCTCACCCCCTTTCCCTTGCCCCCGATGCCCTTGGCTCTCTGTGGGGTTCACCTCCCAGGTGGCCCCCAGCACCTCCTCAAGGCTCTTTCCTTTTGCAGCGCCTCAGAGCATGTCCAGGACACTGTGCACAGCCTGGAAGGCCGGGGCCAATGAGAAATCAGCAGAGAAACATCAGCTCCCTGACCCAGGTGGGAAGGTTCAGAGGCAGTCTCTGCCACCCAGAGACCGACATGACAGCAAAGTCACATCCTCCCGCAGGACAGGAATGAGCTTGAAGGACGTCCACTTCAAGCAAGGCCAAGGCCTCAGTGCCACCCTCAAAATGCCACCTCTCCTGCGCTAAAAGAGGGCCCAAGACTTGCTCAGTTGCCACTTTACCGCACTGCAGGCCTCCTTCCCCACAGACGTGACTGAGTAGATGCCCATCACAGAACTGCCGCTTCCCACCGCATCCGGTCTGGAGACAACCCCGCTGCTGCCTCAGCCCTCCTCACATTGCCCAACCAAAGCCCAAACCCTACAAGTTCTGACACCCTCTTACCATCACATCCCATAGCACACTGTCCCGTGACACACCGAGGAATGAACGTGACCTGTGCTTGGTGTGGCCTCAGGCCGCCCCTCCCCTGCCGGGACGCGAGCCCAAGTGCCTCCTTTCTCTTCTTGGCTCGCTGTCCTCCCTCCCTGCCTGTGCCCCCCGGGGCCACCTCCCAATAAGCTGCCTGCTCCCAAGCCCTCCAGGGTGAGTCCTGGTGCCAGGCTCCAGATGAGCAGTGTGTGTGGTATCCACGCCACGATGGCCTGACTTCCTCCTCTGCTGTGTCCACCTGGGCTGGCAGGAGGGGCAGGAGCTGGAGGGCTGGGGCCAGATGGAGCCCCCACGGGCCAGTGCTTTAAGTGATCTCAGAAACACAGGGGGCATACGAAGCCAGCCCGTGGCTTTCACTCAACAGATACAACCACAGCCCCCTCCATCCCCATTCCCTGTGGCCGCCAACCCTACCCCAGCCCAGCTCTCCATCCACCCCCTCAGGAAGCTGAACCACGTGTGATCTGCCTGGAGAAAGCCCAGCCTTCCTAACGTGGTTCTTGACGCCCACATGGTGTGGGCGTCCCACACCCACCCTTGCCCCGCTTCGAATCATCCACCACATGCATGCTTACCTGAGGCCTCTCCCGGGCTCTTCTCTCCCTTTCCACCTGCTCGACCCTGGCTCATTCCCCGAGCTCCCGACATTGCCTCCAGGAATCCCTTCCTGGGCCCAGGCACAGCCTCCTCACCACCCTCCTCAGACAGCAGGCCCATTGTCCAGGGCTGTGTCCGCCCTGTCCCGGGGTGCAGGCTTCAGGGACTGCCCCTGAGGCCTCTTTCATCTTCAAGTCTCCAGGCCCACAAGGGAAGTCCTGATGAGGCAAAATTGAAGAAGAGTTAAAAGCTCGTGTCTGCACAGAAAGCTGCACTCAGCTTTATAGCAGCTTTATTAGTGATTGCCAAAACTTGGAAGCAACCACGATGTCCTTCAGCAGGTGAGTGGATAAACAAACTGTGCTACATCCCCGACAATTGAACATTATTTATGCATTTTCAAGCCATAAAGAGACACGAGGAGCCCTAAACATATGTTGCTAAGTGAAAAGAGCAAGTCTGAAGAGGCCACACTGCAGGATTCCAACCAGGGGACATTCTGGAAAAGGCAGCACTGTGGAGACTTTGGTAGCACTATGGTAAAAAGATCAGCGGTTGCCAGAGAGGTGGGGGAGGGAAAGGTGAGGCAGCCGAGCCCCACGGGGGACAGTGATGTTTAGGGCAGTGTCACTGCTCTGCACGCTATTATAATAGTGGATGCATGCTACTATATGTGTGTCCAGACCCAGAGAACATCCAACACCAAAATCAACCCTAATGTGAACTGTGGGCTTCGGTTAATGACGCCGCACCAGTATCCACTCATCAGCTGGTACCACCTCAGTACCAGATGCTCATAATGAGGGAAATGGGGGAACATGGGAACCCTCTCTATGATTTTCTCATTTTTTTTTTCTGTAAACCTAAATCTTCTTAAAACATAAATTTCATCACTAATTAAAACATACAAAAGTTGGTTGGTAAAGACACGAGGTTTTTGCTGCTCTTGAGCATCAATTGGTTTGCGTGTAGCCAGGCAGAAAGTGGCCTGGGGTGAAGCTGGCCTGGTCCCCTGCCTCTGGATCCAGCCCCCACTTTCCCGCGAGTTTGTGGGGAGGCTGCTTCCAGTGCATATGTACTCCAGGTGGGAGGAGGCCAGCTGGGCCTCCAGGCATCTCAGCTTGCTTGGTCAAGGCTGCAGGAGGCTCCATCCCTCCCTGGAGCTCTCTCCTGAGGGCAGGCAGCTCTCTCCCACTCTGCAGGGATGGTGAAGAAGAGGCTTGGGCCCTACTTGTGGAGCCCGGCCTACCCTCCTCTTTCTCTCTCTGCTTGGATGTTCAGAAACCCACTTTCCAGGAGGGACCTGGCACACAGCACTGCAGTGATGGAAACAGGCCAGGGAGTGGCTGTGAGATGGCACAGCTGAACCTTTGCTCCCAGCACTGATTGGCTGGCAGTCTTGGCTGCAGCCAGGCCTGGCACGGTGAAAATGCAGAAGGCTGTCCAGGCAGCACCAGCAGGTGGCAACTCAGCTCTGTGCCCAGCATGTCACCAGCCCTCTTTGTGGCCCTGGGCTGCTGGCCTGGGTCTGCGTGGCCTCTGCTTCTCCCGGGGAAGGGAGCGGCTGCCTGAACAGCAGCATTGCATTTATCGGCACTGCAGATGACACCAACCTGCAGGAGGCCCCATCTGTGCTCAGGGCTCCCAAAATTCTCTCTGGCTGGACTTCCCTCCGAGCTTCACACTCAAAGCTCAAGAAGCCTCCTCGCCTTTCTCCCAAGCCCACCCCCTCCTGCAGGAGTCCGGTCATTAGCCCAGGGTTGGGGGGCGGTCTCCATCTCTCTCATCTCCCTTTCCCTTCCATCCCACCCTCCATAGAGTCCTATTCATAGAGCACAGGGATCATGGCTGGCCCTGGCTGCCCCTCCTCAGCCCTGAGCATGACCAGCGCTTTGTGGGAGCTCAATCCGTAACTGCATTATGGCCAGGTGCATGGCTCATGCCTGTAATCTCAGCACTTTCATCCCAGTACTTTGGGAGGCCGAAGCAGGAGGATTCCAAGAGCCCAGAGGCTGGAGACCAGCCTGGGCAACATGGTGCAACCCTATCTCTACCAAAAAAATATAAAAATTAGCCGGGCATGGTTGCACATGCCTACGGTCCCAGCTACTCAGGAGGCTGAGGTAGGAGGAGGGTCACTTGAGACCGGAAGGTTGAGGCTGCAGTGAATCCTGATAGCGCCACTACACCCCAGCCTGGGCGAAAGAGCCAGACCCTGTCTCTAAATAAATAAATAACTGAATTGGGCACCTGGGCAAAAGTGAATGCCACAGCCACTTGCAGCAACCTGGGTTACTGCTGGGGGAGCGGTCCTCACATGCCTGCTCAGGCTGATGAGACAGGACCCCACACTCATCGAGTAGGACCCGCAAGTGTCGCTGCCTCCCTAGCTTTGCTGATGAGACCACAGTTGCCAGAGTGCTCATATCCAAGACAGAAGCGGGGCTGGCCCCGCCCCCAGCACCCCCACCAAACCTCTGGAAATCGCACCAAGGTCCAGGTGGGTGAAGCCCAGTGAACCGAGAATCAGGCCCAAGCAGCTTGGCATTAACCCCAAATCCCTCCTTCTCAGGGCCTCAGTTTCCCCATCTGCAAAGTGGTGCTGTCCTCACCCCAGCCAACCATGCTCCACATTTGCAGCTGCTGGAGAACTTTCTAGAGGAGACAGAACAGCTGAGACACAGCTAAAGCAATACTGCTGTTCACCACAAAAGAGCAGGTTCCATCCACAGAACTTTCTGGAATCCACATGAGTGAGGCCTGCCTGAGAAGCACGTGCAGGATTGGGGTCTCACCCCTGTGACAGTGCAGGACCCAAGTTGGGCCTATGCGGAGGTTCCCAGCGCCTTGGACTTGGTGCTGAGCTCTGAGCCAGAGCCCAAACCACATTTACTCTTTGAAGGTTTGCTAGAAATCTCAAAGGTCAGCTGTTCTCATGTTTCCAGAATTTATTGATTTTGTCTGGGCTGGAAAGGCAACAAAAAGGCTTTTATTGCTGCGTCTGTGGCTGCACTGGGGAGCGGGGAGAGGATGCAGTGCCCTTTGCACCTGTCCCAGGGCCCCTAGGCCAACATTCAGGCACCGAGGGGCCCCCACTGCCTGCCCCAGACTCACCCCACCTCACCTGATGGGCCTGTCGTATTGCATGTCCTCACACGCCTACGCCAGCTGATGAGACAAGCCCCCACATGCATGGTGCAGGACCTGTGTCACTGCCTCCCTGGCTTTGCTGATGAGGCTGTGGAATCACTGGGAAGGGCACATCCGAGGCAGAAGGAAGGCTGGCCCCGCCCCCAGCTCCCCCACCAAGCCCCTCCCCACTCCAAGGCTCCGGAGAGTCTAGCTCAGCCTCCTGGAATGAGGGGAGGCTCAGGGGCACCCCGAGTGCCTCTGAGAAGGGGACAGCCTGTGACGAGGGTGGGGAGGCGGAGACGAGAAAAGGAAGGCGAGGGCACGGGCAGGCCGGGCGCAGGGAGCTCTGAGGGAAGCCGGTGCACTGTTGGCCACGGCCCGAACTAGCATTCATTCCCTCACTCATTCATTCTTCACTCACGCATCGCTCCAACCTCCTGGACTGAATTCCTCCTTGCGTGCCCAGCCGCGGCTGGTGCTGTCCACCCCAGGAACCGTCGGCCCAGGGCAGCTGTCCGGGAGCCCCTGATCCATCACAGAGTCAAGTCCTCCAGGTCTGTGCCTTAGGAAGCCGGGGCCCATCGTTCACGCAGCGGGCAGGCTGCACCCGCAGCGTATTCTAGGCTTGGGATTCTATTCTAGGTGGGTGTAAGGAGGCATTGCCTTGGGCCAGCTGGGTGGGGTCCCTCTTCACCCACCCAAGGCTGTGCTTGCTCGGGTTGTTCCGATTCTCACCACCCAGGGCTGGGAGGCGCTGTGGACTGTGCGTGGGCGTCTTACAGGCTAGTGAAGCGGCAGTGTTCACATCCTACCAGGACAGGTCCCCTCGACCCCCAAGCCTTGCTCCTCTCCTGGAAAATGAGGGTGCTTCAGTCCCCACCCTCGCTGAGCGCTGCTCTGGGGCCGCTGAGAGGCTGATCCCCTTGAGCAGCCACATATTAGATATGCACCACCAGCTGCTGCCATCATGCCGGGTACATGGCCCTCCCCGTGGAGGACAGAGGACCCTCACTGTGGCTGCCGTGGGGAAAGGTGCGGAGGAAGCTGGCTGCTGAGGGGCTCACCCCAGGGCTGCTTTTCCCATGGGGTCCCAGTTTGGTCCCAGCTCCCTGCATCGGTGGCCTAGACTTTCTCTCAGCTGCCAGCTGTGGTCTGAGGCTCCTCCCACCCAATTCATTTCCCTTAAGGAGTGTCAAACCTGCATCATGGTCTTGTCACAGCCAAGCTGGCCCTGAGTGCCATCCCCCCGAAAGGGTATCTCCTCCCCAAGCCCCTTCCTCCCTCCCAGCCCTGGCGCAGGGCCTGGCACTTAGCAGGTGCTCAGTAAACACTCATAGATGGAGACAGCAGGACAGACGGGAGCTCTGAGTCTCCTGCCCTGCAGTCTTGGAGATGAGCCCCTGCAATGAAGGGGGGCTGCACTGGCAAGTAGTGAGCAGCCCATCATCAGAGGCATGCAACAGGACCGGGATAACCATTTGAGGGAGACTTTGTAGGCACAAGGGTGAAACATGAATCAGCACAAAGTATGGCTTCTGAAAACTTCCTTCTTGGCTCAAAACAACAATAAAGCCCTATGCTGGGCGCTCCAAGTTCCATGGGAACGCTGCAGGTTGAGCAAGTGATTTGGAAACATCGCAGTCAACAAGCTGCCGTCTCCCGGTGCGCGCCTTCTCACTGAGTTCTAAATGAAAGCTGTTCATTAGGGCGACAGGTTTACCATCTTGCAATGAGAATTGCTGGGAGGTTTTTCCCCCTGAGGAGGAGAAATCATGTTTGAGTAGTGAGCACAGTTGCAGGGGACAATGTTTTCGTGGCTGTGGCTGTGGGAAGAGCTTTATTTGGGGATTTTTCCTCTCCGTGTCAGGAGCACAGGAGAAAATGACTCCAATGAGCTTTGCTGCTGCAGTTTTATGGCACTGCCAGGATGCTGGGTCTGAAATTGTGCCCATTGCTCAGAGCTCAGTATCTGTTCCTGGGAACTGGGAGGCAGGGGTCGCATCAGTGCAGTCTGGAGGTTCCCAGGTTGGGGGCAGCACAGGCCTCTGGCCAGCCATTTGGCCTGGAGCCCCGGCTTCAGCAGATCCAGCCCTAGCGCAGAGCACAGCAGAGCCTGGGCTCAGGGGAAAAGTCAGGGTTGGGAGCTAGGGAGGGGCCCACCTGGGGAAGGCTTGCTCACTCACTCGCTCAAGCAGGGGCAGAGCTGGGAGAGGGCCCCCAGGGCAGTCCTGAGCAGAGGACACCACTGCCACCAGGGAGCCAGGCCAGAGGCCAGAGGGAGAACTTACTCCATACAAGCCAGGTTTGAAGGTGGCGCAGAGGCAGGCTGGGGCTCAGCAGCCGAGAGCTCCATGCTCCAAGGGCACAGATCCCCACCCTCAAGGCTGTGAGGGAGTGCTGTGCAGGGCAGGACACCTGGAGGCAACTATCAGTGCAGGCCCAAGAGACACCAGCCTGCAGCTGCTCAGGAGCCAGGTGGGCTTCAGGGAGGAGGTGGGCAAAGCAGCCTTACCTCCCCTGCAGGGCCGCCTCCCACCTGAACAACCTTCTGGCGGCAGTGTCTGACATCCCTGTGCAGAATCATCTCTGTCCCCACCGGAGGCCCCTGGGGCCGAGTGGCTTCGCTGCAATTTTGGGAGTGTGTGGGATCTGCCCTGGGACCCCCTCTTCGTGGGGCTGCCAAGCTGGGGTATCATATTGCAGCCGCTGGTGGTCATCTCAACACTTTGTGGGCACTCATGAGAAGCAGGAAAGCAGGTGGGCGCCAATGAAAGGAGACTGACCAATGACATCCACACACCTGGACGCAGGGGGGACTGTCAGCCCCAGCGTCGCAACACGGTGGCTGGAGGAGTGTGATCTTCCTCCCCTTAGTGCTCCTTCCCCAGCCTGGAAGATGCTTTCAGGGCCTTCCTTCCACTGAAGCCTCAGTTCCCCCAGAGGGCCAGCTACAGGCTCAGGTGCAGCCCGAGGGGAGGAGTTTCATGTGGGGGGAGGAGTTTGGTGAGGGGAGGAGTTTTGTGGGGGGAGGAGTTTCATGTGAGGGGAGGAGTTTCATGTGGGGGGGGAGTTTCGTGGGGGGAGGAATTTTGCATCGGGGGAGGAGTTTCATGTGGGGAGAGGAGTTTTGTGTGAGGGAAGGAGTTTCGTGTGCGGGGAGGAGTTTCATGTGAGGGGAGGAGTTTCGTGTGGGAGAAGGAGTTTCGTATGAGGGGAGGAGTTTCGTGTGGGAGGAAGAGTTTCGTGTGTGGGGAGGAGTTTCACGTGAGGGGAGGAGTTTCGTGTGGGAGGAGGAGTTTCGTCTGAGGGGAGGAGTTTCGTGTGGGAGGAAGAGTTTCGTGTGTGGGGAGGAGTTTCACGTGAGGGGAGGAGTTTCGTGTGGTGGGGAGGAGTTTCGTATGAGGGGAGGAGTTTCGTGTGGTGGAGAGGAGTTTCGTGTGTGGGGAGGAGTTTCACGTGAGGGGAGGAGTTTCGTGTGGGAGGAGGAGTTTCATATGAGGGGAGGAGTTTCATGTGGGAGGAGGAGTTTCGTGTGTGGGGAGGAGTTTCGTATGAGGGGAGGAGTTTCGTGTGGGAGGAGGAGTTTCGTATGAGGGGAGGAGTTTCGTGTGGGAGGAGGAGTTTCGTGTGTGGGGAGGAGTTTCACGTGAGGGGAGGAGTTTCACGTGAGGGGAGGAGTTTCGTGTGGGAGGAGGAGTTTCGTGTAGGAGGAGGAGTTTCGTGTGGTGGGGAGGAGTGTCATGTGACGGGAGGAGTTTCGTGCGGGGGGAAGAGTTTCATGTGGGAGAAGGAGTTTCGTGTGTGGGGAGGAGTTTCACATGAGGGGAGGAGTTTTGTGGGGGGGAGGGGTTTCATGTGTGGGGAGGAGTTTCTTGCGGGGGGAGGAGTTTCATGCGGGGAGGAGTTTCATATGGGGGAGGAGTTTCATGGGGGGGAGGAGTTTCGTGTGTGTTCTGTGGTGCCGCCTGCTGAGGGCATAGGCATGTGTCCCTCCATTTCTGTTCTCTCCCCCAGCCTGCCTCAGGCCACGTCCAGAGAAGCCACAGAAACTCCAGTAACTGCATGTCAGCTGAGACCCCAACCCAGAGCCGTGGGCGGCTCAGGGCTCTGGGAGACAGATTTGTGGGACAGCTGCCTGCCTCCCTGCAAGGTCCATCCCCCGCGAAGTCACAGCCCTGTTGGGAGGGGCTCCCACTGCGTCATGAACGCTGGTCCTCGGCTCACCTCATGTTGGGGGCACCTGGGGATGGAATTCCAATCCCAGCTCCAGCCTTGATCAGCCCTGTGGCAGGTGCGGGCCGCCCTTTGCTCCCAGCCTTGGCCTCCCCCATCCTGGGGGATGACCAGGCGCCTCACCGAGCTTTGGGAGAGAGGGTCCTGGTAAAGGGTACGCAGCGTCTCCAAGCTGCATGACATAGCAGGTGCTAAGGAACTCAGCTGTTGGCAGGGTTTGTTAAGAGAGGTGCAGGAATGTGCTGAGGTCACACCATGGGGACAGGACAGAGCCAGGATCTGAAACCCCCCCCCCAAGGGATAGGCCATTCTAGACTCCTGGCGTTGCATGTCACAGGCTGAGTGGGGACCTGGCAGGAGTCTAGGGCCAGCCCTTAGGGCGGGTGGAGCCACGGGGCCTCTCCTTCTCCAGGAGCAGAAGTGCCCCATCCTCCTGCCTGCTGGGCCGAGGCCTCTGGCGAGCCGATGGGAGATAAGACCACTGGCTGGAGCTGTGCAGACTGGCTGGTAGTTTTCCGTCATCCCCGCAAATGACAAACCTTGCAGGAGGCAAGGTTGGGCTGGAGGGTCCCTCCTCCTCACCTCTGAGCAATGTGACCAGGCTTACCTTTCCAGAACCTCTGGGCTGGGCTTGGGAGCCAGTCTCTCCCATCCTATGCAGGCCCCTGTGGCTATCCAGCCACCCCATGGCTTACTGAGCCTGAGAATAAATTTGAACTGGGGTGCTGCACTTCACAGTTTACAAAGCACACCCACACACACCTCCAGGAATCTCCTCCCACCCACTGCCCCTGCGAAGTCCACGTCAATATCCGCATCTACAGATGGAGAAGTTAAATAATGCCAAGAGGACAGAGGGGACTCTGTACTTGCTGCTCAATTTTTCTGTGAATCTAAAGCTGCATAAAAAAATAGTCTATTAAACAAAATGTCATGTAAACGGAGCCAGGGAGCACCTTGACTTCAAGGTGGGCTTCTCTGGCTTTGCGGCTCACCCAGGCCTTTGTGTGCAGCTGCAGCTTGCCCTCTTCACTGCTGAGTAGTATTCCATTGTCTGGAGGCACCTGCAATTTGTTTATCCATTTACCAGTTGTTTGGGGTTGTTTCCAGTTTTTTGCTATTGTGAATAAAGCTATCACGAACATTAAAAACAAAACAAATACTGGCCAAGGGTTGCACAGGTGGCAGACTGCAAAGCCCAGCTCAGCAGGGAACCAGCAAAGCCATGTGGCTGCCTCCAGAGTCAACACGGCCCGGACCCGCCCTCCGAGGAGCCAGCACCTGAGCTGGCCTGGCTGCTGCACGGCCATGTGACGGCCACATAACGGCCACCTCCTCCCAAGGCTCCCTCAGTGCAGGCCCACAGGAGGTGTGGCCTTGGGAGGAGCTAGGACACAGATCACAGCCTTGCAGCCCCACAGACTTGCCCATGGGACAGGCCTCATGTTCCTGTACCACCAGTGGAGGGACATCAAGGACTCCTCTCCACGCCCAGAGCCACAAACAATCTTAGATGCTGCACCTGTATCCTCGCCAGTCCAGGGACATGAGTGTGGACTGCCCAGCCCTGCCCCTCCCCTGCTGGGGTATCTGGTTGTTGCTTAACAGCCCCAAGGCTCACATTTCTCAACTGCAGGGGCGTCAAAACCCTCTCTGTAGGCCGGGCACAGGGGATCACGCCTGTAATCCCAGCACTTTGGGAGGCCAAGGCGGGTGGATCACCTGAGGTCGGGAGTTCGAGACCAGCCTGGCCAACACGGTGAAACCCTGTCTCTACTAAAAATACAAAAATTAGCCAGACATGGTGGCAGGTACCTGTAGTCCCAGCTACTCAGGAGGATGAAGCAGGAGAATGGCTTGAACCTGAGAGGCAGAGGTTGCAGTGAGCTGAGACTGTGCCATTACACTCCAGCCTGGGCGACAGAGTGAGGCTCCATCTCAAAAAAACCAAACCAAAACAAAACAAAAACCCTCCCTGTAGGGTCAGAGTGAGGCCCCAGCACAGCCACGGGGGGAATGGGCCTTCCCTGACCTGGTTAGCACCAGGCACCCTGCCAGCACTTTCCATGGGCTTCTCAAAATTGCCCCCCACACAGCAGGTACTGTTACAGTCCTTGGGCTACAGCTGGGGAAATCAAGGCAGAAGAAGGAGGGAACTTGCCCCCATCACAGCCCCATGTGGGGAGGGAAATGGACTCGGGAGGTGTCATGGGCCAGGGTGTGTCCTCCCCAAATTCCTATGTAGAAGCCCTGACCCTCAGGACCTCAGAATGGGCCTGTGTTTGGAGACGGCTTCTTTAAAGGGGTAATTAAGGTAAACTGAGGTCATATGGGTGGGCCCTAATCCAGTCTGGCTGGTGTCTGGTAAGAAGGGGAGATGAGGACACAGACACACACAGAGGGAAGAACAGGTGAAGACATGGAGAGAAGACGGTGTCTGCAAGCCGGGAGGGAGGCTCAGGAGAAACCGCCCCTGCCAGCGCCCTGATCTGGGACTTCCAGCCTCCGGAGCTATGAGATGAGAAGCTTCTGTTGTTGAAGCCGCCCAGGCTGGGGTACTCCGCTAAGGCATCCCCAGCAGACTCACGTGGGGGCTAACCCCAGAGCACCCGCTCCCAGCTACTGCTGCTACAGCTGACCCGACAACCTGCCAGGAGGCGGCTGCCCACACCAACCCACCTTCACCACCCCAACCCACTCAGACAGGGCAGGTCCTTGTATAAAACTGCTACAGTTTGCAATTTTGTACTTGCTTGTGTGGCCGTCTATTGCCTGCCCCATCACAAGACTGCACAGGTCAAGAGGACAGGGGTGTCTCTGTCTTGCTAACCCCGTGTCCGGTGTGCTGTGGGCGCTTGCTATATGTTTTTAGAGGAATGATTATAAGTGTGCATTGGTTTTTGCTATAATGACAGTGAGAATTATAGAAGGGCTTTAAACCGTTGCAGGAAATCATGGAGGTTCTGTGTTTTCTCAGTGTTCTCACGCGCAGCTGATGTTGAATAAATGCTTCTTGAATGAATGAAATGGATGATGGATGAACCAATGGATGGATGGATGAATGAGTGAATGAACAAACTTCCTCTTGGAGAGCAAAGCCAAAGATAGCAGAAGCAGAAGCCTCTGCTGACACCTCACAGATCCGGGAGGGTTGTTGGAGATGCAGTCCCATGGGAATTCTCTTCCAATCTGGAGTTTCTTCTGCCTTTAGAGAGAAGCCTGGTTAATGCTTGGAGGAGGGCCGGTCTCACGGTCAGCCGTGTGTCAGTGAGATCCCATGGAGCACTGTGCTTAGAAGGGTGCCACGCTCAGAAGGCACCCACTTGGGGTTTCGTGCTCTCCAGTTGACTCTTGAAATTCTTAACAACCTTGGCTTTGAGCTTGTGCTTTCTGAGGGATGTATGAAGGGACCAGACCCTTGGCTCACATGTGGTCTCCCCTCTAGCTGACCCCAGGACAGCTGTCATGCCCACTCCCTACCCCGGACACCTTTCCTGGTCTCCTCTCCCCGATCTCATCCTGCAAACAGTCACCTACCACCCCTGGAGGGGCCCAGTGAGACCAAGCGTCTCCTCTCCCCGATCTCATCCTGCAAACAGTCACCTACCACCCCTGGAGGGGCCCAGTGAGACCAAGCAGGCATCCCATGGCATCAGGGCAGGGCAGGGTGGAGGTCACCCCTGGCACGGGTTGGCATTCAGCCCACTCCCCATCCAGACATCCAGCACATTTGGGAATTGAGTTTCCATCCTTGGGGACCTCAGGGCAATGGGCCTATAGGGAGGGGAGACTGGCCTCCCTGAGCCGGCGCTCCAAGCTTTCATTTTGCACAAAGCCAGCCCTCCCTCCCTGCTCCTGCAGCCAGTGGGCCTTTGGGCTCTGAGTATGGCCATGTCACAGGCCCATGGCAGATGCTGTGTACCTGGCCCAACCCCACAGAGTTCCCAATTAGGGTGGGAACAAACCACAAAAGTGCCCACCCTTCAGGTGGTAAACACTCCCTGGAAAGCCGCCTCAGCCACTCTTGGGCCTGGGAAACCCACATCTCCTCTGGAGGCACCGCGGAGAGGGGCTCGGGCTGCCTGCTCTAATTCTGATGTCTGGCTTGGCCGCTGAGCAGCCTGGGGACTTGGGCAAGTCAAGCCACTTAGCCTGGCCGAGCCCCCCCTGGCCCGGGATAACAAGAGTGGGCAAGAGCAGGTGCCTCCCCGCTGAGGAGTAGGGATGTCGTTCTTTGGGATGCCCCTCAGTGGTGGGGAGCTCGCAGGACACTGGGTAACAACGCCTGGCCTTGCACTGCAGCAATCCAGCCACGCGCATTCCCTGAGCTCAGGTCATACTCTCAGCGCTGTGTCTGAAGCCTGTTCCTGCTCTAGACTGGCTAAGCCAGGGCGGCAGTCCTGGATGCCATGGTGTTGTCCTTCTCTGAGGATCACCTGAGGCTGGGTCAGCCTGGGGAACAGACCTTCATGGAGTTGAAGGGGCCCTCATCCCACCCCAAGAGCTGGGTGACCAAGGACTGGCCAGGCGACCAAGAGCCCCTGCCTCAGCAGCCAGCTCCTGCCCGGTAGGCGCCAGAGGGGGTGGACGGGGCAAGTACCCCCAGGTCCTGGTGGAGCTCTGTGGCTGGAAGGGTGATCAAGGGACCGGCAGTTGGGGGACTCAGGTCAGGGGAGAAAGGGCGCATGCAGCATTGCGGAGGCTGGCCAGGCTGCCCAGTGTTCCTGGGTGACTGTGTTGTCCCCTGAGTCCTGTGGCCATTGTGTATCTGTGGCAATCTGAGGGACGCTTTGAGTGAACTAGGGGCATCCCGTGGTGCTGGAGGCACCCCTGCTCCTTGGACATAGCCGAGGAAGAGGCGAGAAGCATGTCCGTTACAAGCATGGATCTCCCAGAGGACCCAGACCTGGGAGCCTGGGATCATCAGCCACATCTGACAGAAGAGAAAACGGAGGTGCGGAGCCTCCCTCCCCGCTCCGTCTGCTCTGAAGACGCTGTCCTGCTTCCCCAACCGGATCAGAGCTGCCTTGAGGGCAGAACTGTGCCTTTGACACGTTCACATAAATTCTTCCAACATTTATTAAGCGCCCGCTGTGTGCAGGCCTCTGTGCGGGGCCTGGGCGTGAGGTGAGACAGAAGCAGGCTGCCTGGAGGAATTTCCTCCCATCCTAGGACAGGGCCTGAGCACCCGGGC
Organism: Pongo pygmaeus; assembly: GCF_028885625.2. Classification (NCBI taxonomy): domain Eukaryota; kingdom Metazoa; phylum Chordata; class Mammalia; order Primates; family Hominidae; genus Pongo; species Pongo pygmaeus. Next base: position 3,846,932 of record NC_072376.2, on the reverse strand, counting down.
TATGCACAGTTGTCCAGGGAGCCCCTCCCCTCCAGCCAAGTCCGTCCTCCCCGTGCCCCCAAGGAGCACTCACCTGGAGGGCCTGTGCCAGGCCAGCTGGGGCTTTTGGGGTTAGGACTAGGCCTGGTCTGCTCAGAACCAACGCCCTGCAGAGCCCAGCCCATTAATGAGCGTGTTTTACGGTTGTTCCTGGGGTCTCCAGGGTCCTCGTGGCTCTGCACAGAAGCTGTGGGAGGTCGGGGGGGTGGGCTTCGGCCCATTTTCCAGAGGACGCAGGCTCAGGGCACCACATGATTCAGTCAGGTTTCAAGCCTGAGTCAGGGGCCCCAAAGCCTGGGGGCTGCACGTCCAACTTTAGCAACCTTGAGAAACCTACCCCAGTGCCAGTTGACAAAAGCGTCACCCACAGTCATTCCTCATCCCATCCTCATAAGGGGGTCCCCGAAGAGGCTTCGTCACGAGACTCTGAAACAGACAGCCCTGAGTGGGCCCAGGTGATATCCATCAACTTCCTACAGCCCTCCTGCCCCTCCCGGCACATGATCAATCGTCTGTTTATTCCCAATTTGCAAATTACACCCCTGAATTCAGCAAACCCCACCTTGGCAGGGAGCCCCAGCCATGGCGCTGGCGACTGCCGGGCTCCGTGGGTTACTGAGCGGTGTGGAGAGGAGAGAATCCCTCTATTGTTTGCCTCCTATTTGAATAGTCGCGGAAACAACAGCAATCAATTTTGAATAACAGCTTCATTTGGACTAATTAGGAGAGGACTGATTTGGTTGAAATTCAGTTTGCAATGGCAGCACACTCTAGGAAACGGGTAACTGATTTTTCACCACAAACATTTTGGCATTGTGTGTCCTGGGTGGGGTGATCTTTAAAAGCAACCTCATTGTTCTGAATTGTTTCTAAGACGACCCAGTAAACACAGAGCCAGGCCTTATTCCCATTGTGAAGGGGCACAGCTCTGCTGTTTTTATGGAGCTGCCGAGGTTTAAGAGCATGAGTTCTGTCAAAAATAATGAAGCAATGCTGGTGGAGTGTGAGTATTGAGCCCTGTCTGATCCCATTGGCTCAACGTGTAATCTAAGCATTGTTTGCGATGGAAAAGGCAGAGCGACTGCTCAAAGTTAGGCGGCGTGGACGCCGGATGCGGAAGATAGAAGACAAATTGGAGAAGTCACATGCATGCTCTGAGCCGGTTTTCTCATCTGTAGAATGAAGCTAATATCGTGGACGGTGACGGCTTGCTGAGGGGTCCCCTGTGGTGGGGTGAGTACGGAGCACAGTCCAGCGTCTGGCTCTGAGACAGCATCTCTCTATGGCAGTCCCTTTCTGGAGCTCAGTTTTCTCATCTGTAAAAGGGGTGCATCGATCCTGCCTGGCAGAATTATGAAAAGCACATGCACAGAGCACCTGGCCCAAAGACTGGCACGTGGTGGGCACACGTCGAACGCCAGCTGCTGGGGTCACTGTCACGTCTGCTCTTTGTCATTATTACACTTGAAGCCACCCCTCTCTGGGCCTCTCTGCAGAGTGGGAAGGGGCTATTGAATTAGACGGCCCCTCAGGTATCTCTTTCCCCAGCACTCACTGAGGATTCTAACAGTCGAGTTGGGCTTCTAAAGGCGGCATGGAAATGTCTGTTTTCATCGATGCTGCAGTCGGTTAAGAGCTGATTAACCAGGGAAAAAGCCCGCCCCCCAAGAGCAGAGCAGACATTGCAGCAGCCGGGCTGCACGTGAGGTGGAAAATCGTCCCCCGCAGCACCAGCCCTCAGCTCCCAGCACGCTGGCCTCTTGTTGTAAGAAGTTTCCACCGACAGCCTGGGGGGCCCGTGTCCTGGCACAGTGGGCACAGCAGGGGTGGCTCTCGGGTTTGGAGTCCGGAGATGATCCTTTCAGGACTTCCACATGGGAGAGGACGGGTGGCTCCATACCTCGGGGGAGGCCTGCTCTGCCCAGCTGCCGCCTGGCCGGATTACTCACTGTCCCTGTGCCCCGCTGGGCTCCCTGCACTGAGCGGGGCAGTGTCTAGTCCAGCCTCTGGGACCTGGGGCTGGGGGAGGGCAGGGTTGGAGGCTCCACGGGTGCTCCGGAGACGGGGCCTGGTCTGAGTCGTGAAGGCCATGTGTGAGGCTGTCACGTGACACCAGGCGGGAAGGGCACTCCTGGGGGACAAAGCATTAATTCACAAAGGCGTGGGGCATGGCCAAGCCAGAGCAGGAAGTGGGATGAACGGAGGTGAGGACGGAGGAGTTGGCAGCAGATTGTGACCTGCCCGGGAGCCCTAGGAGGGTGGGATTGTGCTGGGACAGTCGAGGCTGCACAGCCACAGGCCAGTCTGGGACACCGGGCTGGGAGCCACTCCCCATGGCTGTCTTTCCCCACAGCTTCCCCAGTGCAGAGCCAGGGCCTGGCGGGGAGTGTTGCTGGAATGAATAATAAATGGCCCAGTCTGGTGCAGCTAGAGATGGAGGCCAGGACTGGGATTTGACCATTCCCCCACCCCAATAGGGAATCTGGCATGAATGTCCCGCTGGGGTTCTCTGCAGTCCCCAAAGCCCTCTCCTGGAGGCAGAGTTTCCAGAATTGTGGAGGTCTTGTGGGACTGGTGGTGTTCTAGGTGGGTCTAGCTGCCAACTCCTGGTCTACAGACTTTCCTGTCAACCATGCATCAGGTGGAGAGAGGAAGTTCGTATCATGTTTCCCTTTTCTCCATGGCCGCCAGGCAGCTCTGGGTATGTTTTGTGCTTGGACGTAAGGGCAGAATGTCTTTAACTGAGCTTTCTGGGCCAGCGCCCCACCTCTGCCTTGCATGGTTTGATTCCTTATCAGGACCATCGCAACACTATTGTACCCAAGGCTTTTACTGGGAGCAGCCACAGACCGTCTTGGCAGGAAGGAAGGGCATTTTTGGTCCCCAGAGCTTTCTTTTGGCCAAGAGTTTGCAGTTGACTCTGCTTCCCAGGCAGATCTCAGAGGGGTGGCACTGAGCCCTGCTGGGGTAGAGGCCCTGGCCTTGGCAGAAGACACTGCAGCCTGTTTACACTGGTGGTCAGGCAGGGCATGGCCCCAGGGAGCCTGTCAGGTCCCCAGTCTCCCCATCCTCCTCCACTGCCTGCTGCAATCCATGCTCTCCACGGTCCTGCTGGGTCACAGAGGGCACAGACCCTCGGGAGTGGGGCCGGAGGTCCCCTGGCCACTCAAGGCAAACCCAGTGGGAGGACAGTGGGGACCTCAAGACGGAAAAGCTTCCCCTGGGCCTTGGAGACTTGAGCGTCTCCCTCCTCTGTTCCTCAGCTCTAGGGACCCTCCTATCTTTGTCAGCCCCCACCCCACATCCATGTCATGACCCTCAGATCCCCCCTGGCACGTAGCGGAGGCTGCCCATGCCTGCCCAGGGACGGTGGAAGCACCTGCATAAAGGGGTACCTGTGGCACTCCGCACAGGGCCCTCCGCACAGGGCTGCTCCTCCCCTACCCCTTGCACGTGGGGGCCACCGTGGGCTGATGGGAGTGGGGACGTGGAGGGGTCGTGGCTGTCCAACCAGACTCGAGATGGGCCTGCAGGCGCTGTGTGTTTTGATCCGACGCGGCACGGAATATTTGAGCCCTGCCGATGGATGTGATAGAAAAATACAGCCGGCTGCCAGCACAGCCGGGAAGGGTGGCTTCCTCGCCAGCAAGTGCCACGGCAACGTGTTTCCCCCACCCTCCAGCCCCCACCCCCGGAGTCGGGGGCAGGATCCAAAGCCTGGAGCTGCTTCTATAAAGTACTAACGTTTCTGCCTGTACCAAGGAATATTTCCTTTTGAATTCCATGCTGAGCTGCAATGGAATATTTGGATTCTTTCTTTTCCCTCCTTTCCTACCAACTCAGCCATAGGATTAAAATACAGGAATTAACGAAAACATATGCATGTCTGTGTATATCTGGTAGGAGCTGCATCTGTGACAGGCTTGGGCCAGGTACACAGGAACCCTGAGCAGGACGGCATTCGAGCCAGCACCCTCCACGCAGGGCAAGCTCTCCTCCATCGGTAGTGGCTGCTTTATTTTATTTTGCCTGAAATCTCCCAAGAGCCCAACGGGGAGCTCTGCCCGGGAAATCGGTCATGGAAACCCTGCTCTGTGGCCCGGCCCGGGAATGTGTCCCGTGCTACCTACGACACTGGCTTGGGAGGGGGTGGGATCAGCACGCAGGCTCTCTGCAGAGGGACCTTTCTGAGTCCACAGTTTGCTCTGCCCCCTCACCCCTAGGGGTCCCTGGCCACACAGTCACCTCTGGGCCTCAGTTTCCTCAACCATATATGGGGGTTGACATCATGAAGTCGGCATGAAGAAGTGAGGCAGGCCCAGGCCTCGTCCGTGGAGAGGAGAGCCACTCAGGAAGGCAGGGGCTATGGTGGACAGGTCAGCAGAGGGGAGGGCCCTGCTCTGGGCGTCGAGAAGTCCCCTTGGCGGGTGGTTCCCGGGCTGGGTTTGGAGGCACTCGGGGCTCATGTTACCCTCGGGGTGGGTGTCAGTGCCCCCTTCATGGATGAAGATACCAGGACTCAGAGCAAGGTGACACGTGTCCCTGCAGCAGGCAGGGTGAGAAGCCAGGTTTCTGTCTCTGTTTATCCAGCTGAAAAGAAAGTCTCTCCAGGCGGCAATCAAGATGGAGTGGTGAACATCTGCCAGCTGCAGTCCCGGCCACAGCCCCGGAGGGTGTGACTGGCAGAGTCAGGACAGGAAGAGGAGGAAGGTTTGCTGACATTCTTCCCCAAGCATGTACCAGGCTGCGTGCCCTGCTGTATCCTCGAAGTTAATCTCCCAGGATCCCTGGGTGTGGGGGGGCTGTGGTTATCCCCTTGCAGGGAGGAGGATCTGCAGTTCAGAGGTGACATGCTCAGCTGGCCACACTGCTAAGCAGGTGACAGGACAGGCTCCAGCCCTGGGAGGCTGCATTTCCTCTGCAGACCTCACAGCCCCCAGGGGCTCAGATCAAAACCTGACACTCTGTCCAAGCACCCTCCCACCAGCTTCTCCCCGGCAGCCTGGCACACGGCCCCTCTGCCCAGCCTCCTGTCTGCGTTGTCTCCCCCTTCCCATGCTGGCACCCCATTTCCTAAAACACACTTGCACCTCCTACCTCCAAACCCTTGCTCCTCATGCTGTGCCTCCTCGTGGGGTCTGCCCTTAGCTGTGGGAAGTTGCCCATTCCTGAAGACCTCCCAGGAGGCAGTAGGAAATGGTGGAGATACTCAAGAAATACTTGTTATCTGGTTGAATTTGGGGCCAGGAAACCTGGGCCCTGTTGGGTATTATCACCAGCTGTGTGACCTCAGGCGGGTTAATCCACCTCTCTGAGCCCCATGAAATGTACTAGTTATCCCATGAAATGCTGGTGCTCTCAAGGGAAGGGTGCCCTGGGTGGGACTGGGGGTCTTGAGTGCTGGCAGGTGAGGGGTTGGGGGTCTGCCCTCCCGTCTTGCAGTTGTGAGTTTTGGACCCCTCCTGCCGGCTTGGTAAGATGCAGATTCTGGAGCAGAGATCCTGAGCTCTGAGGTCTTTCTCACGTGTGTGCAGTGATTCCCTCGCAGCCCCAAGGCCTGCCCTCAGAGTGTCCCTGGGTGCGATGCCAGCCATGGAGTCTCTGAGGTGGGGTCTCCTGTGGTCCCAGGCTCAGGGGGTAGATTGCCCAACAGATTGGCAGGCCTGGCAGGGTCCAAGAGGGCTCCCAGGACCCCCTCCACTTCCCAGGTGGGGCACCGAGGCCCAGAGAGCAGGGATTTGTCTGAGCCAGTGCAACAGCTCCAGGACAAGCTGGGCCAACAGCTCAGGACTCCCTGCCCAGGCCTGGTCGGGGGAGGTCACAGATGTCCTCATCAGCCTTGACTGGCCATGTTCTCCACCTCTCCCCTGCCCCCACTGCTGCCTGTATCTCCCCACCCGTGTCTGAGACTAGCACACAGCAGGTGTGAGCATTAGCACATGTGCCAGCTGTGGACACGGCTGGCAGAGCTCTTCCCAGCTGGGGTATTCTGAAGACCCATCATCTGGGGTAGAAGCCAGGCAGCTGCAGCGAGGGGGTTCTCCAAGGGCCAACTCTGGCAAGTCAGGTCCCCCTGCTCTGGAACCTGACTTCGCGGATGGGGGCTTGCAGAAGAACACAGAACCCAAGGCTGACCCCTCCCCAGGCAGACCCTGGCCCCCTATGCCAAAGAGAGAGGTGGGTATCCAGGATGGATCTGGGCTGGGCTCAGCAGCCAGGGTCTGGCAGGGGAGGGTACACATAGGGAAGCCCAGGGGGTCCTCCCAGAGATGGGAAGGAGGACGAGAATGGGGAATGGATGGTCACAAGCAGGAGGCCTGACACAGCCCCTGCACGCCTACCGAGCTGTCTATGCGTGTGTGTTGGGGGGACCCCCGCCCAGCTCCTGCCAGGCCCAGGTCCCGCTTTTGCCCCTCCACTCCAGCCATCCTGGCAGCTTCCAGGCCCTGTGATGGCTGAGTCTGAGCGGTCCCTACACCATGAAGGCCCAGCACCAGGAAGCCCACCTTGGTATTCTGTCCCCCACTTTCCACTGCCTTCCTCAGGCAGCAGTGTGAACAGTGTGGACATCCGCTGGGCCTGACGGTGGAGCAAGGGGGAAAGGCAGGGCTGCACTGGGGAGACCCTGGGAGCACCACAGGAAACAGGCCGGCCCCAGGCCCCTCCCCAGCCACTGGTGGTTGGTCCCACTCCACTGCTCTGGGGCCTCAATGACTTTCAGTTTGTTTCGGAAATAAGAAAGTGCCTGTTGTTCAACCTGGCTCTGGCCAGGCCTCTGGTCTAAGAGTGATGGTGTGGTGGTTTGCTGGCCTCACACCCACCCTCTCTCCACCCAAGAGCCACGCCCACAAAACGTTCAGAGCCAGGAGGACTAGCTCAAAGCTACTGGGAGGCTTGGACTGGAAGAGCCCCACCTCTTTCCTCGGGGAGGCCCTGAAAATCAGAGTGCAGAAGGACGGGGGCAGGGATGGGAATGCAGGGAAGGCAGTCCCCCAGAATCTAAACTTGGGGGTTTTAGGCTCCTTTCACCTCTTCGATACTCTCAGCACAGGAATTTTGAGTACATATTTTCCATGTACATAAAGGATTAGCTTGAGAAAAAGCAAGACCCCTCCTTCTCATGCAAGAAGGAAGTTGTAACCTGGAGGCCCAGGGTGCCCTCCGTCCAGCCTTGCGGGGCGGGGGAATGGGGGGGAGGGTGTCAGGCAGGGTGAGGGTCTGGAAGATACCCCCAGCCCCCAAGCTCAAGGACTGACTGCGGCACCCAACATTAGATTACAAAGGTTTATTTAGAAAATAGTTTGGTTGTTTTGGCTGTTGTTTTTGGCAAACATTTAAATACTTTCAGTAATCAAAGCTTGTCGGTGCTTTCTCCTTGCCCGCTGGCAGCCACCCCCCGACTAGGTCCTGGAGAAGTCAGCCCTTGGTCAGACGGGGATGGGGAGTGGTAGTGTGTTTGGTGGGCTCCTTGCTTGCCCATATAGGGGGCTACCTCTGCCACTGCTCTCTAAAACCCTGACCTCACAGCCATACCTCGGCAGGGCTCCCAGAGCTGGATCCAGGCAGGGAGCCCCAGAAGCAGCCCCTTGCTGACGCGGGAAGGCAAAGGGGTCTCCCCCTCTCTCCTCCCCACTCCCCGGAGCCCGGCTATCTCTCTGCCAAGCTCCTGCCCTGCCGCACCCTCCCCTGCGTCCTGGAGGCCAATCCATCCCCGGGTCTCTGGGAAAGCTCCCCTGTCCGGGCCGCCCCTTCTGCCCAGCCCCGAGGGCGGAGCTGTCCAGGATTCCCAGGCGGGTGCGAGTCACTGCCTGAAGCCCCTTCTCCTCTGTCGGAAGAGGATGTGCTTGAAGGATCGCCGGAAGTCCTGGTTGAAGACCGTGTAGATGACCGGGTTGAGCGAGCTGTTGCAGTAGCCGATCCAGAAGAAGAACTTGAAGAGCGGGCCGGGCACCTGGCAGGCCTCGCGGCAGATGCCGTACAGGCTGTAGCTGAAGAAGAAGGGGAACCAGCAGAGCACGAACACGCCCATGACCACGGCCAGCACGAAGGTGAAGCGCTTCTCGCGCGCCTGGGCCACCTTGCGGCGGCACACGCTGCTGCGCGCCCGGCGCCGGCGCGACAGGAAGAACTCGACGGAGCGCGAGCTGGCGCGCGACAGGCGGCCACCGGGGCCCGGGGACCTGGAGGCGGTCAGCGCCCCCGACTCAGCCGCCCCCGGCCCCGCCCCCTGCCCGTCCGCGCCGCCCGCGCCCCCCTCAGCGCCCGCTCGCCGCCGCCCGCCCCGCCGCAACGCGCCCCGGCGCCGCCGCCTCTCGGCCGCTGCGCTGCTCTCGTCCGGCTCCACGTCGGCGGGCGGGGGCGCGCAATGCCCGTTCTCGCCTGCGCCTGCCGCCGCGCCCAGCCCGTTTTCGGTAGTCGGGGACGCACCGTCGGGGCCCACGGGGGCGCGCTTCTCGCTGAGCGTGCGCGTGCGCAGCTTGGCCACTCGGTAGATGCGCGCGTAGACCAGGCCCATGATGAGGCAGGGCGCGAAGAAGGAGCCGATGCAGGAGGACAGGATGTACCAGGTCTCGTCGTTGAGGCCGCACTGCGGGTAGGCGGCGCCGTCGGGCTGGCGGTAGAGAGAGACCAGCGGCGGGAAGGAGATGACGGCCGAGATGAGCCACACGGCCACGATGGTGGCCTTGACGCGGCGTGGTGTGCGCTTCAGGTTGTACTCGACGGCCTGCGTCACCGACCAGTAGCGGTCCAGGCTGATGGCACACAGGTGCACGATCGACGAGGTGCAAAACAGCACATCGAGCGCCAGGTACACGCCGCACCACACCTGCCCGAAGTACCAGTAGGCCATGAGCTCGTTGGCCAGCGAGAAGGGCATGACCAGCGTGGCCACCAGGATGTCGGCCGAGGCCAGCGACACCAGGAAGAGGTTCTGTGGAGCGCGCAGCGCCCGGCTGGTCAGCACAGCGATCACCACCAGCACGTTGCCCACCACGGTAAAGACGATGAGGAAGCCCACCACGGCAGCCAGCCCTGCCACCGCGCCCGCTGAGTACTGGCCGCGCGGCGGCCCCCAGGAAGCCCCCGAGGCATTGACAACCCCGCCGCTGCCCCTCTCGCCCGCGCCGCTCGCATTGGGGCCCGCCGCTGCCGCCACCGCCAGCGCCGCCGCCAGCGCCGGGGACGCCATGGTCCTCCCGCGAGCTACGCGGTCCCTCCTGGAGCCGGGGCGCAGCCGCGGCAGCTCGGGCGCCCCCCAGCCGGGGTCGGCGCCCGCATCGCCGCCTGCTGCTCGGGCGCGCCCGCCGGGGACCGCAGCGCCCCGCAGCCGGCCCTCGGCCGTGGTGGCTCGGCGGGCGGCGCGCCGGAGAGCGTGGCTGCCGGGCTCCCCGCAGCTGCCAAGCGCGTAAGTGCAGAGCAGGAGGCGCCCGGAGCGAGCGGCGACGCGGCGGCGGGGGGAGGGGGGCAGGTCCCGGGGTCCTCGCGCGGCCCCGCCCTCGTCCCGGCTCACGGGGAGCGCCCCGGCGGCGAGCCCACGGCGACGCGGCGCCCGAGCGGGCGTGCCTGAGCGGCCCCGCGGTCCCGGAGCCCGGCCGGGGCGCAGGCGACAGGCGGCGGCGGCCCGGGCGCTCCGCCTCCCATCCGGCCGGCTAGGGCTTGGTGCGCCGGGGCGCCGGCCGCCGCTCCTCCGGGCCCCCGCGCCCGCGTGCTCCCTCCGGCTCCAACTTTACTTTCCCGGGCGGGGCGCCGGCGCCGCCGCGAGTCCTCCGGCTGCTCCCGGGCGCTGGCGCCCCCCGCAGTCCACGCTCGGCCGTGCGGCCGCCGCCTCGCTCGCCAGAGCTGCGCCGCCGCCTCCTTCGCCGCCGCCGCCGCCCTGCGCTGGGAGCGAGTGCGGCCGCCTGGGTTCGGCTTCCAACTTGGGTCGAGTTGCGCAGCGGGGCGGGCGCGCGGGGCGGGGCGGGCCGCGGGCCTTGGGGAGCTGGCCGGGAACCGGAGCCCGCGGCCGCCTGGTCGACCCTGCCCGCGCGGCGCCGGGGAGGAGTCCGGGGCGGCGGCGCGGGGCGCGCGCTCGGCGAGGGCGCCCCCTCCAGGGCCGCCTGCAGCCTGCGGGACGGGGCCGAGCGGCGGCCGGCCTGGGCGGTGAGTTCCAGAAGCTGCTCTTTCTAAGACGGGAGCCTCCTTCGCCTCCCCCGGCGCAGGCATGGGCGCAGGCGGGGGCGCGCACACGCGCGCGCGCAGCACGGGCGGCTCGGGGTCCATGGCCTGATGGCAGAGCAACCTCTCGCAGCCTGGGGGAGGACGCGACGCTGCCTGGGTGCGCACAGGTCCTGCCGAGCTCAGGGTCCGGACCAGATCCTGGATCGGCGCTCCCCGTCAGAGCCACCTCCGCACCCACCCCGGCCTCAGTTCCCTCGGCCCACTTCCCAGCGCTGCTGGAGCATGAATCATAACTAACGGCGGTGCCTGTGGAAGCCCTGGGCAAGCTCCCAAGCTCTGCACCCATGTTAGCAGTGATTGAAGTTTAATCCTTAGGCTCTCAGGCCCTGCTTTTAAATGATGGAGAGGTGTTCAAAGTCACCACCTCTGACAAACACCCAGAACGGAGCTGCCTGGATGATGAGCTTTTTGCAAGGGTGGGCTCAGGGGAGAGCGGCCGTTGAGGTAGCCCCCGTGTACCCTCGCCCCCGTCCGTGCACCTCCATTCTGCAGATGTGCACTGTCACGTGCACTGCCACTCTGTGGCCCAAGTTAGGCGCTGGCTTCTGCCTCCAGGCAGCCTGGGGTCTGTGGGAGAGGGACTTCCAGGGACAAGGTGATCCAGGAGAAGAGCTGGAGTTCTCAGGCCTGACGTTTCTCTGCTAGGACCGAAGGGACGACCCTTCCCCCAGCCATCCAGAAACGAACCCCAGCTGGCTGGTCTCTCCCTGCCTGGGTCCGCAGGAGAGAGGGAGGGAAGGTCTGTCCATCCTGTGGCTAGAACCGGCGGGGAAGGGGCGCTTCTGAGAGCCCGGGAGGTCATAATGAGGAGGGGCTGGAGTGACTGCCCCACCCCCGGGATGCCTATCCATGCCAGTGGCCTGGGGCAGCTTCTCTCTGAACTCCTGAAGGGCGCCAGCTTTAGCCTCAGAGCCTGTCGTGTTCTCAGCTGCTCAGCCCTACTGGGGAGCATGTCTGTCTCCGCAGAGACACTGCCAGGAGCTACGGCTTCGTTCTTCACCATGTTTGTCACCAGCAGGGCCTGCACTGGGGGTGTGGAGGCCGAGCCGGGGCCAGGCAGAAAGCAAATATTTCAGATGATGGGCCTGCCAAGCAGGGGCGCGCTTTGGAGCCAAAGCCTTCCGTGCCAGTCCTGTGCTAGTCTGGGGCACATACGCCCTTCGGGGAAGCAAAAGGCCATGGCTGTCCTGTGGGAGGTGTGTGACCCGGGGACGGTGGAGAGTCAGCATCCTGGCTAAAGGCCCTCCTGGTTCTGGTTGCCTAAAAGGTGCCACCTGTCCAGGGCACCTGGAGGTGCATTTTTCAGGGAAGCCCACACACACCTGCTTCCTTCATGGTCGGCCCACTGGAGCCCTTGTCTCTATTGAGCCCTCTGCGATGGCAGAGAGTGAGGGGGGCCTGGCCTCAGTTGAGGTGCACACCATCTGTGGGTGGATGGTGCCACCCACTGAGGTGAATGCGCTGACAACCGTCAGTGCCCTGGGGCTCCTCCCCCAGCCTGGGAGTGGGGTTGTCAAGGAAGCCTTCCTGGAGGAGGTGACCAAACTGTGCTTAGAGAATGAGGAGGTGTTATGAGGAAGGGGGAGGCCTCTGTAGGCTGTCCTTCCTCCAGTGGGGGTGGGCTTTGTACTGGGGGCGTGGGGAGACAGGAGGACTCAGGAAAGAGCAGTGGCAGGGGCCAGATGCAGGCTTTGGAGAAGGTCTCTCTCACTCGGCATCAGCGTGCCTCCCACCCCCATCCTGAAGGGCTCTCTTTTTGAGAAGTGCTTTGGGGGATGCACAGGGGCATGGGGATCTATCTAGGATCCTGGCTCCTGTGTTCCCAAGAGATGGCAGCCCAGGCACAGGAATTTGGAGGGAAAAGGACACGGAGCAGCTGGGGCCCTGAGCCAGATGAGCCTCCCGCTGCCCAGGAAGGCTGAAGGCAGGGGCCACTCATGGCCAGGCTGAGGGCATCTGGAGTGCCTGGCCAGTGAGTGGCTCAGGCCCTTGGGGACAGCAGCCAACATGCTGACATGCTGCTGGCAACACCTCCTGGCATGACCAGGGAGGGGGCAGAAGGGTCCACTCCAGGGCCTGGATGGAGCCAAGGGGCAGAAAGCTGGGGCCCAGTCGTTAGGAGAAGCGAAGCCCTGGGCCGTGCATCGGGATTGCATTGCACGCAGGCCTGCCTGTGGTGGGAGGCCCCGGGGACCGCAGCTGTTTGCAAGGGAGCTGGAGAGGCCTCTTCCCCTAGACCTTGAAATTAGGCTTGAGGAACTGTTCCAGATTGTCCGTAACAAGCAGAACAGCACGCACCCGGCAAGACTTCCTGTCCTGACGAGGCACGATGCGAGCTGGGCACGACCAGGAGGGGCGAGGAAGGAGGGTGCTGGGGGAGTCAGGCTGCACTGGCGGGGGTTGTGTGGGCTGTCTGTGTGTACGTGTGCATGGGGATACATTGCGGAAGTGGGCACATTTCAGAAGGGAAACCTAGAGATGTTTCCTAGAACTGAGAACCTAGAAGTGGTGCTTCCTGGAGCTGCAGAGGCGAACCTGCCTGTATCTCACCCATGATACGTGGGGCCCAGGAGGACAGGGTTGGTCCAGCAGGGCCATACAGCCGTGGGACACTGGGCCCTGGCTGCTGTGCCAGAGAGAGCTGGGGGCCGCCGGGCAGACCCTGAGAAGGGATGTGGGTGCGCACCTGCTGGGTGCCTGCCTGGGATGCCGCGCTCTGGGCTTCATGAGCAGCCTCAGCTCGGGTGGAGGGGAGTTTGGCTCCTTGAGCCCCCTCCCTGCGCATACAGGCATGCATGCACATACACACGTGTACAGTGTCCACGCACACATATGTATCCACACACATCCTTGTGCACACATAGATCCATGCACGCACATGAATATATGTATCATGAATACATACGTGTGGGCATGCAAGCATGAACACCCATACACACATATATCCACACATGCAACCTATTCATGCACACTTGCCTGCGTTCACACACACATGCACGCACACTTCCACACACACACTGTCTACATATACTATATGGATTCTACAGTGCGTCCATGCACACAGAAGATACACACATGTATGCACATATACATGTTCACACACATGCACACATGCCTACGTGTGCATACACATGTCCATGTACTAGTCACATGCAGGTGCATACATACATATGCACTAACATACACACGTGCTTTTTGCACACATATCTCTACACATGCATATATATCACACTGGCATATGTAGAAATGACGTACCCATGCTATGCACACACCTGTGCATACTGCATGCACACACACCCTTCCTTATGCAGATGACACGAATCATGCACATTGCACACACGTGTGTATGCCTGTGCTGCACACATCTGTCCCTATGCATGACCCTAGTCATGCATGTGCACACATGGCTTCGCACATATGGATGTGTACACACATATGTAGCACATGTGGCCTTGCCCACCCGCCTAGGCTGAGGAGAAGATGTATTTCTGGGTTGCTGCTGCAGCCAGCTCTTCCGGGGCTGCGGCTGGGTTCTGCCTCGCCTGCCTGGTCTGCACAGCTCCACCTGGCTCTTGCAGTCAGCCTTCCTCTCCACGCTGTGAGGACATTTCTCACTAACTCTTGTGGACCCTGGGCCTGACTATGTGCTGTCCGCAGGCCTGGATGCCCTCTGCCTCATCTTTCCTGGGGCTCGCGTCCTTCAAGAATTGTCCCATGATGTTCCTCCTTCAGGAAGCCTCCCTGACCTCCCAGGCTGGATCTGGGCCACTTTTGCTGGCCTCCTGCATGTCCCATGGGGCGTGGCCATCATCAGTAACCATATGTCTCAACTGTGTCCCATCCCCACTGCCTGGTCCAGGGCCGGGCTCTCAGCTCACAGAAGGAGCTGAATGAAGGCCTGGTGGCAGGATGGGTGCCGTGAAGGGCAGATGGGCTTGTGGGCCTGGCTCCAGCCTCCTTAGCCACACCGAGGCTTGCTGGGTGCTCAGTGCAGGGGGTGCCTTCACCTGGTGGCTGCTTGTGCCAGACCCCAGTGCCCCTGGCTAACAGGCCCTTTTCTTGGTTCCGTGGAGTTTGGGATCATCAGATGTGGCTTTAGGCTCCTGCTCATTCCCTTACTTACTGTCTGGCAGTGGGGGAGCCTTCTGGCTTCCAGGACCTCAGTTTCCCCTGTCTGTAAAGTGGGAGCATTGGACCAGAGCATTCTGAGGCCCATGACAGCCCTGAGTGACCCCCTCCCCCAACTTGGCTGTGAGCTCCTGGGGGTGGGGGTGGCGCCTGCCTGCCCATCTCTGCCCTCGGTTGGTGTCCGCAGGGGAAAGGGAAGAGGCTGGAGTCGGGGAGAGACCCCTCTCCACTCAGCCCTCGTGGGTGCGGGAACCGAGGGAAGCCAGCCCTATCTTCTTGTCTCAAGACCAAGAGGACATATTTTCTCCCTGGAGCTGAGCTGAGCTTTCTTTCCCTATGTTTATTTGAAATTTCATTTTTAAAGACGAGTCAGGGAAAAATGAGGCTTGCTTCTCTCCCTGCCCCTCCCTGAAGAATTCCAGAAGCTGATTTGTCTTGTCAGGATGTGGCAGGGAGCCGTGGCCTGGGCTGGCTGTCTGAGCTGTTGCATATTGATCAGCATTGATGGGTTTGGCACAGTTGAGTTCTTACAGAGCTGGCGGAAGTCCCTCTGGAGAAAGAACTGCTTCGGGGACTGGCTTTGATTTGCAATGAGTGTAACAGATTAAAGCAGTGGGTCAGCATGTCTTATTGAGCACCAGGTGTGTACCCCAGCCCTGGCCCTGCTGGGGTCCAAGCTCAGATCCCCGCCGCCCCCCACCCTCTCGGCTGCCACCCAGCCCCACCTCTGCCCGCCCGCTGCACCTGCTCCAGTCTCCACCTGTATCCTCCTGCTAGGGGCTGTCCGCTGCCCCCTAGCTGCCTGAGCCTGACATTCAGGGCCCTCCAGTGCCCAACCTCAACCCACAGCCCTTCACTGGTTCAGTTGTCATGCAGTCCGCAGACACCAGGGAGCATCCTCTGTGTGCAGCCCTGGAGATGTAGAGGTGACGACGGCAGGGTGGCCCAGAAGACCTCACCTCCTGCTCCACCATCCTGGGCCTGGGCCTAGCCGGGTAGGCTGGCAGCAGGCCTGCTGCCTGGACTCTGGGTTCGAGCTGGCTGGGTTTTCCTCTGTGACCTTTCCCAGCCTTGGTGGCTGCCGTGCACACTCCTCAGAATGACGTCTGCAGAGCTCTCAGCCTGGGGCCTGCCCGTCGCAGGGTGGTTGCAGGAGGGAGGCCACTTGACCCCGTTCAAGCCAATGAAACCTCCCTGAGGACAAGGGTGAAATGTGCCAGAAGGCCCACTGCCTGCCTTCCTGCTTGGTTGGGCACACGTGAGGATGTGATGCCCGGAGCGGCAGCAGCTGTCATGTGGCCAGGAGGAGCTGAGGATGAGGATGAAAATCATGGAAAGAAAGAGGGTGTGTCCCCAGTGCCATTGTTCTTGAGCCTGCAAGAACCCACCCGGGACCCACCCTTTGGCCAGACTTCCTCCTGCCGCGGGAGGTACTAAGTGGACTTACTGTTTTACCCTTTTAGGGAGGAAGGTTCTGTAACTTGCAGCTGAACGCGTCCAAGCCATGAGTTGTCCCCCAAGCTCGTGAGTTGTCCCCAGCTCAATTCTGCCTCCTTTGGAGAGTGACGTCCCACACACCCATGCAACTTGCATGCCAAAAGGACTTTGCAGACATGACTGAGGACCTTGCATGCGGGAGGTGATCCCCACGACACCTGTGGACCCGGTGTCATCAAGGTCCTCGTAAGTGAAAGAGACGGGAGGATCCCAGAAGAGGAGGTGTGATGGCAGAAGTGGAGGTCAGAGTGATGTGCAGACGGGACCACTGGCTGCAGGATGCGGTGCTTCTGGGAGCTGGAGAGGCCAAGAGGCAGACTCTGGCCTGGAGCCTCCGGAAGGCACCGGCCCTGCAGACCACTTCAGACTTCTGATCTCCAGCGCTGGAAGAGGAAGCTTGGTGTGGTTCTAAGCGGTGGCATTTGTGATCATTTCTCACCGCAGCCACAGTAGATGGAGGCAACGCCCACGGGTGTTTGAGGGATGGATGAGTGGAAGCATGCGTGTGGTGGAGGCCACTCCACCGTCAAATTCCAGACAGTCCTGAGGAACGCCCGCTGGCAGCCCTGCCCCGGCTGTTGAGTCATGTGATTTTGGGCAAGTCTGAGCCTCTGCTTCACCACCTGTGAATTGAGGGGCAGGACTCAGTGGTCTTTCTCGGTCTTTCCAGGCCCCCAAGTCCTGGAGGGCACTGTGGGAGTGTGAGGTGGAGCCCGGGAGTCCCGCGGATGGAGATCAAAATGCCAGCCCTGCTAGATCCAGGCAGGATGGAGTCTGGGGTGTGGGCACAGAGGCTTGTACAGGCCTGGGCTGGGCACACTTGCCCAGGAGTCTCAGGCCACTGCAGGAGGAGGATGCATGGCCAGCAGGTGCCACCAGGAGAGGAGAGGAGGGCCAGGCTGCGCTGCATCTCTGGACTCCAAGGAGAGCTTGGAGAGGTGACTGAAACCCTGCCCGCCCCCCCAGCCTCTCTCCAGCTGTGGGTCCTTGGGCAAATTGCCTCATCTCTCTGAGCCTCGAATGCGTAGCTTTCAGGACTAACTAGGGTACTGTGTACCAACTGCCTCTGCCAAGCCGTCTGCACTGGGCAGCCCTGGGTACCTGGCTTGGGGGAGGGGTAGGCCTGGGAGGAGACTGATGCTACATTTCTCTTTATCTATCCCTGTATTGTTTAATTTGTTCCAAGTGCTTGAGTTACTTTGGCAAATAGAAACAATTCTAATAAAGAAAACTAAGACCTTAGGATCCCTGGCACGTAGCAAGCTCTCAGTAAATCACAGTTGACCCTCCTCTTCCTCCTCATCATCTTCATCGTCATTATCATCATCACTGTTGGATCTGCTCCCAGCTGACATTTGAGTCTGCCTTGTGATGTGCCTCAGGCCGTTCCCAGCCTCTGCTTGCACACCCCAGGCGATGGGGAGCTCACTGCTTTCTGAGCAGCCTGCTTCCGTCTTAGGACAACTCTGATTATTTTCAACACAGCACACAGTTCTGGTGCTCCGCTGTGTCGGGTTCCGTGCCGCGCTTGGGGTCACAGATAAATCAGCCTTGGGCAGTGCCTGGCCACAGGAGCTGAGGGTGCCTGTGCTGGCTTGGGGCAGTAGGAAGGGCTTCCTGTGCAGGGGGCTTATGCCCTGGCCTTCACAGCACAGGGAAGGCTTCCTGGGCCATTTCCCCACTGCTCTATGGGCCGCCCCTCCCCACCTCAGGGAGGTGGGGCTGCCAGAGTCCAGGACCTGTGGCCAGTGCATCCTCTACTGACCCACCGAGCCTCACCCCTAGACCTCCCTAACCTGGGTGGCTGTCCTCTGGAGACCTCCAAGGATTTCTCAGAGTGTTCAACAGAGTTTGAAAGCCTTTTGCTTTATTTCACCTTGATATCACCCCTGAGGGTTGGGTGCCATGGTTTCCCCACTTTGCGGATGAGAAAGCAGAGGCTGTGGGAGCAGATGCGCCTCCCCAGGTCCCCAAGGAGTGGCTGGTAGATTGGGGCTCAGGCTCAGGCCTTGCCCCATCCAGGCTCTACCCACAGTGATCACCTCTGCGGTAGCCACCCACCCCAACAAAGACCACATAGGGGCCCCTGGCTGGACGCTGGGGCTTCTTTCCCTAAGGTGGTCACCTTCCTGGGGACCCCAGTCAACCACACTTTCCTGCTGTGGGGGCTGCTGTTTCCCATGTAGCCTGTTTGGGATGCGCACCCCAGTGCTAATCAACCCTTCACCCCAGCACCCAGCACGGTGAATGCATGAAGGAACCCCTCTCTCCATGAGGCAGGCAGTTTTCCTTCAGTGAAGACACTGAGACCCAGCAAGCACCTGTGCCCAGCTCTCACCCGAGCCACTCTCCGCCCTGCGTTGCTGCCTCTCATTTGCTGAGCCCTGAATATGTGCACGGCTCCAAAGGGCCACAGAGTGGTGCAGCTCCTGTCCCCAGCTGTGGCCAAAGGTTACAGAAACCACAGACGCCACACACCACCTGCTCTCGTGCCCGCGTGGAAAGTGTGGGCAGGACCACAGGTGGCAGGTGCCCATGTGTGAGGCGTGATGTGCTCCCTAAGGCCACCCTTGCCATCCTCAGGTTTGATACCTTGTATTTCAGCTGCTTCCAGGTAGAATCCAGAGAATGTTCTGGGTGGGAATGGTTAATTCAACAGAAGTAATTTATGCCCACGATTTGTGAATCTGACCAGAGCAGACAAGTGCTTCAGAGCTGGAGGGAGTTCAGAGATTTGTTTTGTTTTGTTTGCTTTGAGGTTTTCTTTAATAGGAAAATGAAGAAGAGTCCTTAACATGTTTGAGAAAATAAACTAAGAATGCTCACATTTGCCCTGACCCTGGGAGCTTCCTCCAGCTTCCTGCATCAATCCTGATTCCCAAGTATTTGTGGAAGTCAGGGATGCGGGCTGAGCCGTCCTCGCCACTGCCCACAGCCCTGGAATGTTTGTGTTGGAACCTGGACACCTTGGGCCCACACTCAGCAAGATCTGCTATGTTTTCTTCTTGAGTTTTCCCCTCCCAGAAAGGCTCTGATTTAAACCAGAAATTTGTCATAGGAAGGAACAGGACTGGACTGAGATTTAGAACTGTGAGTAAGTCAAGGTACAGCTGATGTTGCTGTAACAAGAAGACCCCAAAGCACAGCAGCTTGAGCAAGATAAAAGATCCTTCCTGTCCCACATGGAAGTCTGGGCAGGACTTCCTGGCCCCTTCTGCCTTTTCCCTGCCAGCCCCAGTTTCAGGCCCCTTTTGCCTTTTCCCTGCCATCCCCAGTGGGCAGCTTGGGCCCTGGCACCACATCCATGGCCTCACAACAGTGGGATGGGGGCCCATGACCCTTCCATCATGGGGCGGCCTCACCTGGAAGTTGTGTTCCTCCCTTATGCTGATGCCCCACTGGCCAGAACTTGGTCACATGCCACCCCTAATGTAGGGGAAGCTGGGAAATGTAGTCTTTACGTGGCAGCCATATTCCCAGATCAATATCCTATCACTGTAGAACAGGGTTTCTCCACCTGCACATTATGATGTTTTGGGCTGCACTCGTCTTTGTTGTGGGGGCTGCCCTGTGCATTGTAGGAAGTTTGGCAGCATCCCTGGCCCCCACCCACTAGATACCAGGAGCACTCCTCAGTTGCGACAACCAAATATGTCTTCAGATATTGCCAGATATCCCCTGGGGGGCAAAATCACCCCCAGTTGCAAACTACTGGGCAGATCAAGGGCCTGCAACTTCAGGGCTGCAGCACCCAGGTCAGAGGAGGGCTGGGAGGGTGGTCCGTGGCACATACCCTATCAGAAGGAGATAGCTACCTCTCAAGTCCGCCCTGCAAGTTCTGATGCAGGAAGAGGGACAGAGATCTGGATTTTCATGGGAAATATACTAATTGTTTTCTGATAGCAAGCAATTAATAAAAAAGAGAGAAAGAAAGCCGTGGTTATGGAATGAATTGTGTCCCCCCAAAAAGATGTATCCATGTCCTAACCCCTAGCACGTGTGAATGTGATCTAATTGGATTGGAGCCCACCCTAATCCAGTATGACTGGTGTCCTTATTAGAAGAGGAGACACCCAGGGAGGGAGGCCATGCGCAGATGGAGGGGGAGACTGGAGAGATGGGGTCACAGCCAAAGAACTCCTGGAGCCACAGAAGGATCCTCCCCTGGAGCCCTCGGGGAGCACAGTGCTGCCAACACCTTGACCTCAAACTTCCAACTTCCATTGCTGTGAGAATACATTTCTATTGCTTTAAGCCACTAATTGAATTTGCTGGAGACAGAAGGAGGCTCCGCAGACACGTGCTGATAGGCGAGTATGCACGCCCAGCCGCCACTGATGGACATGCTCACCCTCCGTTCATCCAACAAATGTTTATGAAGTGCTCACTCTGTGTTGGGCACTGTCTGAGACCTAGCGATACATCAGTGAACAAAATGGACTCCTAGAGCCTAAAAGGTTGTCAACTGAAGAATGACAAGGTTCGTAAGTTTGGAAAGGAGAGCCTTATTTCTCATAAAGGGTTGCAGCCTGCAGGGCAGCCATTCTGATGGCTGAGAAGCATAGCCTCAGGCCAGAAGCTGCAAACAGACATTTCGAGGGAGGGGCAAAGGGAACAGGAAGGTTCCCTTTGCTGAGCACGGGGGCCTAATGTACATAATTCAACAAGCTATGGAAGGAGTCATGAACATACATGAAAGGAGAAACACGTGCGTGCACTTGAGCTTCCTGCCTCTCCATGGGAGCCACATTCAAGACACGACAATGGCAGCATGACCTGAGGGTGGAGTTTTCCACCCTCTGATGTGGAAAGGTGAAGCGGAGGACACGGAAACCCTTGCTGCACATCCCCCACCGACTGGCCAGAAGCTCTCTGTGGCCCGTGGTCTCCTATCAGGAAGGAACGCTGGCTGGTTGCTGTGTCAAACTCGCACCAGGGAGGGGCAGGTCAGGTGTTGGTTGAAACCAGGGCGGAATCTTTTGGAAGATCCAGTTTCTCTGCAGCCCTTAGGGGGGAAGCCCAGTGATGGTTAGCAAGGGAGGGAGGGGGTACAACGAGGTGGGTCCCACCTCCCTCCCATCACGGTGGGAACTCAGCTTCCAAGGTTTCTCTGGGGTCCCCTTGGCCAAGGGGTGTTCTGCTCAGTCTGTTGCGGGTCTTAGGATTTCATTTTTATTTCTCACGACAAGGACGTGAGAGCGCTCTGCAAAGTGTGAAGTCCTTCAGGGATGTATTTGCCTTTTCTCTGGTTGGAAGGTGGTTAGAGTTGGGGTCAGGGCTAGTGTTGGGATGTTGATGGAGTTAGGTTAGGGTTGGAGTAGGGTTGGGTGCTGATGGGGTTAGGTAGGGTGAGGATTAGGGTCAGGGTTGGGGTGCTGATGGCATCAAGGCACAGTGGGATTGGAACGCAGACCATCACCTGTTCCTCCGCCTGCTACCAGCCTCCTGCGTCCTTTTCCTTACTTCCCTCTGCCCAGCCCCGGACCTCCTGGCTCTTACCTTGGTCTGGTGCTCTATAACCTTCTGACGAGCTGAGGGACTCACCCCAGGACTCAGTTTATCTCGCTGATAAATGAGTGGGTTGGCTCTGATTTCTCTAAAGGCTCTCCCACTTCTAAAAATTCTAATTTGGTGGGATCTTCTTCAAGTGAGCAGGAACTATCAGCTATTGTTATGCAGGAACACAGGAGTACAAAGGTACTTTTGAAATGGAGCCAGAACAAAAGATGAAGTAGATTGCATCAGGCTCGGTATTATACTTGGAGAAACTATTTAAAAACCAAAGTACTTTTGAGTGCAGTGTTCATTGGAATTGCCCTGGGAAACCGTGTTTGACTTTAACAAAAGCTTTGTATCGACAGGACGTGTTATCGCTCAATTTCTAGGAAAGAGCGGTAATTAGATGCCTCACACCAGATATTGTTTCAATTGCAGGAAAAAAAAATACAAATCCTGCGAGGAGGCACATTCCTCCTTTTCATGACCGAGGAGGCACACTTCCTGGTTCCAGGTCACAGGACCCCCGCCTGCCGCGGTCTTGGAGTTCCGCCCCCTGCCCTTCGTAGCTGGGAGGGAAGGGAGAAGGTGAAGTGCAGGTTTCTTTGGGAAACTTACAGCACCAGCTGCAAGGCCCGCCGGTGCCCAGGAGGGGCATTCCACCGCCCCCACGCCCACGCCCCCCACCAGCCAGCCCTAAGTGCCAGGCCCTGGGGGGCAGAGGGACCACAACTGCATGCCTCAGGTGCCATTCTGCCCCTGCCCCAGTGTGTCGGGGGGCTGGCCATGGGGCATTCAGCCTCAGGGGAGCTGCCTGAGCTCAGGCCAGTTGGGCCTCGCCAGGAGGGACCTTCCAGGGATCTCCCTCACTGTTTGGGCAGGAGTGCAGCCCAGCCAGGAGCCCCCAGGGGTGGCTGGGAGCCTGTGCCCCTCCTCATGCCTCCTGCCCCACAGGTGCCACGCCAGGAGACCAGGCTCTGCTCTGTCCCCGTGCCCCCAGTGCCCTCCCACAAGGATGCCTCAGCACAGAATGCCCGTCCCACCCTGACCATCTTGGCCTGCTCTTTAGCCCCCAAGAACAGCCCAGCCATCTCCTCCAGGAAGCCCTCCTGCCATCTCCTCCAGGAAGCCCTCCTGCACCCCTGGAAGGGTTGGATACCCCCTGGGCTCCTCAGGACACCTGAGGGCTGCCAAGGCCCCAACATGGGGATGAGGGGACATAAACTCATTCTTTGGTTGCCTCTTGTGCCCTCCGGGGCTACTCAGGGCAGGGACCTGGGACCAGCCCGGGGTGGGATCCTCAGGAATGGCTGGCAGGTGGGTGCGGAGGTGGGGAGAGTGGGCATCCTCAGTCCTGCTGGCTCTCGGGCAGGTTCTGGGCTGGGAGTGGTCAGGTCAACCCCCTCTCTCCTCAGCCGGCAGAGGCAGCCAAAGGTGACAAGGGAGGGGGTGTAAAACCTGCAGGAGTCCCCCAAGTCAAACCGCAGGGTGTACAGAGCCTCAGCGTTCCAGGGCACAGAGGTGGAGGGGCCCTGGGCTGGGGCGTGAGGTGACCGGCCTGGTGGGAGGGGACAGGGACAGGGTAGCCTGGCTCACCTTGCTCCGGGTCTGTCTACCTGGGCCTCTTTTTCCCAGCTGTTCCCCTGGCTGAGATTCAAGGTGTGGGACAGAGGCGGGGTGTGTTCTCCCCAGAGCCCTCCCTGCCAGGCCGGGCTCAGGCAGGGCTGCCACCCTCTTGGGAGGCCTCCAGCACTGCTGGGTTCCCCTAGGCCCTGGCGTGGTGCCAGCCCTCACCATTGCTGACTTCCCTATGGGGTCCCTTCTCCCTTGCTCCACACAACCCACCACCATCTCCCAGGACCCTGCAGAACCCACCCCGAGTGGAGAGTGGTGCAGGCCCCTCAAAGGGTTCTTGGAGACACCAGGCGCCCGGCTGGGTTCCTGCTGCACAGCCTTACTGTGGGAACTGAGCCGGCCTGCCGTCCACCTCCGGTCCCCAGCAGACCTGCTCTGCAGGCTCAAGCGGGGCCAGCTCCCGGAAAGGAGGGAAGCCCCAGCTGCCCAACCCCAGCTCACATCCCGCGGCTGCTGTGGCGGCATTCAGTCGTTGCTTCAATTTCAGTATCAGTCCTGCCAGGGAGCATTCTCTGGTGGAGGACTCTTCCCGAGTGACCAGCCTGCTCCCCTGGGTGGGAACCTCATGCTGTTTAAGTATAAACAGTGGAGTGTGCATGAGGAAGGCCAGCACTCCGGGCCGCCTATGGGGAGGCCAAGGTCGCAGGTGCTATCTCCCCACATCTGTGCCCGACTTAGTGGAGCATTTCCATTGACCGCCCCGCCTTGGTGACTGGCAAGGCAGCTGGCTGCCTGCGGGCCTGCCCACGGCTGTGCTGTGCTCGCTGGCCAGGCATCCCACCTGCTCTTGGGGTTCCTGAGAAAGCTGCAAAGGGACAGGATCGTTCCTGAACAAAAGTTTGTGGCACGACCCTCCTGCTGTCACCTCTGTGTCCAGAGTGGCTGCCCGAGGCCTTATGTCTGCAGGTGCAGGGCCGCCCTGGGCCATGGCCAGATGGACCACGGGCCCCTCGGCGCAGCTTCTCCTCCGCTCTCCCCTGCACTGCCCGGGCGCCATCGCCTCTTGCTGGGTTCTGCCGACCAGGAGCACTCAAGTGGGACTCGGGAGGTTTGGAAGCTGAGGGCATGGTCCTGTGATTGCTTCTTCACCAGAGGGGGGTAGACACGTGGGCATGTCCCACTGGCTGTGACTGCCTGAGATCTACTCTTGCTGGTGACGAAGGTGGCGGCCAGGACCCACCTTTCCTGCAGCCCCGACCCTGACCGTCATTGCTGGTCCCCCAGACAGTCCCTGAGCATTGGGTCCATGGGGCACGTTCTGGTGTCAGCTGGGAGGGGGACAGAAAGTCAGAGACTAGTGAGGAAGAGGAGCGAGGTTGGGTAAAATAGAAAGGCAGGACAGGGCTAGATGGTGCATGGCCCTGACCCCTTCCAACAGTGCCCAGTGGGCAGGGCGGGGCAGGTGTCACACACACACACACACACGCGCACACACACGACATGGCTCTGCAGGGCTCAGGGCCGTGGCAGCAGGGGCCGGGGCTCTGGGCTCATGTTTGCTACGGGTGACACGCTTGGCATGTAGTGAAACCAACCAACAGGTGGAAGGGAGGCAGTGTGGCATGCAGGGCGATGCAGGGCACAGGCCCTCCGACTCCGCCGGCCTCGGGCTGGGGTTTCGCAGACCTTGCCCATCCACACGCGGTGACGGCTGACGGCTGTTTGTTGAATCTCCACTCCTGGACCACAGGCCACTCTGTCTCTGATGTTTCCAGAGGGAGCTGAGCAGGGCCCGCCCCACGGGATAGGCACGCTTCCCATTGGGACTGGCATTCATGCGGGTTTTGGAAAATCTGGGCCCTTGTCTCATTAAGCCATTAGGAGTGGGTAGCCATGGAAACCATGGTACTTGGGTATTCAACACGAATGAATATTTATTGAATTAGCAGGGCTAGGGTGCTAGGCAGACCTGGCTCCAGCTGTAACTGGATGGTGGGGGCTCCCAGGAGCAAGAGCCACCTTTTAGAGGGCCCACCATGGCCGGGAACTTCACCTAGATGATCTGATTAATCTTTGCAGTGGCCCCTTGAGACAGTCACTGCTGTCCCGTGGTGTGGAAGAGAAGGCTCGGGAGAGCCAAGCAGGACATGAGGCCCAGAGGGTCTGCCCAGGAGACACAGCAAATAGCCCTTCCACCTCTGGGGTCCCTGGGCTGGCAGCTGACAGCTCTGTGTCTTGGTCCCCTGCTTGATGGCCGTGCATCCTCGAGCAGCTCAGTTGAATTCCCTGTGCCCTCATGGGCCGTCTGGGCTGGGCCCAACCTAATGCCTCCTCAGGTTGCTGGTGGAACTGGAGGAGCCTGTGTGTACAGTAGGAGCTCAGCCAGTGCCAGCTCCAGTTGGAAAGAACAAGGAGAGCCCGGGGCCACCCAGGAGCCCGGAAACGTCCCTGGAGGCTCTTCCCAGTGGCACAAGGTGGTGGGGGAGTGGGGGGAGCCTCTCATTCCCCTGGTCTGAGTCTGCACCGCCCGGCTGGTGCTTCTGGAAGCTTTGGGGACTCATTCGCAAGCCCTGCATGGGGGGCGTGAGTAGATGTGCACCCACGTCTATATTTGTTGCTCCAGAAAGCAAGGCCAGGGGCCACCGTTTCTCATGAGACATGGATGGCTTTGCAGATCTTGGTTTTTCCCTTCTGTCCCTGCTGCTGCAGCTGGCAGCAATGCACAGCCTGTGTCTGTTGTTTGCATCTCCCTGCCTCCTGCACACATACAGGGCCACAGCCTTTGGGGATCAGACCGTCTGGGTCCTCTGCCTGGTCCTGGTGCATCTCCCACTCCCAAGCCGCTGGAACTGCTGGGCCCGCCACTTGGTTTTGTAAATAAAGTTTTATTGGAAAGCAGCTGCACACGTTTGTTCAGGAACAATGCTGTCTCTGGCTGCTTTCCCACTGCAAGGCAATAGCTGAAAGGCAGAAGCCACCCAGATGTCCGTCATCAGGTGACGGATAAACACAGTGTGGTCCTTCCATACCGCAGATTATTATTCAGCTTGAAGAGGAAGGACATTCTGACACAGGCTACAACATGGATGACCCTTGAGGACACCATGCTCAGCGAAATCAGCCAGTCACAGAAGGACAAACACTATCCAATTCCACTTACATGGGATTCCTAGAGCAGTCAAATTCATAGAGACAGAGAATAGAAGGGTGGGTGCCAGGGAGGCCCGGGAGTTGTTTAATGGGGACAGCTTCTGGTTTACTGAAAACATCCTAGAGAGGTTTGGTAGTGGTGGCTGTGGGACACAGTGTGGACGTACTGAACACTCCAGAACTGGTTTAGATGGTAAATGTTATGTTCTGTGTATTTGACCGCAATTAAATTGTTTTTAATTTTGAAAAAGGAAAGCCTTCTGCATCTCAGGTGGCAACTGGATGCTGGCTCAAATGCACTCCCTCTGAGCGAGCTTCTGGGGGCTCGCTGATAGCATAGTCACCCTGCCCAGCTCGACCTGCAATGTCAGGGCCCTGGAGCACTTGTTAGGGATCGCCTACAGCCGAGCTCCAGCGGGCAGGCATCCAGGGGATATGAGGGGCCACAGCCTGCCCACTCCACTCGCCCACTGGAGAAAGTCTGCGAAGTGTCAGTGTGGGCAGCTCCCCCTACCTAGGGCAGGGCTCAGTTTGAGGGACCATGCTCCCTGGGCAGTGCTCTGAGCTCTGGGCCCAGCCACCCAGGGCACCAGGCACCAGGGCCGGGCTCCTGCCTCTGCCTGCCCTTTCTGCAGCTGCACTCTGGGCTGGCTTCCCCAGGGGAGCTACAAGGGAGGGTCCCAGGCTCTCCAGAGCTTTGGGGACAGCCCCCAGGAATCTGCACGGCCACAGGCTCCCTGGGGGGCTGCCATCCAGGTGGGCCGAGAGACCACCGTTTGAGAAGCTGCTTCAGAATTCCCAAAGCTTTGTCCTTTTCTGATTTCACTTCATCCTCACCACAGCCCGGCAAAATAGGTATCAACACTCCCCTTTAAAAACTTGACAAGTTTATTGAGGCGTCATTTGTAGAGCACATATTTCACTTCACTGCCATGAAGATCTGATGGAGTCTGGTAAATGCTTTATAGACTGTGAAGTAGTGTGCACACACGGGGGTTCGTTATTATAGCAGATTATTATTGTTATTACTGTACAAGCTTTATTATTATGATGGTGGGGTGTTCTTGCATCATTTATCTCAAGGGTTCCTGGAGGGGTAACTAGGTAGGGGGCATGAGTTGGCCGCTTTGCAAGATTTTTGCAAACAGCAGCGATTTGCTTGCATGCGATGTCTGTGTGCCTCACTTAGACGCTTTGGTGTAGAGCAGGGTTTTCGTTGTTGTTGTTTTTTTCAACATTTTGTTTAGACATAATTTCAAACAACAGGAAAACTACAAAAATAAAAACAGTACAAGAACACCATAGACCTTTCACCTGGGCTCAATGACTGCGCCCAGCCTGCCCCATTTATTTTCTCATTGGCTTGCTTGCTGGTGCGCTGAGGGTGACTTTTCTGAACCATTCGGTATTAAGTTGCAAGCATGTATCACACCTCCTTGCCTTTAAAGAGACCCTAGAGACAGACAGCTCTTCCCTCGTCATGGCGAGCTTGCCATCACAGCCGCATCCTAACACAGTCCCCTCTCCCAGCTCTGTTCCCCGTGTTCCCAGCTGACCCCAGAATGTCCTTCACGGCACCTGTCCTCCAGCATAGGGCCACTCTGGGGTCAGGTGTTGCATTGATGTGTCTTGTCTCTGTAGTTCTCTTTCATCTGGAACATTTCCATGGTTTTGGTCATGTACACTGCTGACATTTGGGAAGAACACGGGGCTTTTTTTTTGATAGATGGGTCCTCGTTTAGGGTTGTCTGGTAGTTCCCAGGACCGGATGGAGCGTGCACATTTTCGGCTTCAGCGCCACAAGAAAGAGTGTGTGTCTTTCTTGGGTACAGGATGTCCATTCGCCTCTCACTGCTGGTGTTGTTTCTGACGCGTTGATGGAGGAGCTGCGAGTGATCTGCTGGACAACGGCTCAGTGTTTCCTTCCAGCTCAGGGGCACTCTCGGGGGTCGGGGCGGGGGACGCTTTACCACCATGGACACGGTCTGCTCCTCGCCAGAGCTTCCCCTGACGGAATGTCCCATGAATGATGCCGGCCAGAATGTCAACTTTGGAACCCGGCACTTCCCCGACATTCACCAGTCAGCAGCTGGTCTTCTGCTGAAACAACAGCCCTTCCATCTCACCTATCATCCATCAGTCACCTACCATATCTATCTATCCATCTATTTCTCAATCTCTCGTCTACCAATCAGCTATCTGTGTAATCCATCTACCTACCTATCTACCTACCTGTCACATACCTATCTATCATCTGTCCATCTACCTATCACATACCTACCTATCTTCTACACATCATCTACCTATCAATCATCTATCTCTCTGGCCATCAATCACCCGTCATCTACTATAGTATGTTCTTGTGGATCCCCATTTTTTTTTCAAGGATTTGTGATTCATTGCTGTACTTCCATATTTTGGTGCTCAAATGGTTCCAAATTTGGTCAGAAGGCGCCCCTCCGTGCTGGCTCTGGAGTCTGTGACATGCCACCTTTGTTTGCGTGTGTGTGCCTCGTTACTTTCTGGCATAACATGATGTTCCAGGCTATTTTTGTACTTTTCTTGCACCAGCCCTAAAATCAGCCACTTCTCTGAGGAGCCCTGGTAATATAATGGGTAATATATTAGCAACCAAGGTCTGGGAGCCTGTGGCAAGATCTGGGTGCCGATGTCAAAGATAGAAGGGTTTTAGGCCTTTCAGCTGACAGACCTAAGAGATGCACACAGGCACACCACCCAGAGACACACACGCACATACAGACATAAATACAGGCACACGAGGACACGCGTCTGCACATGCTCACGCACACATGCGTGTTTCTGAAATCATGACTCACACTGACATGCAGTCCCTGCCTGAGGGGTTCTTCCTGGCCCTCCACATTCCTGATGGTCTGTCTCTTCTTCCAGTGACGTGGATGTGTGCCCTGGTGTGCATGGCTGTGCCAGCGCCTGTGATGTCTTTAGCGTGACCGTGTTCATTCCACTACAAGAGTAAAACGCAGGCACCAGGGAAGCTGCCCTGGGCCCTTTCGCACTTCCCGCTTACCTTCTGACCTTGCCTGAGGCGGAGGCTGCCGGGCAGACACTGTGTTCCTGGCTTCTTGGATTAGTTCTTCATTTCTTTTTGGTTTTCACTGTGGCTGTGTTCTTCATCTGAGATGTAATTTGCCCATTTTTCCCATTTTCTGTCCATTTTATTTTTCCCTTTCTCATACCTCCTGATTTAATATGTAGAACACGAATATGCTTCTAAAAGTCAGACGTGCACAAAAGGTGTGCTGGGCTGGCTCCCTGGAGAATCCCTCCCCGCCCCTCCCCCACTCCCTGCAGGAAGCTAATCTAATTGTTTTCTTGTTTATTCTTCCTGTGCTGTTTCTTATAAAGACAGGCAGTCGTATCTACACTCCGTGCAACAGGCAGCGTACTACTGTGTTGTTCGGCATGGTGCTTTCTTTCACTTATCAATATCTTCTAGAAATCTTATAGAAAAAAATCAGCAAACTGCGTGAACACACAGTTCCCAAGCAGGGATGTAAAAATGGCCCTTAGATGCATGAAAAGGTGTTCAACTTGCTCGTAGAAGAGAAATGCCAATTGAAGCCACACCAAGGAAACACTTCTCTGCCATCACGTTGGCAAAAATCAAACGTCTGAGGACACGCCCTGCCGGCGACGCTGTGGGGGAAGGTCGTGGGATTAGAGCAGAGCAGCTCTTACACTTTGCATTTGTGCTTCTTAACTTTGAAAAGTTCTTTGTGTAGTAGAGACATGAGACATGAGCCTTTTCTCTATGAAGCGAGTTCCAAATATTTTCTCCTGGTTCATTTGTCGTTTCGTTTTGCTTAGTTTTTTCCTTGCATAAGCTGCTTTCATTGGCAATTGTATGAATATTTTCTTTGATTACACCTGGATTTGTAGTCACAGAAAGCCCTTCTTCATTGCTCTTATAGAGGAATTCACGCATGTTTGCTTCTAGCATTTGTATATTTAAGTTTTTGCATTTAGGACTCCCATCTACTTGGAGTTTATTCTTGGGCATGGTGTGAGAAATGGATCTAATTTTATCTTTTTTCCAAATGGTTTTCCACTTGTCCCAGTACCATTTTATGTGAAATACCAAAACCGTTCTGTGACTGGAGCGCCTCCTCCTCACACACGGTGTCAGCGGGGGGCCTGTCTCTGTCCCTCCTCTCCCACAGCCCTGTGTATTTTTGTGTCATTAGGCACTGTTCTCATTAAAGAGGCTCCACTGCGTGCTTTAGCGTCTGATAGGGCTGGCCCCGTTCACCCCGCCCTTCCCTGGCAAGGCTTGTTTATTTTTCCATGTGAACGTTAGTATCAGTTCTAGCTCTCTTTGAAAGAGAAGCTCATGGGGTTGTTATTAGGATCGCATTAAACTTATACCCTAAATTAGGGAGAGCTGACATCTCGGTGATGCCGGAACATCCTAACTGTTCTATTTCGGGTCTTCTTTGTGTCTTCAGGAGTGTTTTATGATTGCCTTCGTGTAGGTTATGAACACTTATTGTTAAGTTTCTCTTGACGGGTTAGAGAGCACGGGTTTGGCTGTGTGCTGGTTATTCTCTGTGTGCCCCCCAGACACCCCCACCCAGCCTTACCCTTGTCCCGTATGGCTGTGTCAAGGGGCGCCCCTGCCCACCAGCTGCTCATGGTGTGTGGCTAAGAGGAAGCTCACAGAAAATAATAGGATGGGGCGAGAGAGATCGGGGTTTTATCCCCAGATCCCTTCCCCCGGGCCCGGGCAGGAGTGCCTGCGTCTCCCTGCCATGGACTGCGGCCCGGGCCCTCCTCTGGGGTCTGCCTGTGTCCCTCCTGTCCCCAGGCGTGGGTCAGCCCTGGCTCCTCGGCTGCCTGCCCCAGGTTCTGTTCTGTCCTTTCCTAGTTCCCCTGACTCTACCCATACCGTAGAGACAGCCCCTTCTTTAAACCCTCTGGGCTCACTCTGCTGGTGTGCGCCCTCTGCTCCCGCCTGGACTCAACTCGTTCTGCTGGTGTGTGCCCTCTGCTCCTGCCTGGACTCTGCCC
Source organism: Pongo pygmaeus (assembly GCF_028885625.2). Taxonomy (NCBI): domain Eukaryota; kingdom Metazoa; phylum Chordata; class Mammalia; order Primates; family Hominidae; genus Pongo; species Pongo pygmaeus. Next base: position 3,815,780 of record NC_072376.2, on the reverse strand, counting down.
CAGGCACCTGCCCGGCACCCTCACTTTTTGGAGAGAGCCCCTTGGGAGCCCACCCTCTTCCCACTCACTGTCCCTTGCCTTGCAAGGAACAGATCCCTCCCCAGCTCTTAAGGCAGCCGCATCAGGAGCGGCACTCACAGCAGACCATCCCCTAGGCCAGAGGGGTCTAGGGTTGGTACACGGTCCCAGGCAACTCGGGGAGTTTCCACGCAGGGCTTTATCCAGAACTCCCGAAAAGAAGGCATTTCTCCTCACCCTAGAGGGCAGGACCCGGGCTGTTCTTACCACCGGGAAGCACAAGCTTCCCTCAGACTAAAGCAGAACTGCAAGAAGAGGAGACTACGTCCCAAGAACGGGGTTCAGCTCCTGGATTCCACCACGCCCAGAGCCCGGGATTAACCTCCAGGCTTTTCCATCACGTAAGCCAATAAAGTCACTTTTTTGTTTCAGCCAGTTTGGTTTTGTTTCTGTCACTTGCAACCTGGGTCCCCCGACCTGCACAGGCTTCCAGAGGAGTTTTGCACCCTGTAAGCTAGGATGATGATGGGGAGCACAAACACGAGGAGGAGCGAGCTGAAACCCCTCAGAGAGAGTCCCCGCACCGCATCTCAGGCCAGAACAGGACCTGTTTCCAGCCCCAAACAAGAGGTGACCTGAGCATCACACCATTCTTGGTTCAAGAGCCCCTCCAACGTTGCAGGGGCAGGCCCACCACCTGCAGGCCACCCGCACCCCGCCCCTGGGGGCTCAAGTCAAGATTCTGCAGGCCCAGGGCAAGCTGACCAGAGGAGCAGCCCCCAGAACCTGCCAGAATGAGGCTGTGCCTTTGGGGCAGGCTATGCACTGCATATGGTCACCTTCCCATCATATGGTCCTGGGAGGCACGTCGTATCAGCACCTCGATTTTGCAGTTGACAAAACCAAGCCTCAGAGAGGCTGATTGATTTGCCCACGGTCACTCAGGGAAGGCTCCCAGTCTGCCTTGCAGGATGTGCTGGCCAGCAGAAGAGGCGTAAGGCTTTTGCTTGTGGCCAGGGCGGTGCCACAGGGTGTAGCTTGAACGTGGCCTGGCACAGCCATGAGATGTCACCTTGGTGGAGAGTTGGATGGGGGAAGGTGGCAGTGGAGTGGAGCCAGGCTTTGATGGCCTCAAACACCAGGCAGCTGAAGACTAATCCTAACACTGCCGCAACTTGTAAGACTCTGCAACTTGTAAGGTTCTGCCTCCTTGGCTACTGGGCTGGGTGGGTCTAGGGTTTGAGGAACACAGTGGATCACAAAAATGGCCTCAGCCCTTCACTCTTGAATGAGCTAAACAAATGGTTGTTGTAAACTGCTAAATTGGGGCTGTTTGTTACGCAGCAGTAGCTAACTGACACGGGGTGACTGAAGGGGGAAAATAAATGAATGTGGTGACTACAGGGCCTGCATGGCTGGTCCTCTGCTGAACATGATGCTGCAGAGTCCTCACCACTGGGGATTGGCAGCATCCTGTGCCACAGCCTGGTGTGGAGCACATCCACACAGTGCTCCGTGACCCAGCATCTCCTGCCTGAGGTCCCACCACAGAGACTGAGTCCCTCCAAGCCTGCCTTTGATGCCTGATAGAAGGTAGTCCCACCAGGGGCTCATTTTCTGCTATTGACATCTTAGTGGGATGAGGGGCCCCAGAGCAGGTTTAGATGCACTGGAGGAGCTGACAGTTCTGGGGGTGTGAAGGGGGAGGAAGGAGATAAAGCTCACTACGGGCAAATGTGGCAGCTAGATTGGGTCCCTCAGATTTATCCATACCCTAGTACCTGTGAGTGTCACATTGCATATAATGTAATTTTGCAAGAAGGATTTTGTAGATGTAATTACAGTTACTAATCAGAGGTGTTAAGACAGGGAGATTGTCCTGGATTATCTGGGAGGGCCTGGTCTAAGCACAGAAGGCATTAGAAACAGGGAACTCTGTCAGGCTGGAGTCAGGGCAGTGTAGGAGGAGAAGTCAGAGAGATCCAAAGAGTGGGAAAGACTCCACCTGCCACTGCCGGTTGGAAGATGGAAGGGCAGTGTGACAGGGGATTCAGGGAGCCTTGCAGGGCTAGGGACAGCCTCACTGGCCATCAGCAAGGGACAGGGACCTCAGTCCTAGATGGTGTATCATTCAGTTTATCTCCAGATAAACCAAACCCAGAGGTCGTGTGTGTGTGTGTGTGTGTGTGTGTGTGTGTGTGTGTCTGCGTGTGTGTGTGGTTGCAGGGGCTGGCAAGTCCAAAATCCGCAGGGCAGGCTGGCAGGCTGCGAAGAGTTGATGCTGAAGTTCCAGTCCGAGGCTGTCGGCTGCCGAAATCCTCTCTTCCTCCATAGGGAGTGTGGCCTTTTCTCTGAAAGCCTTCACCTGATCAGATGAGGCCCTACCACGTCCAATCAGGTGAAGCGGATGGACAGCCATCTGCTTTACTCAGAGTCTACTGATTTAAATCTTAATCTTTAAGAAAAAAAATTACCTTCACAGCAACATTTAGACTAGCATTTGACCAAATAAATATCTGAGTACCATGGCCCAGCCACGCTGGAGCATAAAATTCACCATTCAGACTCAAGCATCAGGATTCTGTCACACCCTGCACCAGCCCAGAAGCCGGTTCTCCCCAAGAGCCTCCAAAGCACAGCCAGGCCCTGGCACCTTGATTCCAGCCTGGTTAAACCTGGAGCAGGGGGACTGGCTGAGCCCATAGGACTCCTGACCTACGCAGCTGTGGGAGGAGAGACATGTGCTGCTCAACACCACGGAGCTTGTGGTCACTGGTTGCAGCAGCGCGGGCAGCCCACACGGTAAGCCCTTGATGGCAGCGGGCCTGCTGGGGTGGAGGAGTGCTCAAGTGGGTGGGATCGAGATGCAACACAGCTGAATCTGGGCATTGTCTCGGGCCTTTTGCCAAGTTCCAAGGTGGGCTGGAGTGAAATCTCTTCGCCAGCAGTGCAGGGAGATCTCTGTGACATTGTGGCTGAGGGAGACCCACGGGCCTCACATCAGGGATGTGCTGGCTGTTTCTCAAAGCCTCCAATGAATAAGCCACAGTCCACACCTCCACACTGTCACGTGGGACAGCACCTCTTAAGCCACGGTCAGCCTTATCCTGATTGCCCTGGGGTCATTAGTGGCCTGCCGCCCCTCACCTGCCCTTCTCACCCCGGGTGCCTCCTCCTCCAGCCTGTCCTCCAGGTGGCTGGGAGCCCAGGTGTGTGGTGCTCCTGGGACCTCCAGCTGCAGAGCAGGAGCTGTTCCCTCCTCCCCTGCTTCATGCCTCAGGACCCTGCAAAGGTCTTTGCTCTAAAACCAGCTTCTGCTCTAGTCATTGATCACCTCAATTTCCTGAGTGAGGTGACATGGCCCTGGGGGGCGGGTGACCACCCCAGGCACAGGGAGGATAGCAGAGACTCGGACCTCCTGATGCCCAAACCCAGCTCTTCCTCCACCGCATGGGGTGGTGCAGATGATGCTGTCATCCCACATGTTCATGGCACGTTGATCATTTTTAGGGACAAAGATCCTAAGTGACAGTTCATGAAATTATGGCCAGCATGGTTGATCGGCGGCGGAACTGGCCCCGGCCAGCATGGTTGATCAGCGGCAGAATAGGCCTCGGCCAGATTGGTAGATCGGCAGTGGAACTGGCCTCTCTCCCTGTCACTAGCGGCAGAACTCGGTGAGCGACCTATTGTGCTCTTTGATGAGCGTTTACAGCTGTGGCTTGTGTGACCTCTGATTCTCACGGAGAGGGCCCCGGACTGGCATGGGGCCCTTCACAGTCTGGCTGTGCTGCTGTGCTGGGTTTCTGGGGGTGGAGTTTCCTCCCACACCCAGGCCACACCTTCTTCCAGCAAAGGGGGGCAGGGGTGCTGTGGGCAGGGTGGGCTTGTTGGCAAACCGCTGTCACATTCGCCCAGATAGCTGTGTTCTCCTCCTCTCCCTATTGGGGACTGGCCACTCTCCCAGGTCCTGGAGGGCCCAGGCTGAGGGAGGGAGGTCTCTTTGCTGAAGCCTGAGGGAGCCTGGGATCCAGGGATCCTGCAGAGCCCACCTGTGCCCAGGTCTGGGGTACAGGTGGATCCCAGAGGGGAATCCTCAGCTGATGGGAAACTGTCAAGCTGCCAGGGACTAGAGGGCCACAGAGGCTCATGGGAGCCCCAGGGGTGCCTCACCCCGCCCAGGGAATCCTGAAGACTCCCTGGAGGAGGCCAGGCAGCTGGGCCACCACAGTTGGTCTGTGACTCTGGTTTCAGGGGGAACATGGTGAGTGCTGCCAATGCACCTCAACCCCGTGGGATGGCGCCAAGGCCTTGTGGCACTGGATGAGGTCATCTCAGCTCTGCGCTGTGCAGGGGTCTCCGCCAGCTGCAGGCCACGCCCTCGACTCATGTCCCTGGGACCTCACATCGCAGCCCCGGGACAGCTGCACCTGCCACAGGCCAGGTCAGGACTGGCCTCATTCCCCCGACCCGCGGCGTCACGCCTCCAGGGTGGGAGCGTAAGGCTGTACTGGACCCAGAACTGCAGCTGCTGGTGGGGCCGGGTGGAGAGAGGGAGCCCCAGGTAGCCGAGCCTCCTCTCTGTACCCCGAACGTATGAGATCCCCAGGGCTGCCAAAAAGAATGCCACAGACTGGGGCCTAAACAACAGAAACAGAAAGGTCTCCTCTCCCAGCTCTGGAGGCCGGGAGTCCGGGTCAGGGTGTGGGCAGGGCTGGCTCCCCCCGAGGCTGAGAGGGAGAACGGTCCCATCCTCTCCCCAGATCCTGGTGGCACCAGCAGCCGCGGCCGCTCCTTGGCTTGAGGAAGTGCCACCCCAACCCCTGCCTTCTTCCTCCCACGGCACTCTCCCTCGGTGCCTGTGTCCAAATCTCCCCCTTTATAAGGACACCAGCCAGACTGAATTAGGGGCTTCCCTATCCCAGCATGACCTCATCTTAACTCATGACATCTCCAATGACCTTATTTCCAAATAAGGGCCCACTCTGAGGTCCTGGGGTTGGGACTTCAACATGAATTTTGGGAGAACACAATTCCCCCATAACCCCAAGCATGGGCCCAATTTGCCCACTGCACAGGGCAGAACTAAAGCCCCACGCCGCCCCCACCCTCTTTGCAGGAGGTCAAGGCCACGCAGAGCTCCCTGAGCCTCCCTCAGGGAAGACCCGACCTCTGGGCCAAGCAGCTCACCCAGGCCCCTCTCCAACCCCACCCGGAGCTCTCTTTGACAAACACAGAGGTTGCATCTTATCATCTCATAGCCTCTCCAGCCCTGTGGGAGCCGCTTGTAGGCTGGCCCTGGGAAGCTGTCCAGTTTAAACCTAGCCGGGCGCGGTGGCTCACACCTGTAATCCCAGCACTTTGGGAGGCCGAGGCGGGTGGATCACGAGGTCAGGAGATCGAGACCATCCTGGCTAACACGGTGAAACCCCGTCTCTACTAAAAAATAAAAAATAATTAGCCGGGCGCGGTGGCGGGCACCTGTAGTCCCAGCTACTGGGAAGGCTGAGGCGGGAGAATGGCATGAACCCAGGAGGTGGAGCTTGCAGTGAGCCGAGATCGCGCCACTGCACTCCAGTCTGGGCAACAGAGTGAGACTCTGTCTCAAAAAAAAAATAAAAAAAATAAATAAATAAATAAACCTGGGGCAGCCGTCTCTCCAGGGTAAGCGACGGTGAACCACACCAGCAGACAGGCAAAGCCAGGGATGAGCAGGGCCCACTCCTCCGTGGGTGGCGAGGGAGCAGCCCACCTCACCTCCCTGGCTCTCTGCTGTAGCAGCCACTGGGGATCTGCTGGAGTACCACCCCCACCCCACCAGAAACGCCCCACCTTCCTGTCTCCTTTCTGCTCACAGTCGTCACAGCCTGTCCTATGCCCAGCCTTGCCTCAGTGGAGATGAATAAGCCACAGTCCACCCCTCCACTCTACCACGTGGGACAGCCCTCTCAAGCTGCGGTCAGCCCCATCCTCACTGCCCTGGGGCCGGTGGTGACCTCCTACATGCCCTCCTTACTGCGAGCACCTCCCCTATCCAGCGCATCCTCCAAGCGGCCTCCAAGGGCCCCCCTAAAATGCCTGTCTCATTGTATCCCTTCTTGGCTTATCCAAACCCCAGTGGACTTACCAGGCTCTGTGCCCATCTCCCACCCCTCCTGAGACCCCACAGAAGCACAGGTGAGAACAGGTTCATGCCAGGACGGAGCTTGGGAGGGACACAGGCTGCCAAGTAGTGAGAGACGTCAACCAGTTTCTGGACCATGGAAAGGAATGGGAGTGGGCTCTCGGTGAACGGAAGAGAAACCCACAGCCTGGCGTCTTCACGAGTGGCCGCAGGGGTGAAGCAGGGTGGGCTCCGGACTCAGAGCCCAGGGACGGCCAAAGGCAGGTGTGAGAGGAGGGGCTGGAGGGGACAACTGCCCCTCACCCCCAATTCCTCACTTAGAGTGAAGACAGGAAGCTTATACCCCAGGAAGTAAATTGAATTATTCTCCAAGCAACTCAAATGAACTGGCTGTAGACACCAGCAGGCCCCCCAAAAGCCTTTCTCATTCCAGCTCCTGGGACACCAAGAGGGAGGGGTGGCCACTTTGCCATTCCCTCAAAGCGGAGCTTCCAGGTGACACCTCGTCCTACCCCAGGGGAATGCAGAGCTATACAGACAAGAGCAGAGGATGCTCCTGCCTGCCCCTGCCCAGCGTCCCTCCAACAGCCTGAAAGGGCAGCATGGACCTCAGGGGAAGCAGGGGCTCTTGAAACAAGTCCAAGCAGATTAAGCTTAAAAACAAGAACTTCTAATGAAAGTGCTCGGAGGACTCATGAAAATATCACAATCATAGGAAGACACAAATAGAAACAACGAGAGAACAAGAAAGAACACTGGGAGGTTGAAATACAATTGCCAAAATACAAACTTCAGCAGAGAATATGGAAAATAAAGTTGAGACCATCCGCCAGAATTTAGATTAAAACAAAAGTAAAGGACCAAACCAGAGACTCTAATATCGGGCAGACCGAGTCCCAGTAAGAAACACAGGAAACAGGGGGAGACGACCAGGGAATTCCCAGAACAGACAGTACAGCACCAATGTCATGATTTCTTCCATTTCCTGTGGCTTTCCCTGGATGGTGGGAGGAAAATAGCCCACAGCCAGAGGCATCGTTGCTGAATTTCCAGTCTCCACGGATGGCTTCCAAATTTCCAGGAAAAGAAAACAGGTGAGCCACAAAGGGAGCAGAATCAGAAGGACTTTTTTATTTATTTTTTTTTTTGAGACGGAGTCTCACTGTCACCAGGCTGGAGTGCAGTGGCTCGATCTCTGCTCACTGCAACCTCTGCCTCCCGGGTTCAAGCCATCTTCCCGCCTCAGCCTCCAGAGTAGCTGGGACTACAGGCACGCACCACCACACCCAACTAATTGACTTTCTAGATCTCACTGGCAACACTGGAGTCTGGGGAGAAGATGCTTTCTCAGTTTTGAGGCAAGTAATGTTCAACCTGGCATTCTATACCCAGTCAAACTGTTTATCAAGTGGGAGGACAGAATAAAAACATTTTCACAAATGCCAGAGCACAGGCATTTGTTTTTCATACCCCTGTTGCTAGGAAGTTACTTGAGGATGTGCTCCAGCAGAAGCAGGGGGCAAAAAACCAAGAGAGGGAAACGCAGGCACTATGAGTCCGTAGATCCAGCTCTGTGTGGAAGGAAGGGAAGGTCTGGATTAGTGGAGCAGACCTGGAGGCAACCAGTCCACACTGGAACAGCCACCAGGGGATACAGGGAGGCCTCTGGGCAGCAGGGGGTGGGACAGAATGGATGTTATGATGGAGAAACAACCATTTTGAGGGAGAAAAATGATGATAAATAAAGGCACACATATAAAAATATGGGTAATTAAATCTCCACAAAAACAAGAAATCACACAGGAGACTTGGGGAAAGACTGAAATGTGATATGATCTGGAACAATGAGTGGCGAATGAGTAAAGAACCCATTTGGCTGGGGGTGGCGGCTCACACCTGGAATCCCAGCACTTTGGCAGGCAGAGGCGGGCGGATCTTCTGAGCCCAGGAGTTCGAGACCAGCCTGGGCAACACGGCAAAACCCGGGACCATGCCTGTGGTCCTAGCTACTCAGGAGGCTGAGGCAGGAGGATTGCTTGAGCCCAGGAGCTTGAGGCTGCAGTGAGCCAAGATCATGCCACTGCACTCCAGCCTGGGTGACAGAGCGAGACCTTGTCTCAAACAAACAAAAAAATAACCCACTTGCTCTGGAGTTACCCTCAAATTCCCAGGGATTGTGGGAGGAGACGTCATGGCAGGCCTGGCCCCACCCTGAGTGATACTTACACAGTCATCACCATCCACACACTCCTTGCTGATTTTTGAATGTCAAGGCATCTCAGGGCCAGGCCTAGTAGGGCCAGGCATGGTCCCAGGACTGAGGACTCCCCCCACCTGGACACTGTGGAGGGAGGTGGGAGGCGGAGCTGGGTCTGTGGTTGGACCCACAGCTTTTTGGGATTCTGTTCATTTGCCCACTCGCTCCTCTGGCTTCCATCGCTCTCCTGCACTAGAACATAAGCTTCATGGGGCTGAGCCCGAGGCCGTCTTGTCCCCTCCTGCTGGGGCCTCCTCACACAGAACCTGGGGCCAGGTGTGCACTGGGCCACATTCACGGGCAACCGACTGAGCTCCTGGGCCATCCAGCCCCTGAGAAGAGCCAGCTGACACAGTCACAACCCCGTCCCCAGGTCACAGCCGCTGCTGGGCCCTCGCACTCCTCCAGAGCCCCAGGCCCGTCCCTGTGCTGCGTCTCCTGACAGCCTTGCCTCTGACCCGCCCGGCCCATGGGATGGGCCTTCTTCTCTAGAGCCTGGGGGCCTAGCTGCATCCTCCAGGGTGCGAGGGCACTGCCTGGCACATAGGGTGCTCAAGGCCACCTCAATACTGTCTATAAAACTGGGTTTGCCCCACTAAGCACCATGGTGATGTCGTCTTTCCAAGCCACAGACTTTGCCTCCATCAAGGGGCTGGGAATTAGGGCCAAGTGTTTAAGCCAAGTTTTATGAAAACAACTGGATGAAACCTCCATACTGCAATGTCTGTTACACAGTCCCCCGCACCCCACCCCACGCGCCTTCACACACACACATGGGGACTGATTGTCTCTGGTCTCCAGGGTGGCTGATGGGACCTCAGGGGTGCCTTCCTTGGGGCCATCCCACTTTATGCCTTTCCCTCCTTTCTGGCAACAGACCTCTGCTTTTGCTGTCATCTGACTATGCCTGATCCCACGGTCCAGTCTGCTCAGGTCTCTGGGTGGGCACCTGACCTAGGTAAGCCCACTCCCCAGCCACGGGGATTGCCCCAGAGGAGCCCATCAGACCCTTCCCTGGGACACATTTCTAGGGCCACAGGGCTGGGCACTTTCCTCTCCCCTGGACTGCTGAGCTGGGCAGACGCGGCGACCGTCAGACGTGCCTGGCAGCAAGATACGGGCCCCTCCGCGTGTTGTTGGGTCCTGCTGTGCCTGGGCCCATCCTGGTCCCCAGACCCCGTTACAAAATCTCGACTGGCTTGAGTCAGGCCGTGTGTGGTCCCTGCTGCCAAGAAAGCTACGTCTTCTGGGGCTGCCCCTTTCCCATGGGGAACCCCTCGTGTCCTCCCCCTTGCACAGGAGCCCCCGTTTTGCCTGTGATCACCCAGGTCTTTGGGTCCCTGCTTCCCATCCCCGCCAGCAGGGCCTCATACACGGCGGGCTGGTTGCCTGCCCAGTAGAGATCTCGAGATGTGAAGATGAATGAGGAGTGTGGCCTCCCTGGTGTGGGGACCTGCTCTGTGGTGGGCAGGTTAGCAACATCGTCCTTCACGCCATCTCACCTTACAGGCTCCGAGAGTAACTCATGTGGGTGTAGCACTAGGCTTCGAACCCAGGCCGCCGGGACTCTGGGCCTGTGCCGCCTCACCTTCTCCAGGGGCCAGCGCCTATAGCACTGGGCTTATTTCCAGATCTCAAGGCTGCAAGGCCGAGGTCAGGGTTGACTTTTACCTGCATATTGAGTGACAAGACTTGAGAGGCATCTTTCAGAACCGTTCGGCTTTGGTGAGGCAGCTCTGGGCACCTGAGCTCACACCTGCCTGCCACAGGCAGCGCCTCCGAGCACCAGGAACGCGGGGCCGGTGTCTCAGTTTCCCTCAAGAGGCCACTCATGTCCAGCACTGCCCGGCGGCTCCAGGCTCCTGACAGCATTTCGTTACTTGGAGTGATCCCCCAGAGGCAGACGAACTGCTTGAGCTGCAAAATTTCCCCCAGAAAGAAAGAAAAAAAAAGATGATTTTGAAGCTTTTAGAAAAAGCAAATATTTTACTTTACAAAATGCGATCTTCTCTACATTCTTCAGGGGAAGGGTGTGCAGAGAAGTCAGTGGAGGGAAAAGCTCTTCTCACAGAGCTCCGGGCTCCGCTGTGGAGAAGCGCTCAGGAGATGCAGACACTTGTCAATCACCGTCCCAGTGCGATTCAGGGGAGAGGAGGCAGGTGGGAGGCAGACCGCAGGTGGCCCGTAGCTCACCTCCCCCTCTATCTTTGGGACAAGCCCCTGCCCGGCTCTGGGCGGCAGTGTTTCTGAAGCTTCTAGCCAATCCTGAGCATGCCTGTGTCCACACCTGGAGTTCCATCCCCCAGGCAGGCAGGTGGGGCCTCAGGGGTCAGCTACGGGGGCCTGGCTCCAGTCTCACCCGCCTTCCCCAGGACAGCAGCCACTGGCAGCCCTGCTCCCTCAAGCTCCACTGCAGACCATGCAGGAGTCCACCTGCCAGCCCCAGGCCTGAAGCAGCATCTCTGCCCAGAAGCCCTGTGGAGGCACCTTCCCAGGAGGACGGGTGTCCTCTGGGGTGAGCAGGTGTCCCTCCATACTAAACATATTTACTGTGTGCCCACTGTTCACTGTACATACAGGTATGTTCCTTGTGAATTTCACCGCTTCTGTCTCTCCCACAGATGGCGAACATCTCATGGGACACGGCTAATGTCTACTGAGCATTTTACCCTGGTGGTGTGTGTGTGCGGTGGGGGGGAGGCTGTTGTTTGCATTCATTAACTCATTTGGCCTTCAAACCAGCCCTCTCAGGGAGAGATTATGATCATCCCAATTTTACTGAGAAGGAGCAGAGGCCCAGCGAGGTTCAGAAACTTGCCTGAGGACACACAGCGAGGAAGCATCAGAGCCCACACTGATGCAGACAGCCCACCTCCCAGGCCTACTCTGTCTCATACTGTGCTGTCTCCTGAAAGCTCCTTGCTGATTAGTGGGGATGAGGCGGCTCCCATTTCAATCAGGGAGCATCAGTGCAGGAGGCCATTCTTATTATCTCACTGTTCCCCGTGCTGCACGGAGAAATGAGGAGTTCCTCTCATTTCACAGATCGGGTCCTCAGGGGTGAGCGGGGAGCCACACGTTCAGCCCCCGGGCCGTGCTGCCCTTTGGTGAGGACACCGTCTCTGGCAGGGTCTGAGCTTTCAAGCTCCCCTGGACCGGGTGCGGCCACATCACCTGTGCGGCGTCTGCAGCCCCGCCCGCCTCCGGGCCTTGGACCCACACATGGATAGCATGGTGAGTCGTTGCCACAGGACTGGGCGTGGCCACTCCTGGGGTGAGCATTCCCTTGGGTGGCAGGCAACAGGCCTGGCCCCAGAGGTGCCCTCCCAGCTCTCTTTTCTGTTTCTGCCTCTCCATCCTCTGTAAGCCCAGGGAGAAGAGGCTTCCTCCTTGTGCAGTGGGGATGATAAAAAACAGCCCCGCCGGTTGATGTTTAGAAAAGTGCCGGCGAAGTTTCCTTGGAAACGACACCTGCTTTTCTCCGGCATGGAGATGCACCTCCTTGCCAGGCTCCCCCGAGCCCCAGTGCAAACAGGGCTCCTGTCGGGGCCTGGCCCCAGCCCCAGGTTGCTGGTGAGTGTTTATCTAAGCCCCCGTCTGTAACTGGCAGCCGCAGCTCAGCGAGAAATGAGGGCATGTCCTCATTACTGTTAAATGCAGCTTGAAGAAGCTCATGGCTTTCCCTTATTCGATAAAACAAGAAATCAATCACAAGCACTGCTCTCAGAAAATCACGTGGGCCTTGAGAAGGGGGTCCAGGGGAGCGAGGCTTGGTCCCTTCCTCTGCGGAGCCTGCAGCCCAGCAAGGCATCCCAGCAAAGCAGACGCTGGAGGCCGAATCTCAGAACGCAAGAGAATGGACTTCCTCCACCCCAGCCTGCACTCTGGAATCTCAGAATCTGAGCACCTGAGGCCAGGGCACTCTGGAAGCATGGGCTGTTAGTCTCAGAATCTGAGGATACTGGAGGCTCAAACCCTACAAACTCCTGAGTGTGTTTATCTCAGAAAACTAGAAAAGCCTGCTCAACAGCAGGGCCAAGAGCCGGGAGGCAGGCACCAGACTTAGCAAGCATCCTCTCCCACCTCCAGCTTGCCTCTGGACTTCACAGGGGGCTCCTGGATTCCCGTGGAGCCCACCTCTGTCTCTGTCAGGCCAGGCAGAGGTCACAGGGCCAGCCTAGGCCCAGCAGCTACACTTCGAATGACGTGGCCGGGAGCCATGGGGGCCATGAGAGCCATTCCGCCTGTGTCTGACTCTCCACGGCCACTGGCTCTCCAGTCAAAGTGGAAGGAGACAGCACTGGCCATGAGAACTTGCTGCTTGATAACATTTATGCCTAGTGTTTCATTATTGGAACACTAAGCCTGTGGGAGTTATTTATATCCTACTGCTCAATGTCATCACCAAGGTGTGATTTTTTACTCATGCAAACATTTAAAAAATTGCAACCTCAAGCATAAATGGGTTAAACCCAGAAGGGGCCTAGGAGTGGTGAGATGGGCCCTTGTGAGCTCCCGGCCCTGGGCAGCATATGGGCAGAAGAGCTGGCCTGGAGATCCTGGTGGACATGGCCATGATGGCCCTGAACCAGCAGCTTCCTTAAGAGTGAAGGGGCTGACGGACCCCCAACTCCAGGGCCAGGGCCTGGCCCCCAGGGAACTGCAGGCCCCCAGCTCCCCTCTGCCAGCTCATCCTGCCACCTCCCACCTCAAGGCAGGCCCGGGAGGTTCTGTGGCAGGTGGTCTGTGCACAAAGCCTATGGCACCCTGCCCGACTGTTGGCTGTCATGAACAGTGTCACAGAACAGTGTCAAGAACAATGTCACAGGGAACATTGGTGACAACTCAGGGTGCTACAGGGCCGTGGACTGAGGGCGGGACAGCACTGATATGTATCTATGCACATGTATACAGTTATTTATTTTCAAATGTCTTTAGAGCAGTTTTAAGTTCATAGGAAAATTTAGCAGAAGGTACAGAGAGTTCCCAAACCTCTCGTGCCCCCAGCCCCCTCCAGCACCCGCCCTGCGCCCCCAATCCCCACCAGCACCCGCCCTGCGCCCCCAGCCCCCACCACCCCACCCCTGCTCCCCCAGCCCCCACCAGCCCCAGTCCTGTGCCCCCAACCCCCACCGGCCCCCCCGTGCCCCCAGCCCCCACCAGCACCCACCCTCTGCCCCCAATCCCCACCAGCACCCGCCCTGCACCCCCAGCCCCCACCGGCACCTGTCCGGTGCCCCCAATCCCCACCGGCACCCACCCTGTGCCCCCAGCCCCCATGGGCCTCTGTCCTGCGTCCCCAGCCCCCACCGGCACCCCCCGCGCCCCCAGCCCCCACCAGCCCCAGCCCTGTGCCCCCAGCCCCCACCAGCACTCTAAATGCCCTGCATGTCCCTGGCACCCAGCATCCGTGGAATATAAAACCGACCAGCTGTGCCCCGAATTCCTGGGAGCCAAGGGGAGGACCTCCCTGCAGGACACACTGAGGGTTTCTTAGGTTTGAGGTGGTGCAGGGGAGCATGAGAGGGGGTCTGGGCGGAAGATGAGTGGGTCCCCACCCTCGTGAATAGAAGGGTGAGCAGATGTGGCCCCAGGAAGCGACACCACCCTGGAGTCAGGGTCGGAGGGCGGGGCTGGACTGGAAACTCACCAGAGCTAGGGCCACTCCGCTCCTCCCCATTTGTCTCTGGATAGGGGGAGGGTCTGGGTGTGTGCTCGTCCTCCAGGACCACACCTTGGGGTGGGGCCGCGGCATCTCCCCTTGAGTTTAGAGGAAGAACTCCAACTTTCAAACAGGTGATGGCAGTTTGAAAGAAGGTGGAAACGAGGCCACCCAATCTGAGCCCTTGTGCGGCCCTCCACCACTCTCTGAGCTTCCTGGGGGCCAGGCCCAGTAGGGGCTGAATTTGGGGCATCAGTAATTGAGCTTTTTGCTGTACAAGGAGGAACGGGGCAAGAAGCACGTCAGCTGAACCCACTGGGAATGAGAGACTAAGCACACAGGAATCCCAGAGCTCCAAATATTCATCTGCTGCCAGGTCTCCCGGCATCCAGCCCTGCAGCGGCTGTTCACCTGGGGTTGATGTGAAACCTGGAGCCGTGCAAGGATGGAAATTCAGTCTAAATAGTCGTTAGCATCTCTACCCCTGAGATCGCACAGAGACTGGATGATCAATTTTTCAGTGACTTTAATGGAATATTATTTCCTTCTCCTTTGAAATCAATTTCACCAAGTCCAAAGCTCTGGTTAAGTTAAATAGCTATTGAAATGCAGGAGACAGAATCAACCAACAAGCTTTCTCAGAACTGAAGTGGGAGAATAGGGCAGATGTCAAAGAACTGGGGAGCCATGGATGGTTCTATGGTCTCAGGAGAGAGCAGGGCCCATGATTTATTCATCAATCCCTGACAGGAGGGTGGTGAGAAAATGCTAGTAATTGCCTGTGTGCATGTGTGAGTGAGCAGATGGATGAATGACTGAGTGTACAGGAAGTGAGCTTGTTCACCCAATCATGGGTGTGGCAGTGACCATGACAGTGACAGCAATTGCTTGCCCGCCTCAGAGACACAAACTGAGGATGAAGTGATGCCAGAGTTCCCCAGCTCAGCCCCCACAGCCCTCTGGGTCACCATTGGGGGTTCTGAACCCAGTTCGATGTTGTTTCCCATGCTGGCCCAGGGACCACCCCAGGTGGTGTTAGATCCTGGGGCCATATCTGCTCGCCCTTCTATTCTGGTGGGCGGGGTCCGGGGGCGTGCTGCCCCACTCATCTTCCACGCAGACCCCCCTCATGCTCCCTGCGCCAGCTCAAACCCAAGAACCCCCCAGGAGACAGACAGGATGCAATGGCCAAGATGGCGAGTCAGGCAGAGCCCAGCAGCGGGTCCTGTCCCTGTCCTGGGGAAGCTGAGCCCTGGGGGTACCCGTGTGCACAGACGGCCCCGTGCAGAGCAAGCCGCAGTGACGCCCACGGGAGGGGAGCAGGCCCAGTGCCCTGAGAGGTTCCCAGGGGAAAGCTGCTGCCCGGACTATTTTTTTTCAGGCATCAGGAAACTCTTCCGGTGTTTTCCTGATCCTCACACCCCCTGCCTGGGGACAGGGATGCCAGCCGAGGCCCGACCAGGTGCCCTGGGCTGGGTTTCCAAAGCTGGGCCAGAGGTGGGGCCAGGTGAGGGGAGCTTCTTCGAGGTGGTCAGGACCCCAGCCTTCGTGTCTGACCAGTGTGGATTCTGATGCCACCATTCATTGGAAGGCCCTGGGAAAGCCGCTGCCCGCTGTGAGCTGCAGGGCCCCCCTCTGAGGAGTGAGGGGGTGGCCCCATCTCTGGGACTCCAAGGAGGACAGTGGAGACAGAGGGTGATAGAGGCTTAGCACCACACCTGGGGGGAGTCCAGCAGTGGGATCTGGGGGTGACTGGCAGGGGGAGGGGCCTGGACTCCGTCCTGCTGTGTCCCGGGAGGCTGGCTGGGCTCCAAGGCTCCCCTGCAGGGGGCATCGCTCAGCATGGAGGCATTGCAGAGGAAGGGATACTTGGACAGCTGGACTTGGGGGTAAACCTGTGGGAGCCCCACCCCTGCTGGCCTTCTTGTGGGGATGGCAGGATTCAGGGCCCTCCTCCAGGCCTGCAGACGGCCACAGCTGGTAGCCAGTGCTGAGGCAGGAGCGGTGGCCCCCATGGTGGGGAGGGACTGGGCCCTGAGACCTGGGGAGCCCCAGTCCCTGTGCAGGGAGAGGCTGGGGGACATGGAGCTCCCTGCGGGGCTGTGAGGGGCCGTCTGCAGGGAGAACTCTGCATGTTGCTTCTTGCTTTTTTGATGACAGAACTTGACCATTTCTACCACGGACATCTGGGAGAATGTAAGAAAAGGCAAAGCAAATAAAAATCATTTGCTGCTGATCACCCCACCCCTACTAATTATAGGGGCGCAGCAGAGGTAATTATAGAGTAATTATAGCAGTAATTATAGGGGCGCAGCAGAGGTCAGGGGTCTCAGGGGCCTGGGGCCTGAACTGCCGGGGACACGGCGCCTTCCGTCAGCGCTGCTCATAGAACACAGGAACTGAAGGTCCCCACGCTGTCCAGATGGTCGGGTGTCCTTGAAGTCAGGTGGTGAGACACATGAGTGTCAAAGTGGTGTGTCCCAGAAACCAACCCCCAGACTCGTGCGAAGCTGGGGGGCTCCAGGGTGGGCTACAACCGTCCTGGGGGGCGATGAGGACAGCCTTCCACTGCTGCCCGGGCCTGAGACCACCCAGCCAGCAGCTCCCGGCCCAGGGTGGGAGGAGCACATGGCCGGCCGAGGGCCAGCGCCAACCCTGCCGCTCCCCAGGGCCCCTCCCTGTGAGTATGGGGGCAAGCAGAGGTGGTGTGCGTGGGGACACCCACCAGCATCCCAGGCCCTGACTGCGGGCTGAGGCTCCGGGGAGATCTGAGCACAGTCTATCTCCGCCTGAGACCCTCCCCTCAGTTGTGGGGAGATATGGGGGGCAGAGGCTCAGAGGGGGACAGTCCTGCCTGATGTACTTGGCAACCTGGTAGCTGGAGGTGGCCCCCAGAGCCGCTCAGCGCCCCCATCCCTCCAGACCAGCTGTGTCCCACTGACTGCACTCAATGGGGCCCTGCCGCAGGGTCCCCACACTGAGGGCTCAGGGTGGATGGGGAGGAAGAACCTCCGGAGTCACATGGCCAAGGGGAAGGCTGTGGGGTTTTTATTCCCTGGGAAAAGCAACGAGAAGCAAAGCAGCTGGGTTAGGGCTCAGGGCAGCGGGGCAGAGGGTGGGGCATGTTTTGAGGAGTTTGCAGAGGTCAACACAACCCACCCTGAGGCAGGAGTTGACGTCCCTGAACTGTACTCTCAAGTATCTGAGCCCAAGATACCTAATTCAAAGCCCTGAGCCTGTAAGAATTCAGCCCTCCCTCCTTCTCTCTCTCCCTCCCTCTCTCTCTACTTTCCCTCTCTCCTCTCTCCCTCCCTCCCTTCCTCCCTCTCTCTTCTCCCTCTCTCCCTCCCTCTCTCTCTCCTCTCCCTCTCTCTCTCACTCCCTCCCTTCCTCTCTCTCTCCTCTCCCTCTCTCCCTCCCTCCCTTCCTCTCTCTCTTTTCTCCCTCTCTCCCTCCCTCTCTCCCTCCCTCTCTCTCTCCTCTCTCTCTCTCTCTCACTCCCTCCCTTCCTCTCTCTCTCTTCTCCCTCTCTCCCCCTCCCTCTCTCCCTCCTCTCCCTCTCTCCTCTCTCCCTCCTTCCCTT
The DNA here is from genome assembly GCF_028885625.2 of Pongo pygmaeus. Taxonomy (NCBI): domain Eukaryota; kingdom Metazoa; phylum Chordata; class Mammalia; order Primates; family Hominidae; genus Pongo; species Pongo pygmaeus. The sequence goes on along the minus strand of NC_072376.2, from coordinate 3,798,136 downwards.
CCTCTCTCTCTCCTCTGCCTCCCTCTCTCTCTGCCTCTCTCCCTGCCTCTCTCTCTCCCTCCCTCCCTCTCCTCTCCCTCCCTCTCTCCTCTCCGTCTCTCTTCTGTCGCTCCCTCCCTTCCTCTCTCTCTCATCTCCCTCCCTCTCTCTTTCCCTCTCTCCCTCCTTTCCCTCCCTCTCTTTCTCCCTCCCCCCTCCTCCTCTCCCTCCTTCTCTCCTCTCCCTCCCTCTCTCCTCTCCCTCCCTCTCTCCTCTCCCTCCCTCCCTCTCTCCTCTCTCATCTTCATTATGTCCTGGGGTCAAGTTGCTAAGGAAAGGGACATTTTTCACTTCTCAGGGCCGTAAGGAGCCAGCTCAGGGAAGGGCAGGTGGGGGCCAGTTGAGATGCTCAGAGATAGCCTGAGACCTGACTCTTGCCACGGCAGAACAGCCAGGGGAGGGCCAGGGGCTGGCTCCGGGGTGCCCACTGATGCCACGTTCATCAAGGCAGTATGGCTTCATGGTCAGGACTGTGGCCCCTGACCCTGGCAACCTGAGCCATGAAGCTCTGCCGCCTACCATGGGTTAGGTGCCCATCGTGGGAAGTTGCTGAACCTCCCATGCCTCAGTTTCCCCCTCTGTAAAATAGGGCTGAGAATGACGCTTATTTCGTGGGATGGAACATGAAGCGCCCTTGTGCCGTGGGCACAAGGGCACATTATCCCCCCATGTCCTGGCCCCTGTTGAACACATCGGCCACCTTCTTCCTTGCTGAAGCCGAGGCTGGGCGAGCCTTTGGTTTGGTGCAAAGAGAGGGCGAGGGGAGGACTTGGGTGCTGAGTTCAGCCACTCAGAAGCAGCTTGGTCCTACCCACAGGGAGCCAGCCCCGGAATGTGTCCACTGAGGCAGCAGCGTGTGGGAAAGAGTGGAAGTGGCCCCCCAGCCCCGGGGCTTGGCCCTGTCCACCGCAACCACGGCCTGCCAGGCACATCAGCCTTGTCTTCCAGTTCCCAGGCAGGGACCACCAGCCAGGGCACGTTTATGTCAGTGAGGGTTTTTCTGGGGGATGCAGTTCAATAAGCCCCCTGGGGCGCATGCCTCAGACTGCTCTGCCTGGCGCCGGGAGACACAGGCTGGCCCATGTCCTGGGTACTGGAAAAGGCTGCGCTGAGCCAGGACGTCCGGGTCCCACCTCCTGCTCCGGTACGTCCCCAGGCAAAGACCTCAAGTTCTCCCCGCCTCAGTTCCCTCCACTAAAAACAGACCCTAGCACAGGGTGGCGCCTCCGTGATGCTTGGAAAGTGTCCCTTCCCCACGGACCTTGAGTACCACCCTCCACAGGAAGAGGGTCAGGCAGTCCCCCGGGAAGGCCGGCAGGTGCCAGCCCTCACGCGCACGCTGTGATTTCGCCACACTTAAAACAACTTTTAAAATCACTATTACTCCTCTACTAATTGTGCTCATTGCTCATCCCTTCCTACCATCTTCATAAATCACATGTAATTGTTTTTGGCTGATTCTTTAGAAACCCGTTGTTAACTCGGCTCCTCGAAGTGTCTGCCCCCGCCAGTGTGGGGCGGGGCACAGCGTGGGGATGGCACAGCGTGGGGCGGGGCACAGCGTGGGGCGGGGCACAGCGTGGGGCGGGCCGCAGCGTGGGGCGGGGCACAGCGTGGGGCGGGCGCAGCGTGGGGCGGGGCGCAGCGTGGGGCGGGCGCAGCGCGGGGCGGGGCGCAGCGTGGGGCGGGGCGCAGCGTGGGGCGGGCACAGTGTGGGGTACAGCGTGGGGCGGGCCGCAGCGTGGGGCGGGCCGCAGCGTGGGGCGGGGCGCAGCGTGGGGCGGGCGCAGCGTGGGGCGGGCCGCAGCGTGGGGCGGGGCAGCGTGGGGTACAGTGTGGGGCGGGGCGCAGCGTGGGGCGGGGCGCAGCGTGGGGCGGGCACAGTGTGGGGCGGGGCAGTGTGGGGTACAGCGTGGGGCGGGGCAGTGTGAGGTACAGCGTGGGGCGGGGCAGCGTGGGGTACAGTGTGGGGCGGGGCACAGCGTGGGGCGGGCGCAGCGTGGGGCGGGGCGCAGCGTGGGGCGGGCACAGTGTGGGGCGGGGCAGTGTGGGGTACAGCGTGGGGCGGGGCAGTGTGAGGTACAGCGTGGGGCGGGCGCAGCGTGGGGCGGGCGCAGCGTGGGGCGGGCGCAGCGTGGGGCGGGCGCAGCGTGGGGCGGGCGCAGCGTGGGGCGGGCGCAGCGTGGGGCGGGCGCAGCGTGGGGCGGGCCACTCCTCGGTGGCTTGGGCAGGTGGGTATTTGGTTTTTGTCTTGGCTTTGATGCTTTGATAGCACCTCGACGGATGCTAAAATTTCCTCTAGAAGTTGGAAGCTGGTGTCCCAGCCTCAACCCAGAGCCAGAGATGAACTACCGTTTAACAACAGCCGCGGCCATCTCCAGAGGATTAATTCGGTGCGAGCTCCTGCGTTAGGCGTTTTACCTCATTTTACCTGCATTCTCTGAGTTAATCCTCGCAAGAACCTGATGAGGAAGCCTCGTTCCCCATTTAATCACTCAGGAAATCAGGGCTCAGAAAAGTGCCTGTCACTAAGAAAATCACTTTTTCTCCCTCCCGGCCCTCCCTCTTCCTCATCCCCCCTGCTCTCCTCGGCTGGAGCTGCAGGAGGGGGTCCCTGGCTCTCCTCACTCTGTCAGCGAGGGAGCTGTGTCCTTGGCAGTGGGGGCAGCACCTCCTGGGCAGGGCTGGCTGCCTCGCCAGAGCCCCCTCCTGAGACCCCCCTCTTGGGGCACAGCTGCACCAACTGTGGGGGGGACGAAAGCCTCTGGGCGCCACTCAGAGCCCCACCCTCGGGGGCCGTGGGTGGAATTTTAAACAAGAATATTCTTAAAAAGCACCCATGCGGTTAGTTAAACCTCCTAAAATAATTGCAGTGAAGCAATTACGTCTTTTAAGGGCCTTCAGAGGTGCTAGGATCCAGGCTCATGTATTTCAAGACCAAAGCAAGTCATTTTGTGCCACGCCTGGGGTGGGATTGCTTTGGGGGCTGATCCTCTGTTCAACAGGTGCTCCCGGATTCAGATTCGGGATGCGTGGGGGTGCAGGGTGCAGTGCAGCCTTTTGTGATGACGCCCCTCCTCCTGCCAGCCTGCACACCTCCAGGCCAGGGCAGGAAGGGGGAGCCTCAGTGCTTTCAGATTCCCAGCAGAAGAAAGAGCAAGTCTGCACAAGGCATTTTGGAGAAGTGGCTGCCTCCCAAAGCAAGGCCTGGCTGGCAGGGCCAGCTCCTGCCCCTCTTGACCACCTAGGCTGTCCTCTACGGGGAGGGGCAGAACAGCTGAGAGGTGCAGGTCCTAGGGGCCCACCCACCCTGGGGCCCAGAAGTGCTTTTGGGAGTCATTCCTCCCTCCTCTCTCTGAGTGTGAGTCTGGCATCTGCATCTTCCGTTCTTCCTCCCTCCCTGTCTTCCTCTCTGTTTCACCCTCGCCCTCCCTCCCTTCCTTGATTCCTCATGAAGCACTGTCATGTGCCAACACCATAGGGCAGCAGTGGTTCCAGGCAGCTCCGACCTCGGGGAGCCTCCAGTCCTGAGCTGGGCAGACAGCAGGGTAGGATCACAGGGGACGGGCACAGGACTCAAAGTGGGTGCCCGCATGGTCCGGGGAACCAGGGGTGCTTCGTAAAGCAAGGAGGCAGAATGTAAGATGACCACTCAGCAAAGGTCACACCCGGCCCCCACAGCACCACTGGGAAGCTGTCTTGGCAGTAGGGCCAGAGGGTTGCCAGCGTTGAGTATTCTGGGCCCACGCCACAGGCAGCTCCTGCCTCTGCCAGTCCCTCTACAAGTGCCCAGCCTCCACCATGAAAAGGGCATGACTGGCTGGTCCCCTGCTCCTGGGAGCAGGGACGAAGCACAGAGCAGAGGAGAACCCTCCACCTGGAGCCCTGCCTAGCCCCTGCCAGCTCACAGACTCACGAGCAAGAAAGAAACACTTTCTGTTGCAAGCCATTGTGCTGGATGGTTTGTTACGCAGCTTTCCTGTGGATAGAACTGACCCATGCAAGGTGACTCTAATTCTGGAACTTTCAACCAGTAGGCCTGGGTTTGGGGGATGAGCAGCCTGGACAAAGGGAATGGTGACCCAGGGAGGGGGGCTGGGTCTGGAACCAGTACTCTGAGCCCACCCCTGGCTCTGCCCACCCTGCACACTCCTCCCCACCCAGCCAGACCCCGAAGGACGCCCTTTGGGGCTGGAATCCAGAGGCCCAGGGATGAGTTTATCTGCGGGCCCAAGGGGCAGGGTCATCTGCAGAGTCAGCTAAGCCAGACTGGAGTTGCAGCAAGACCAGAGAGACCCTCCCACGGGCCCCTCACCACAGGTTCTGCTGTGGCCACGCCCCAGAGCCCATCTCTCACCTGCACCTTCCTTTCAGGAACCCTCTTCTCCCCCAGTCCCTGCAAGAGAAGCCAGTTGCGCCAATGGACTAACCCCAGGCTTCACCTGCCCCCACTTAACGGTCCGTACTCCCCCACCCTCCCCCCGGCCCCCTCCTCACCCTCCACCCGGCCCCCTCCTCACCCTCCACCCGGCCCCCACCTCACCCTCCACCCGGCCCCCTCCGCACCCTCCACCCGGCCCCCTCCGCACCCTCCACCCGGCCCCCTCCGCACCCTCCACCCGGCCCCCTCCTCACCCTCCACCCGGCCCCCTCCGCACCCTCCACCCGGCCCCCTCCTCACCCTCCACCCGGCCCCCACCTGACCCTCCACCCGGCCCCCACCTGACCCTCCACCCGGCCCCTCCTCACCCTCCACCCGGCCCCCACCTGACCCTCCACCCAGCCCCTCCTCACCCTCCACCCAGCCCCCTCCTCACCCTCCACCCAGCCCCCTCCTCACCCTCCACCCGGCCCCCTCTTGACTCTCTACCCAGCCCCCACCTCTGGACCTGAGCCCCTGGTCTTTCCTCTGCCTAGGAGAGTCCTCTCTGCCCATGATTCCCCCCGCCCCCCACCGTGGCCACGCCCCATCCTCAGGACCATGTCTGCCACTCTGGTGGGCAGCACTCCACCTGCATCTAATGGCCCTGGGCATTTTCTGCATGTGGCAGTTTGATACTGGTTCAGGTACCTGTCCATGGCAGTGAGCACTGAAGCCACAGGGGCCTTTAGACAGGCGTGCACCTGGACTCCTACAGTTGCTAGGATGCAGATTCCCAGGCCATGCCTCCAGAGAATCAGCTGCATTTGACTCAGAGGTGGGACCCTGGAATCTGTATTTCTTGGGCCACTCTGAGAAGCATTACCCCTGCCAGCCACAGGGCCTGGGTCTGACACACCACCCTGCCTCCCTCCTCCTGGGTGTGGAGAGCAGGCATTTGTCCCAGGAAGCTGGCCTCCTCCGACGCCAGAGCTCTATGCCCAGAGGACATTCCAAGCTGTCAGCCTTGGAGATGAAGAAAAATGGCCTGGTTCCCCCTCTGGAAGAAACACTCCATTTTGGCTTCCTCATTTGGAGAACGGGCTCCACCATCTTGGACCCCTGCCTGGGACCCAGGCGGGTAGAGACCACAGCCCTGTCCCTGCACTCCTGCAACTCTGGCAGATGGTGGTCAGCCCATCTCTCCCCGACACCACACACCACCCTGCTCCGGCCCTGGGGCACTAGCATTCCTTCAGGAGGTTGGACCCAGAGGCTTCAGGGCCCCTCCACTTTGACCAACCTGAAAGGAGACCTCTCCCAGTTCCCTCCCACCCCCAGCCCCCAGGTCCCAGCCCCATGAGAATGACAGACAGCAGGCGCGGGCCTCCCCCTCCACAGCTGTCCTTCCCTCAGACAAGGTACCTCCTCTTAGCTCCTCAGACCCTAAGCTGTCACAAGAGTGCTGGGTGGCCCTCAGGACCAGGGTCTCCTGGGGTGATCACTGAATGTGAGCTTACTTTCTCTTCCCCAGGCCCCCACTCCCACCAGAGCTTGGGCTGGGCCATGGGGCACAGGCAGAGGAACCCCCCAAGACCAGGGCACAGGGCCGACCCCGAGACTGCATGACCACAGAGCACACTCTTCCTCGGAGCTGGGCAGGAGGGGGGTTCATGGCTGCAAACAGGGTCAACGTTTCCTTCTCCTGGCTTTTCAACACAGAGGAAGGAGATACAGATAGCACTGAAGAACAAAACTTGGTACCTCAAAATCAAATCCAGTTCTGAATAGCATTTGTTACTCAGCCATCCTGCAGCTCTCAACATTGTGAGTGGAAATTTTACGTCTTGGAAGTGAGACCTTTTACTCCCAGGGCTCAGGCAGAAAAGGCCTGAATCATTCCACAACAAATTAACTCCCAATTAACCAGAGCATCTCAAAACAACAAAGAAAGAGCACTCAGTGGATTTCCTCCACCTATTTAAACATTGCTTTCAACATGGTGCAGAGATGTTTACCCAAATACACATTACAGTCAGAGAGGGCTGAACAATTAGTCTCTGCTTTCCAAGGCAACCGTGTACTGACTTGTTAAGGAAGGCACCAATTTCTCAGATAAATAAACCATTTTTAAGGCGGCTGTAAACTGATTTCTGTGTTTACTTAAATGGACCATGGTGATTCCAGTACCTGCTTATTCCACCTGTTACACAGAAAAGAAGCACAAATTGGACCTCACACGTTGATTTTCCTTCACAGGTCCCCTTCCCTCTGTTCACTCCTCCTGGGAGACCCGGCATGTGTCTCCTGTGGATCTTGACCACATGTAGCCCTGGGAGACCCGGCATGTGTCTTCTGTTGATCTGTGGCCACGTGTGGCCCTGGGAGGCCTGGCATGTGTCTCCTGTGGATCTTGGCCACGTGTGGTCCTGGGAGGCCTGGCATGTGTCTCGTGTGGATCTGCGGTCACGTGTGGCTCTGGGAGACCTGGCATGTGTCTCCTGTGGATCTGCGGCCAAGTGTAGCCCTAGGAGACCTGGCATGTGTCTCCTGTGGATCTGTGGCCAAGTGTAGCCCTGGGAGACCTGGCATGTGTCTCCTGTGGATCTGCGGCCAAGTGTAGCCCTGGGAGACCTGGCATGTATCTCCCGTGGATCTTGACCACATGTAGCCCTGGGAGACCCGGCATGTGTCTCCTGTGGATCTTGGCCACGTGTGGCCCTGGGAGACCCGTCCCGTGTCTCCTGTGGATCTCCGACCATGTGTAGCCCTGGGGACAGACACTTGGAACACGTCACCTGTCTCCTTTCTAAATGTATTTGGCCTGTTTCAACCTCATCAAAAAGACGAGTAAAATGGAAACCGTGGCAATACTCACAGCACTGGAAAGCGTGACTTTGGGAGACCCTGGATCACTTAGTGCCCCCGGGATGAAGCTGGGGAGGGCCCAGGGTAGGATAGGCCACCAGCCACCAGTGCCTCGACATGGCAGAGTGAGGGAGGGAGTCAACAGCACTGCAGGGGCCCAGGGCACAACCTCGTGGTGACTTTGGGGACTGTTGCACACAGCATGAGGGCAGGCAGCCTGGGAGCTCAGGAAGGCCTGAGGGGTCTTGTCACCCTGCCAGGGTGTGTTTTTGTGAGCTTGTGGTGGCAGGTAGGGGGCAGCCAGCATGGGTTTTTAAGCAGTGAGGAGACTTTTGAGAGAATGATTTTTTTTTTAAATCCAAGATGAAAATGGCTTTATAAAGCCAATATCTGTTTGTAGTTTAAAAAAAAGATACTATAGAAAGCTATAAAGAAAAGAATATAAATCATCCTAAGGCTCCCACCCTGAAATCACAGTCACAGGTCAAGTTTTGATGAAGACCCTTCCGAACACCGGTGTCCAAACACGCACACTCATCCCTCGGTGCAGCTGGGCCTGCTCCACGCTCTGTGACTCGCTTTTGCTGCTTGGTAATAGGTTCTGAATGGCTTTTTCTGGCAGTGGACTTAGACCTGGCCCATCACTTTCAGTTGGATGGAATTCCTGGTCAGGATGGACCCAAACACATGAGATGGGTCCCCTGTTGAAGCACATTGAGGCTGGTCCAGCTTTTCAACATCATAAACACCACTGCAAAAAGCGTTCGCCCCCTGCACAGAGCCCTGACAGTGGCAGGAGGTCTGAGTCCGTCCACACACAGCCTGCTTGGTGCCAGGCCCCGCTGGGTGGGCTTGGGGTTGGGGGCAGCTCAGAGCCAGATGATTAGGCAAATGTGTCACGGAGCCTGCCTCTTACATACAATAGAGCCACACATCACCAACGTTAGAGAAGACCACTGACATGAAAGACACATCCAAATGAGAGAGGAACTGGGAGCAAAGAGAGAGAGAGATTCCCTCTCCCAAGAAAAAGAGAGAGCCTCAAAGGCCTGAGAGAAGACCATGCATTCAGAAAATACGACACAACAGAGTCCCATAGAAAATGAACATTCAGCTTCGATACCTGCATATTAATAAATGACCACAGACAGCAGAGCAGAGAAAGTGAGGACTCACCGCAGGAGAGCAAGAGAACCAAGAGACAAACATGGAGATGGACGGGGGAGGTGTGGGAATTGGAGGAAGACCCCAGAAGAGCCAGCAGTGAGCAAAAGCATTTCTGAAGGAGAGGATGGTGACTGGAAGGAGGAGCATTCACAGGAATAACTCACACCTGTCCCAGAATGAAGACCACGAATAAGAGCCCCAGGACCTCCAGCGTCCAGTACGAGGCACAAATACAGAGCCACAAAGGTGCATTCGTGTGCAATTTTACAGCACCAAGAATACAGTTTTCAGGGGAAAAGTGGAAACAGGTCACAAACAGGATGAGGAATCAGAATGGATTCCAACTTCTCATGGCCACCCTCTGTAGCTGGGATAGAGTGGAGCTGAGAAGGTTCACGTCCACCCCCTCCTGGAATTTTATACCCAGCCCTGCTATCCACAAGGCATCAGCTATGGACAAAGATTCTCCATTTACTCAGAGTTTATTGCCCACGCCCCTGGGTCAGGACCTCCTCCATGTTGCTCCTGTGATGTGCAACACCGCACAAAGGAACAAAACAATATAAAGGAAGACACAAGACCTAGGAAATGGGGTTCATCATAGGGAAGAGACAGGACGTTCTCCCAGGGTGACAGTGGAGCAGCTTAGAGCAGGAGAAAGAAGAGATGTCCAAGACAGGGGTTCCCAGAGAGAGAAGCAGGCAGAATAAGCCACCTGCTGTGGAACTAGCCACCTGCTGTACCTGACGTAAAAGAGAATAAGGTCACTGCTTTGTTGAAAAGCTCAGGGCTAGAATTAGTAAGGGGAACACAGAGAACTGAGTGAGGAGAAGTGCAGGGCACAATATGAGGAGACACATGGAAGGGAGTACACGGGGTAGGGACTGCGGTCGGCCATGGGGAGGGGGTGGAAAATGTGATGAGTCACAGCAATGGTTTAACTAACAAATTGCTTTGTTGCTTAAACCAAATTTAAAAGATTTAATCAACACGTTGATGTATTGATTAATATTTGAACAGTAATTAGACCCTAAACATGGTTTTCCTGGATGGGGAAGTGGGGAGGAAGCGGGGATGAGGCTCGGGGAGAAGTCAGTGCTGTCTACCATAGTCAGAAGTCAAGAGGTGGTATCTAAAATCTGAAAACCAACAGCAGACTAAACATGCCATTTGGAAATATAGAGAAAAATACCAAACTAGTGGAACCAAACAAAAACAAAAACAGATGAAAAGTTGAAAGGAGTGGCTTCCAGGGGAGTGAGCTTATGGTGGGAGAGGAGGAGGGTGAGAGATGGTTGCTTTTTAGGATAAACCTGCGAGAATGAGTTGGCTTTTTAAATTATGTACTTAACATAATGTTTCCATAAAATAAAAACCTATAAGCAGGAAGCTGCTGATTGAGAAATTGGTCATGTGCTTTCTGTCTGGAAAGAGCAAAGCATTTAGGACAGGGCCTCCCCAGAGCCCCCACCGCCCTGCACTCAAGCCCCCACCCACCGCTGGAGGTCAATGCTGGGACCCCACTCTAGTTGGTGCGGGGCCAGACCTGCTCAGCAAGAGCAGAGGAGGAAGTCATTAGAGCCCGGCCTGGTCCAGGGCTGGTGGAGGGAGGCCCGGGCAGTCTAGCCAGATGGGGCAGAGCTGCTGTCTGGGCCCAGGTCCAGTGACCCAGTCAAGTTGACCCCTTACATCACCCATCACAGTGACATGGGTGGGGTCCCAGGAGGGCCAGGAAGTCCTCTAAGGCATTGTTCATGCTGTTCTCTCGCCTGTAACACCCTTCCTCCCGCTTCATACAGCAAATTTCCACTTCAACTTCAAGACCAAGTTCCAGCATCCCCTTGAGAAGGCCTTTTCTGACCCCATGACTGGACCAGGTGCCCCTACGTGTTACTGGCCTTGGGCACCCCTCATTCAGAGCAGTGGCCTCATGGTGTCCCTACTCATCCCGCCAGGGTCCCCAGGACACAGGAGGCTCTTGACAGGTATTTGCAGAACAAGCCTTGCTTCTGGCTCACAAACCCTCCCCAGCAGATGTTGGTAGTGGCGGCGGCAGCTGCAACTACCTTCAATGTCAGAGCTCAAGCCCCAGGGCCAAGGTCCCCCAGCAGGATACATATCTGTTTGGAGACACACTCCTGGAATGTTCCCTCCCTCACTTCTGTCTCCCCTAGTACATGATTGCAACTCACAGTGCCTGGCCCAGGGGAGGCGGCTGAGCTTGTCTGGAAGACAGAGAACAGTGGGCCGGGTTCAGCCCCAGATGTCCCTGGAGGGCCCCCACCCACTGCTCCCCTAAACAGACCTACCCAGGAACCAGAGCCCAGGGGGACCTGGAACCCCCTCGTCTCCAGGGCCAGCCACCAGGCCCCGGTCAGGAATAGAAGGAAAGGTAAACAGGTCTGACAGTCTGAAGGAGGGCCCGACAGGGACAATGGCCGCTCGTGGGAACGAAGCCCTGTTTGGGGCAATCTTAGACCAAAGAAAGCCACACATGACAGAGCCTCACAAGCTAGGGGAGGGGGAGGGGGCCGCAATTCCCTCCTGCACGGCTCTGGGGGCTACAAGTTTGGAATCGGAGTGTCTCCAGGGAGGATCTTTCTTGCCTTTCCTGAGTTCCCAGCTGCACTGCTCCGTCTCTGCCTCTGTGGTCCCGGAGCCTCCCTGTCTGCATCAGTGCCACCTCTTCTTCTTCCAAGGACACCTGTCATCGGGGCAAGTGCTGGTCCTCGTCCAGTACAACCTCAATTCTGCAAAGACCCTATTTCCAAATAAGGTCACCCTGTGGGGTTCTGGGTTAGTGCAAGGTTAGCTCCAGGATAGCCAGGCCAGGAATGCTGAGCCGAAATTAGCCTGCGGGGCACACCCCTGTCTCGTGAACCCCTGGCCACTCTGCTCCATCCCTGCTTCTAACATTGCTGAGCAGGAAACTGTGGCCTCTTGGCCTGGGGCTGGCCGTCTCCCATCCCAGAATCTCCAGATCCTTCCTCTACTACCAGACTCTGTCCAAGGGCTGGGCCACCGGGCACAAGAGTGCCTTTCCCAGCATCTACCAGAGGGGCTGGTGATGCAGCCTGGCATCAACTCCCCAGGAAGAGAGCCCCATGGGCAACGGGAGCTGGAAGGCATTCTCCCCGTCCTCCTTCTGAGGGGCTGTGCGAGGCATGGCACGTCCTCATCCCATGGGCTCTGGCTGCTCCCGGGGACCATGGCTCACCCGTTAGTCACCTGCGTCGTTTCCGCCTTTCCCTGACTCCCCTCCCTTTCCCTCCCTCTTGCTGCCCTGAGATTGCACCCTTTCCTCCCCAGATAAACCCTTAGCACTTAATCCACACCTCACGCTCTGCTTTCTAGAACTCTTAGCAAAGACGAGTGGCAAGGGCAGGGAAGAGCATTTCAGTCAGAGGGAACAGGCTGTGCGCCCGGTGGGGAGACGCCCTCATGCGATACGGGAGCAGGCCCAGGCATGGGATCAGCTGTCCTAGCCAAATCCTGGCTTTGCCATTTCCGAGCTCACTGTGACAGGCTCCCAAGTCTCCCGAGCCCCAGCCCCCTCCGTACAGGAGGGGCGGTGATGCAGTGTCACCGCGGTACGGGGTTGCTGGGCTGCCGGAGTGGGTGGATCTGTCAGCAGCGTGGCTCATGGGGAGGCCTGGCTCCTGGGTCCTGCCCCCACTGGCCCCCAGACCCAGGAACTACAGCACAGGGATGCCCCCCACTGACCCCAGGAAGGGCAGCCTCCAAGGTAAGAAGCCCCGGCCCACCCACCTTTCCTGATACTTCCTCCAGCTTCTATTTTAAAGCCCATGTGTAACTCGAGAGCCTCGTGCAGCATTGGTTTCTGATTTGCACCGGCCAAGGCTGCCGGAGCCTTTCCTCGTTCTTTCCAGTCGTTTGTTGGCTTGTTTTTGATCAAAATCAGGAAACTACTTAAAAAAAAAAAAAAAGAAGAAAAAAAACAAAAACAAGGCTAGTGAACTGGAAAATGTGGAGTTCAAGTTTGGGTCAAAATAACCAACTCTGAATTCAAGGTAAGCTTATGGCTCCAAGCAATTCGTTCCAACCTGATCACAGCTGTGTGCATTCACACACTGACACGCAGAGACACACACACATACACACATCACACATGCACATGCTTACACACACACCCTCCACAGACACGACACACACATGCACACACACACATCCACACATCACACGTACACACACACACACCCTCCACAGACATGACACACACACACATGTGCACCACACACAGAGACACACACACATCCACACATCACACATACACACACACACACACCCTCCACAGACATGACATATACCCACAAACACACATGCACACACACACACAGACACACATGCAGAGATACACACAGAGACATACACACATCCACGCATCACACACATGCACACACACACCTTTCACAGACATAACATACACTCACACACATGCACACACACACAGAGACACATGCAGAGATACAAAGACACACACACCCACACATCACATGCAGACACACACCCTCCACAGACATGACACACATGAACACACATGCACACACACACAGAGACACATGCAGATACACACAGAGACACACACACACACCCATACATCACATACATGCACACACACACACCCTCCACAGACATGGCACACACTCACAAACACACATGCACACACACACAGAGACACACGCAGACACACACATCCACACATCCACACATCGCACGTATGCACACACACATACCCTCCACAGACATGACACACAAACACACATGCACGCACACACAGACACACACATACACCCCACAGACATGACACACACCAAGACTGCTGGACGGGCCCAGGCAGCACAGAACAGGGAAGCAGCTGGGCAGAGCCTGGGGTAGTGCCATGGCAGTCTGAGCTGGGTCTGTGTCCACGGTTTGCTGTGACCCCGGCCTTAGCTCTCACTGCTGGAGCAGTCATTCCTGCCATTTGCTAATCCCAGGGGTGCTGGGGCCTGTGCTGGAGTCACACAGTGTGCCCTTCACTGTGCAGCCAGGGAAACTGAGGCAACACTGCAGAGTGAGGCCCACAGCGGTGGTGGCTCTCAGTTTGGGTTTGTGAATGTGGTGGTGAATTTTATGTGTCAACTTGATTGAGCCACAACGTGTCCAGATATATGGTCCAACGTGACTCTGGCGGTGTCTGTGAGGTGTCCCTGGATGGGATTCACATTTGAATGGGTAAACTGAGTCAAGCAGATGGCCCTCCCCAGTGTGGGAGAGCAGATTGGCCTCGGCCAATCAGTTGAAGGCCCAAATAGAGCAGAAAGGCTGAGTAAGGGGAGCCCCTGCTGCCTGATGGCTGAGCTGGTTTTTCACTGGCCTTCTAGCCTGCACTGAACCATTAGCCCCTCCTGGGTTTTAGTCTCCAGCCTGCCAGCTTCCAGGCTAGAACTGCACCGTCGGCTCTCCCGGGTCTCCAGCTTGCCAACTGCAGATCTCAGGGCTTGTCCACCTCCAGGGTCCGGTGAGCCCATTCCTGACAATCAATCTCTTGCTATCTCTCTATACATATCCGTCCTATTGGTTCTATTTCCTGAGAGCCCAGAATACAGGGAGTGAGGGGCGTGTGGGCTTTGAACCCGGCTCAGTGGGACTTTGCACAGTGATCATTGCAGTCTTGATATTCCCGGGACACACACACCACACACCAGCCACAGCTCTGGGCACTTGGCTTGTAGCCCCCGCGACACTCATCTGTACTTTATCGGGGCACACAGAGGACTGAGGGAACGTGCCAGAAGCCATTCAGATAGCAAGCGACTGAGCCGGGGTTTGAACCTGGGCAGGGGCCAGCTCCACGACCTGTACTCTCGACCTCTGCCCCAAGTCTTGTGGTCCCCATGACCAGGCGACTCTGGCCTTCTGGGCCTGCCCTGCTCTAATCGCCTCAGTGGCTGGGCTGGCCCCGCGGTGGCTGTGCTCTCAGAGGCAGCAGCGGACAGTGCTGCTGGGACTGTCTTGGAGCTCCGCTTGGGTGCGGGGACTGGCCGGGGCAGAGGGGGAAGAGTGGGCGGTTGGACGGGACGATGGGAGCGAAGTGAGGGTCACAGGCGCCACAACTGTGAGAGGTCCTGGCTGATGTGCTAGTCAGCATTCTCCGCTGAGAAACAGAGCCGATAGGAGAGAGGTCCATGTTGAGACATGTATTTTGGGGAATCAGCCCATGCAGTTGTGGGGGCTGGCAAGATCCCCCTGCAGATCAGGCGCAGACACAGGCAGGGCTTCTCCACCGCAGTCTCCAGGCAGAATTCCTGCTTCCTCCACGTAGCCTCAGAGTTTGCTCTGAGGGCCCCAGTGGATTGGATGAGGCTGCCGCAGGCTACGCAGGGCCATCTCCTTTCCTTAAAGTCAGCTGACTGCTGATGTGCGCCACAACGCAAAACACTGGCACAGCAACATCTAGACGTGTGTTGCGATCACGGGGGACCACGGCCTGGCCAGTCTGGCACATACAACCGAGCAGCATGGTTGGGAAGAGACCACAGCAGGCTTGGAATTAGGGGGTCCCAATTCCAGCACCAGCTGCCAAGGTTTATGCAACTTGGAGATTGTTGCTCTAGGTGTGACCTCAGTTTCCCCATCAGTAAAGGGAGGTTCCTGTCCCTCAGTATATTACATCCTCCCCATGCTATAGAGAGCAGAGGAGAGAAGACCTAGTCCCTGCCCTGAGTTGAGGGGGGCCTGCTGGATTTTGATGTCTGTGTAGGAGTTTGCTGGGCACCCCAGGGCAAGGATGTGCACCAGGTGGCCGGGCCATGGGGAGAAGCAGAGGGTGTTGGGGAGGTGGAGGCAGGGTGGGCTGGCTCTGTCCTCCTCCCTGCCACAGGCTCTGGTTTGGGGTGAGGAGGAAGAAGCTTGTTGTCCACAAATATGACCCCATCATTTCCTGCTCAGGGACTGCTTATACAGACAACATCCGAAGACCCCAGCATGATTTCTGGGCTGTGTTGGTCAGGGGAGGGCACTGGGCTGAGGCCAGCTGGGATGAGGACCCACAGGGTAGGGACGGGGTAGACAGGGCCAGCCCTGGACAGCCCCACCCCTGGTGGCCCCAGGATGACCACAGTTGGATGCTTGAGTTCTGGGGTGTCCCCTAAAGCAGCAGCCTCGGTGTTGCCATCATAGCTTAAAGCAGGTTTGGGGCAACTTTGTGATACTCCTCATGGTACACCCACCTCACTTCCACCGCTGGTGACGTCGAGGGCCAGGTAATGACGCCCCATCCAAGGGCTGTGAGAGGGAGTGGTCTGAAAGCACCAACACCAGGGGCTGGCACAAGGTCTCACTCATTCATTCCTGCATTCATTCATTGAACAAATAGGTCAGAACTCCTGCTGTAGGCCAGGACCTGCCTGGACTCTGGGGAAACCGGAACAAACAGCCAGTCTCACAGATCCCTGCCCGCCGTGTAGCAGACCTTGGGCGGGGGAGCAGGCAGCCTCTGAAAAGTCAATCTACTGCCAAGAAGCTCCACAGAGGGCGAAGACAGCCGCATTGGGGACGAAATGGGGCGTCTGTGCGGGTCTCCTTCTCCTCCGCCCGAGGGGTCTGCTCCCACCCTCTTTCTCACCGAGCAAAGCACGCCCAGACCTTGATAGGCTCAAGTCTGCTCTTGACCACATGGAAGGGAGCAGCTCCACACGGGCCAGTCAAACTCTGCAGACAGCACAGGCTTTGCGTGTGGGAGACAGAGCAGCCGGCTCCACCACCAAGTATGTTGCTGATGCTCATTTTCTCAGTTTTTTTTTTTTCCCAAAATGTCAAATTGCTCTGCTGTGGGCTCCTGATAGAGGCCTGACAGGGCTGTGGGAGAAGCACGGTGGTGGGGAGCTTGCTGAAGACCCCAACGGGACCCCTAGGGGATGTGGATCTGGAAGCTTCCTGGCCACCCCAGGAGCTGCAGCTGAGGAGCTGGCAAGGGGGATTGGGGACGCCGTAAGTGACACAGAGCAGGAGCAAGAACAGGCCAGGCTGGCCTCGAGTGACCCTGGACACACACCCCCTCCAAGCCAGGCCCCACACCTGCAAAATCGGGGTGGGCGGCCATCACCACCAACACAGCGAACCCGCAGCAGGTCCCCCTTCACTCCAGAGTCCCCACTGCCACTCTGTGTCTGAAGGCCCCCCGCAAGGAGGACCAGAACCTTCTGTGAGCCTCCCCGCACACACTGACTTAGAATTCCACTGGAATGCAGAGCGCGGTCAGACGTGACCTCCCTCCATGCCTCCTGACAGGAGGCACAGCCTTCTCCCACTCCCCGACCGCAGTGTGCTGGACTAGCAAATTCCAGAGCAGAGAGGCTGTGGCCATGGAAACCTGGCAGAGCTCAGATTCCCCGGGACAGGGCAGGAGCAGAGCCGGGAAGGGCCCGGCGAGCCCACTGTGGGGGGCGGGAGGGCAGGATTGTCAGAGGAGGGCCACTGTGGCAGAAGCCCCAGAAGATCAGACGCTTCCAGAGTCTGGACGAGCCGCCTTCCCGGTCGGTGCTTCCCGGCCCTCTGCCCCCTGGGTGAGTGTTCTAGGTGGGGCTTCTAGAAGCAGGGATGGGTCCAGTCTGATCCCTGTGGGTGTCCCAAGTGCTGGATACATGGTTACAGGGCAGCAATGTGGGGCCGCTCAGCTCTCCCTCCTGAGACAGCAGGTGCAGAGCCCCCAGCCTCCAGCCCCCAGCAACAGTGCCTACAGGATTTGCTTCAGCTTCTGAACCAAGGCCACACACCTCCCTGGCAGCTGTGGGCAGTGTCGGAGCAGGCAGAGATAAAAGGGCTCATTGTCTCCAACCCACACTGGACTCATCTATGGCAGCCTTTACTTTGGAGCAACTGCCACTGGCTGAGACCCTGCAACTGCACCAAGGTCGGAGCTCCCCCCATCCTCTCTGTCCTCCCCATCCTGCCTGTCCTCCTCATCCTCCCATCTCTCTTCCCAGGTGCCAGGCCCTCCTCACCATCCGAAAGGGTGTGCTCCCTCTCCCCTCACCATCCGAAAGGGCGTGCTCCCTCCCCCCTCACCATCCGAAAGGGCGTGCTCCCTCCCCCTCACCATCCGAAAGGGCGTGCTCCCTGCCTCTCACCATCCGAAAGGGTGTGCTCCCTCCTCCCTCACCATCCGAAAGGGTGTGCTCCCTCCTCCCTCACCATCCGAAAGGGTGTGCTCCCTGCCTCTCACCATCCGAAAGGGTGTGCTCCCTGCCCCTCACCATCCAAAAGGGCGTGCTCCCTCCCCCGTCACCATCCGAAAGGGCGGGCTCCCTCTCCCATCACCATCCGAAAGGGCGGGCTCCCTGCCTCTCACCATCCGAAAGGGTGTGCTCCCTGCCCCTCACCATCCGAAAGGGCGTGCTCCCTCTCCCGTCACCATCCGAAAGGGCGGGCTCCCTGCCTCTCACCATCCGAAAGGGTGTGCTCCCTGCCTCTCACCATCCGAAAGGGCGTGCTCCCTGCCTCTCACCATCCGAAAGGGCGGGCTCCCTGCCTCTCACCATCTGAAAGGGCGTGCTCCCTCCCCCCTCACCATCTGAAAGGGTGTGCTCCCTCCCCCCTCACCATCCGAAAGGGCGTGCTCCCTCCTCCCTCACCATCTGAAAGGGTGTGCTCCCTCCCCCCTCACCATCTGAACGAGTGTGCTCCCTCCCCCATCACCATCTGAAAGGGTGTGCTCCCTCCCCCCTCACCATCTGAAAGGGTGTGCTCCCTCCCCCCTCACCATCTGAAAGGGCGTGCTCCCTCCCCCCTCACCATCTGAAAGGGCGTGCTCCCTCCCCCCTCACCATCTGAACGAGTGTGCTCCCTCCCCCATCATCATCTGAAAGAGTGTGCTCCCTCCCCCATCATCATCTGAACGAGTGTGCTCCCTCCCCCCTCACCATCTGAAAGGGCGTGCTCCCTCCTGCTTCACCATCTGAAAGGGCGTGCTCCCTCCCCCCTTACCATCTGAAAGAGTGTGCTCCCTCCCCCCTCACCATCTGAAAGGGCGTGCTCCCTCCTGCTTCACCATCTGAAAGGGCGTGCTCCCTCCCGCCTCACCTGCCACCCCTCCCTTTGTCTTCCACAAGCATCTCCCCCAGTAAGCTTCCCCCAGTCTCAGCATCTACTTCCCAGAACACCCGAACCATAGTCATTTGGGTGAATAAATGAATGAACACGTGAACAAACAGACCTCAGTCAGTTTTGGCCGACTCGTCAAGTCCTGTTTTCCCAACATCTTCAGATCTCAGGGGACAAAGTTCAGTAGAAGGAACCCCCAGCCTCGGAGGAGCAAGAAAACCCGCAGGGAGGGCCATGGGTGTGCAGAGGAATCCGGCTGCCGAGAAATCAGAGTCTGGGACAAAGGTTAAGGTCCTGATACTCAGCAGGAGAAGCACAGCCTGGGAGAGCGGGGGGAAAGGGGAAGGGAGCAGGACCAGGAAAGAGGCAAGATGATGCGTGTGACCTGCGCTGGCACCACGAGACATAAGCAGGAGACACAGCAGACATGCTCACTCAGCAAGGGTTGGGGAAGCTTCTCTGCGGGCTGTGTGGAGGGCACAGGTACAGTGGTGCCCACCAAGAGAAAGAGGGAGGCACTCAAGGGGCTGAGAAGGTGCACAAAGACTGGCTCCCAATATCTTGCCCTGGAGAAAGGAGAGGCTCGGCCGCATTGAAGCTGGGTGCTCTGGGGCGAGTCACCCCGCCTCTCCGAGCCCCATCAGCAACATGGGTGCATAAAGCCTTCCCATGGGGTGGATCAGTTTCCTGAGGCTGCTGCAGCCAATTTCACACACGGAGGAGGTGCACACAGCCCCACAGATGTGATAACTCCACTGTGTCTCTGGGTAAAAGACTGGGGCTGAGACCTGAGTCCACCAGGACTGTGTTGTGGACCAGCAGGGATGGCAGCCGGAGGAAACCAGGCCCAGGCTGGTGCTTTCAGGGTCGGTCCATCCCCCAGGATCCCAAGGGAGTGTGTGTCACCCGGCAGTAGTGGCCATGGATGTATGGCCCTGCCATCTTCAGATACCGGCTCTGGTGAGTGGCCTGGATGCTATGACTGGTGACCGTTTTCACGGCAGCGTCACTCATCATCTTTGTTGGTGTGTGCTCCCCGCACATGAAGGGTGGATGCTCAACAGGGCTGGGCAGAAGACAGCTTGGTCCTCATGGGGACCTCCTTCTGGCTCATGTACCTGGACACAGGCACAGGAGGACAGACATCGACTGAGGCTCGGGAACAGCAGCTCCATCCTGCTGGCCCAGTGGGACTCCCCGGTCTCATGACGCCCTCCATGACCGTGGGCCTCGCCCTCCAAGCTCCTGGCTCCTCATCTGCAAAATGGGGCTCACCTTGGTCCCGTGGGGTGCAGCTCTTCCCAGGACCAGGTGAGCTGATGGACACATAGGTTTCTGGCACAGCGTCTAGCACACGGTGAGCCCCATGGGAGAGCTGGCCATTGTTATCACGAAGACTTTGGGATCCCTCTTGGTTTCCTGCAGGAGAGTGGCCTGTGTGGCTTCTGGGGTGGGTGGGCGGCCAGTGTCGGGGGGCACAGAGCAGCGAGCCCGTCCAAGGAGGGGCAGCCTGCCCTGGGGAGGCCAAGAGGGAGCTGCGACAGACGGGGCCAGCGGGCTGAGGGTGGCCCCTACAGTCCAGCAGAAGGAGTGGGTGAGGGGCTGCAGTGACTGGGCAGTTGGGCCACTACAGGCTATGATGAGCCACCCAGCACCGAGTGCACCCAGACATGCCCAGAGGTCCGCGAGGACCCACAGCCAGGCCCATCCCCATCCACGCCAGCAGCGCTCCTCACCTGACACCTCATTCTTCTTGTGTCCTGGGGCCGCTGCCACACAGGGCTTCCTGGGCGCTGAGGCTTACTCTGTAAATAAGAAGGTAAATCATGGAGCTGCCGTCTTACTCAATGAAGCAGGCCGGGCGGGCGGCTCACTCCCCTCACCTATTCCTCTTCCCGGAGATTTCAGAACTCATCACTGGGATTATCTTAATTGTGTTAGCCAAGACTTAAGGCTTCAGACAACAACTATGAGTCCAAGCCTGTTCCAAACTGCCAAGGTTCTGCATGAGCTGGATGTGCACATTCCCATCTGAGGGACAGGGGAGGAGAGGGATGCAGGAAGGGGAAAAGGGAAGAGTGGGAGGGAGGAGACTCCTCCTCCCAGCCTGGGCTGGCCATGAACACACATTCCCTTGTCGAATCTGCATGCACCCTGTGAGTGGGTGCTATTATTGTCTCATTTTAGAATTGAAGAAAGGAGGCTCAGAGAGGAGAAGTCACGCCCCCAAGGTCACACAGCTTGGACTCCACGGAGCAGAGATCATAGTCCTGGTCTCCTGACTTCCAGGCAGGAGACAGCCCCGAGGCGTCCCAGAAATTAGCGCAAAGTTCTGCAACCGGGTTAGGAAATCATCACCAGGCAAACCCTGGAGCCGGGAACTTGGTTGAATAAAATTCAGGTCAGGATGGCTGGAGGCCTCTGGGCCTCCTCCCCTGGATGAGCACACTAGCGCTCCGGACGAGGCTGTGAGTCTGCAAGCCTTCGGTAGAGGGTTATGGCTGCTTCCTTGTGTCTGGGGTGTGTAATTCTGACCATGACCTTCAGGAAGCTCGTCCCCCTGCCAGGAGGGCTCCATTGGCCCTGGCCCAGGTCCTCTGTGGGTTTTCACAGTACCTGCAGCTCCCCTCACCTGCTGCATGACAGCCAGAACAACTCCAAACAGAGACCAATTATTAATTTGAGCCCTTCTCACCTCCTGTTCCCCCCAAAATGCATCCAGACCTGGGGAGGTTGTGGGAAGGGGCCTCCTTTTCACAGTCCTCCAGGTCCCTCTTAGCACAAAACAGCATTTTGGGGTGCGGCCTTGCTCCTAGACCATGGTGTGAACAATCGGCCAAGAGTGCAGCACCCCTCCCCGAACAAGCCCCATGACGGAGGTGGTCCCGAACACGTTGCTCCTACTGAATCATCACCCCTAGCCCAGCGCCAGGCACTGCAGGCCTCAGCACTTCCTTGTTGAATAAATATCATGGAAGGAAGCCTTAAGACGTGAGTGGCAACAGCTCGTATATGTCAGAGCAGGCATCTCTAGGCTCTCTCCATTTCCGTCCTAGAATTCAAATGGCTACCATAACCCCCTCTTCCCCAATAGCTGATTCCAGCTGTGAAACCCTTGGAGTCCATGTCCCAGTGGGAGTCCCATGCCACACATTCACAGAAGGCTCCCAGGGCCAAAGTCTGGTTGTTAATTAGGATCCCAGAGTGTGACGTGATGAGCAGTTCTGAGGCCTGGATCTTTGCTTTCACCTTTGAATATGTGAATCATGGAAGTCCGGGCAGCCTGGAGATGTGCTGGCATGCCTTGGGACCTGAGCTGGTCTGAGGTGGAGCAGGTGGGTGTCTGATAAATCCTATATGCCTGAATGTGTGAGTGGATGGGTGAGGAGATGTACAGGTGGGTGGGTGGGTAAGTAGCCTGGGGAATGATAGTGCAAGGCTGGGAGAGTGGATTGTGGCTGAATAATTGGATGGATGGATGGATGGATCAATGGGAGGGCCCAAGAAGGGGCTGAGAGGCCTGCAGCCCAGCCTGCTGCCACCAGCCCTGGCTGAGGCCCTTGGAGGGTGCAGTCCCAGCATGAGAGTCTCATGAGAGATGTCCTTCTGGGGCACACAGGGATGCAGGAGGCTCCATCCTGGTTTTGAGACCCCGGGGTCAGAGGCTCCAGGCAGCACCTGTGACATCCTGCACCGAATCGTGCAGAATGGGATGGGGTGCAGGTGGTGAGGGGAAACTCTAGTGGGCCGGGTGCTCCACAGCGAAGGTGGGCTGGGGTGTCTGCAAGGGCTGGCCTGTTGGTCCCTCCCTGATGTGAAGCCCCGCGGACCTCCATCCCTTCAGTGCTGGTGGGTTCATTCACCCCTTCTGCAATAAATTCAGTGGGAACAGGGAAATATCACCTTCCCCTTTAAAGAAGAGGAACCAAGTCCCAGGAGGGCAGAAAGGCTTCTGGGGGCCCTTCCACCCTGCAGAGGCCAGAGGCAGCCCCGGCCCCCTGGCCACCTCCCCGCTGTGTCTCCACAATGGTTTCAGGAGGAAGTGGGCGTCCGCGGAGGCAGCCAGATGGCCCTTGGCTTGGCTGTCCCCATCACCAGCCCCCGGTCCCCTGGGGCCAGGCTCTATTTTGGGAGTGAGAATGGAGAGAGGCGGGGGAACCACAGGCTCCCCAAGGGCCTGCTGCCTCACAGGAGTCATCCAAAAAACTCCTGCCGTGCAGCCCAGAGCAGACGGAGCCAGTGTGTAGCCAGTGGCTGGAGGAGGGAGGGTGATTGGGGGTGGGGCGGGGAGAGCCTGTACTGGGAGCCAGAGGCCTGGGTACAAAGCCTCCAGCTTCAGTGTGCTCTGAGAGAGTAGGCAGAAGTACCTCCCGTAGGCCTCGCTTTTAGCTCCTAAACTGGCTCACGCTGGCCACAGCTCACACTTGAGGCCCCACACCAGGCACTCATGTGCAGGCCACCCCTGCGTGCAGGAACTACCATCGGCCAGGACCTAAGTTGGGTGGACCTGATCACCCCATCTCCAGACATGCTGTACTCGCAGCCTCAGCTCTTTGCCCTCTGCTATTCTGCCCGGAATGACCAGAACCACCCTGGACACACCCCTCCTCCACTGGCACATTCTGCTCCCAGACCCTCCAGCCTCCTCCAGAGCCCCCTCCATGGATATTCCAGATGTGGCGGTCCTGGAGCCTTGGACTCCCTCGGCCCAACACACTGATGAGTGAGGAAGAGTGAGCTTCTAGGTCCTGCAGCCTCCGGGGAATGTCCAGGGTGTGGATAGACACTGGGCCTGAAGCTCCAGGCTGTGGTCAGCGATGGGATGGAAGGAGGCAGGCGCACAGGGAGCAGAGGCTGGGGACACAGCTGACTGACCCTCTAAGCGTGGACAGAGGAGGAGGTGCTGGAAAACAGACGGAGAAGGAAGGGAAGGAGTGGCCAGGAAGGGCTCTGCAGCAGCGACTCAGGATCCTGCATCTTTATGGCGGCTGAGGCCTCATGCCCAGAGGAGCGGTGGCAGAGGAAGTTGGGTATGGCTTGGGGGGTGCAGTCCCCCCATCACTATCTGGGGCCATTTGTGCCAAAACCAATGCACTGCCACGGCCCCTGAGTCCAGCGCATCCTCGCACCCTGCGTCCCTGGAATGTGGTCCACCCTAGCCAGCAGCACCCAGAGCTCTCCTAACCAGGCAGGAGTTCCATGTGCCAGATGAGGAAACTGAGGCCAGGGCAGGTGGCGCTGGCCTCACTCCAGAATAGGCACGGACAGTGGGACCCGGAGTACCCGCGGGCACCATGTTGGGAGCTGGATGGGCGCTGAGGGTGAGGCGGGACCCCTTTCTGAAGGAGGGACGTGGTGTCTGCTCCTGTACCCCATGGAGGGTACCCACCATCTCCCCAGCCCACAGTTTACTTGGACAGCCCCACAGTGACCCACTTTCTCCCCGAAATGGGCTGGATTTGCCTCTAGGTGTTTTCTGTCTCGGGCCCAGGCTTTCCTGACACCGGCTGGTGCCATCCAAGCCTCCTGCAGGGTCAGCAGATTTGCAAACCACAGGTTTCTCCAATTTCTTTGAAGAAAAAAAAAAGGAAAAAAGGAGGAAGGAAATAATTTTCCAAAGTATTATGTTTCTTCCCAATAAATCAAGGCCACCAGGCCTGGCAAAGGCCCCAGCCTTGTCGGGCAACAGAGCTTAGTGACACCCTGGGATGGGCCAGGGGCAACAGAGCTTGGTGACACTCCGGGATGGGCCGGAGAGGTTTGGGTGTCCAACATGGGGAATGGCTCCTACCTGGGGCCACTGCCAGGATGGGAGCATCTCCAGAAGCTACCAGGAGGGATCTGGCCCAGTGAGGTGGGCGGGGAAGCTCCTGTCTACCCCTGCTCGGATGGCAGGGCCCCTGTGTTCACAGGGTAGGGAGGCATCACTGCTTTCCAGGTGTGAAGCGGGGGTCTGGAGGCCTCTCTAAACCAGCTCAGTGGCCACCGTCAAAGTTCCTTCCCTTTGACCAAAGTTTCCGGAGCCTGTTAGGGGACCACCCCCCAGCAGTCCTGCCCCACCGTGACCCCTGAAAGGCCTGGGTCCTCCACCACCAGTGTCAGGGACGGGCAGTCAGGGCTCACAGCTTCTCGGGAAGGGAAAGATGCGTGAGGAACATGGCGTCCATGAGGCCCCTGGGTTTGCGGCAGGGCCATGAGGCTCCCAGCCCAGCACGGGGCCCACCTGTGCTGAGGACCTGACAGAAGGTCGCTGGCCGTCCTTCAGGGACATGGTGGAGTACACAGTCACGACAGCATGGCAGGAGTCAAACCCTATCTGCCTGTCTCAGCACAGGCTGTTCGGCCTGAATCTCAGCGGGCAGGCGGGGCAGGACTGCACCCGAGAGCCCTCCCTCGTGGGGTCTCTAAGCACACCCACCTGCCCCTCGGTGCCCACCGAGCTCTGGCTTTCTTCGGTCCTGTTCTGGTTCAGCCAGGAACAGGAACTCCACCCCATGAGTCATCCCCATTGCAGAAGCCTCACCAGCCCTCTGTGTCCCGCTCCTTCCTCTGGGCACTCCTCTGTCCCCACCCTGTCCCCCAGTGTGGGGAGAGGCACCTGCCCACATGGCCCTGGGAGGACAGTGGTGCCAGCAGCTGGTGGGGTCAAGTCTCCGTGGCCCATGACTGCTGCCCTCACTGACCCAGCATCAGCCGCTGCCAGCAGCCACTCTTGGGCTCCACCCAGGACTCTTCTGATATTGGGGAATACAGGGCGGGGGTGCCCAGGGTCCTAGGCCTGCTCCCCCACAGCAGGTGGGCTCTGCACCTCCACACCTCAGCATCACTGGACAGACTCTGAGGGGGCCTGTGGGCACCTCCCTCTGCATCGTGGTCCAGGAGCCTCAGCCTGCCACAGCCCACAGGGCACAGGGAGATGCCGAGCAGTAAGGGAGCCCACCACTGCCCCTCACAGGCCATGCACCACCACCTGGCCCTTCCCTAGGGCCTGATAGGCAGAGAAGGCCCATTGTTTCTTTGAAGCATCCCAAAGTGGGAAGTCCAATCTGGTGACCCTTCCATAGAGGAAGCAGGGAGGCAGGCTGGGCCCTCTGCTGCCCCAGGCCTCTTCCCCGGGCTCCCACCCCATGCCCGCCTGCCTGCCACTGTCTTTGCTTCTAAAGCTTTATTATATGCTTCCCAGTGGGCATTTAGGCTCCTCCAGAGACAGACAGACTAGAACGGGCTCCCCTGGGATTTAGCCTTGCAGAATCCAATCACTGTGAGTGGTGGGACTCACTGTAAGCTCTCCTCACCGGGATCCCTGCAGCCCCCACCCACCAATGGACAGATAGGGGCAGAGAGGCAGTCCCTGGTCATAGCTTAAAGCTCCGTGTTCTGTGGGGGTGGTTTCGGCTGTCACCATCTTCATTGCTATACCTATTATCCCACAGACACAAACTCTTAGTAAATGCATGGCTACCTGCAACATTTGGCCTGTGCCCACCTGTGGGAAGATGGTCTCAACTCACCTTGGTTCCCAAGCACCAGATATGTCACCGAATTAAGTAAGGGAGCACAGATCTTCCAGTGCTTATGATCAGGCCCCAACCTGGCAACACGTTTGGACCTGAGGGCAGATGAGGATGGGGTTGTCAAAGGCTGTGATCTCCTGGGAGATGCCCCAGCTAGGGCTGAAATAGACATTTCACAGCCACCTGGCTCCTTGCACCCCAAGGACTTTCTCTCTGAGCTCCCTGCGCTAACGAGCAATGATGCAGCTGTGACATTGGGCCAGGATATATGTGCATGTACACGCATGGGTATGCAAAGTATATGCACCCTACACCCTGACATGTTCCAAAAAATGTGGAAGAACGGCTAAAAGTAAAAAAGAAGAAAAGGAGAGGAGAGGAGACGAGACAAGAGGAGAGGAGAGGAAAGGAAAGGAAAGATTGTATACAGATCTATATATATATATTTTATATCTGTCTACACACACTGAGAAAGAGCCAGAGATTTATAGATATTTATTTCTGCTGTCTCAATCTATATCTTATTTACTGCACTTATATCTTTAGATAGATGGTAGGTAGGTAGGTAGATAGATGATAGATAGATAGATAGATAGATAGATAGTAGAGACAGATTGAAATTAGATATATAGATAGAAGATAGCTAGAGATAGTAGATAGATGATAGATAATAGAAAGATAGAAGATAGATGATAGATAGATAGAAGATAAATAGACTGATGATAGCTAGATAATAGATAGAAGATAGATAGATAATAGAAGATAGATGATAGATAGATAATAGATAGATAGATAGATAGAAGATAGATGATAGATAATAGAAGATAAATAGATACATAGATGATAGATAATAGAAGATAGATAGATGATAGTTAATAGATAGAAGATAAATAGATGATGATAGATAGATAGATAGATAGATTAGATAGATAGATAGATAGATAGATAGATAGATAGATAGATAGATAGATAGATAGATTAGATAGATAGATAGATAGATGATAGATAGATAGAAAGAAAATAGGTCTGCGTGGTGGCTTTAACAAGATGTGTCCACATCCTGATCCCTGAGCTGGTGAATGTGTCCTCACATGGCCGAGGCTGTGAGGAGGCTCAAATCTCATGCTGGATGCTTGGGACCACTTGCTGCCCTAGGAGCTGCTCTAGTTCACAGCAGCCCACCAGACAGAGGGAAGCTGCCGCACCCGGGGCCTCTGTCCTAGTGGGGAGGGCAGGTAGAGACAAGAGGGACAAGTGGAGAAAAGAAGGCCATTGTGTAGATGCTCCTCTGTGCCACAGAGGAAAATGAAACAGGAAGGGGCTGAGAGGTGTAGGGTGGGGGCTGTCGCTTACAAAAGGTGCTCAAAAGAGGTCACATTAGAGGGGGCTGCAGGAAATGGGGTCGGCCGCACGTTTCTGGGGGCTGCCTTCCCAGCAGGCGGGAAGCAAAAGTGAGGATGTGGAACGTCAGGTGGGAGCTGCTTCCAGGCCCCACCTTTAATCCAGGCCCCACAGTGGCAAGACTGGAAGGACCCAAGCGCTGTCCCAGCCATCCCATTGTCAGCCATACAGCCTGAGGCTTGGTGTGGAGCCCGCTGGCCGCCCATGAGCCAAGACCAGCAGGAGGGCCGCCTCAGAGGCCGTTCCAATAACCCAGTGGAAAGGTGACAGGCTGGGACCCATGCTGCCGGCCATGGAGGTGGCGAGAAGCTACAGAGAGCAGGGGTGATTGGGAGCTCAGGGGTGGATATGAGGAGCCTCAGGGCTTATCCCACATGCCATAGAGCTGCCAGGCAAGCAGATTTGGGATTCCAGCATTCAGGGGAGCTCCAGGTGGAAACTAGAAACTGGAGCTTACGGAAAAGACTTCTTACTTTAAGCCATGAGACTGGGCAGAGAGCCGAGGGAAGGAGGGGTGGAGAAGAAGGAGAGGCGAGGCTGGCCTCCTGGGTCCCTCCAATGCCGGATATCCTGAATGAGAAGCACACGAAGGTGACCCCAAGGAGCAGCTGGGAGAAGGAGAATTCAGAGGGCGAAGTCAGGCACACGGGAGCAGGGCTCAGACCTGCTGAGGCTCAGCCTGACAGGGACGGGGCTTAGCCGGGGGTGGAGACGGGAGGTCCTTGGGTCAGGACTAGGGTGGTCAGCTACAAGAGAGGGAGGAGAGCCCGATGACCGGAGCCCAGGAAAACATGTGCCTTGGAGGAGCTGTGCTCAAGAGCCACGGGAAGGAGGGCTGCTAACGAAAGGCACCCAGGTGATGACAGTGGCTCCCATTTGGTTTTGTCTTTTGACTGAGGGGAAATTCCCATAATGTAATATTAACAATTTTCAAGTGTACAAGTCGGTGGCATTTAGTGCATTAGAATTGTGGGCAACCCCCACCTCTATTCCGTTCTGAAGCATTTTCTTCTCCCCAGGAGGAGACCCCAGCCCCATCAAGCAGTCACGCCCCATCTCCCCACAGCCCCTGGCAACCACCGATCTGCTTTCTGACTGTGGATTCCCCTGTTCTGGACGTTTCTTGGAGGTAGAATCTGTGACATGCGGCCTTTTGTGACGG
The DNA here is from genome assembly GCF_028885625.2 of Pongo pygmaeus. Lineage (NCBI taxonomy): Eukaryota > Metazoa > Chordata > Mammalia > Primates > Hominidae > Pongo > Pongo pygmaeus. The sequence continues at coordinate 3,769,521 of NC_072376.2, read as the reverse complement.
CTCCTCTCACTCAGTGCAGGGCCTCAGGTTCCCTCCCTGCTGCAGGGGGATGGTGTTGAATTTCCTTCCTGGTAATGGCGGCCGTCCCCGTCGCACGGATAGGCAACATTTCTCAGTCTCACCTGCTGAGAGCCCCGAGTTGTTTCTCCCCTGTGGTGGCTGTGAATGGTGCTGCTGTGAATTGCGTGGACAAACACCTGCTTGGGTCTCTGCCTTCCACTCCCTGGCGTGTCCACCGTGCAATGCGGCGGCCAGGCGGGACAGGGTTTTGGAGATGAAAGCACCGTCAGCTTGTCTGGGGAGGAGAAAGGTCTGGGAGAGAGGAATGTCCAAGGGTGCAGCAGAGAGGGGCGCTCCCTGGGGGCAAGCCCAGAGGGTGAGGGGCCAGGGTGGGGGCGCAGCGCTGTGGGGTGCAGCAGAGGCAGAAGTGTGGTGGCATGGTGGGGAGGATGGTTAGGAGGGCTGAATGCCTTCTCCAGCCTTCCCCATCCCACTCTGACCCAGCTGCTCCCTTGCCCACACCTGTGACTAGATCTGGAGAAGGGAGGTCCCACCAAGTGGGGTGGGTCAGGGTCCTTCCAGTGCCCTCCCAGCGCCCAGCCGCTCCTCCCATAAGCAGCGCTTCCTCCAGACCCGCCTTCATGCCCCCTCTCATTTCCCCCCCACCTGACTGTTCCCTTTCTGCCAGCAACCCAGAGGCACCCGGCCTTCGTCCCTGGGGCTCCCTGCTCTACCCACAGCTTTGTGAATACCCTGTTCAATGCTCTTCTCACATTCAAGTCACCCACTCTGAATGTGCCGCCCCGCCAGGTCCAGCGGAGGTGGTGAGGTTGGGAGAGAGGGAGAGGCATCGGTGTTTTCATGCAGCCTGAGGAGTCAGTGGACCAGGAAATGAGGCTGGAGGCCCGAGCGGTGAGGGAGCAGGGGCAGAGGACGGGCGGTTTCACCAGCTGGCTCAGCAAAGTGAGAGGGCTGAGGGAGCGGCCAGTGAGTGCAAGGACAGGCAACTGACTGGGAGTCTGAGCCGAGGAAGGGACCCTGAGAAGCTGGGGGGTCGGGGGCATTCACCTTGAGGTGGGGGCCCAGGACGTGCTGGAGAGCTGGGAGGTGGGGGCTCAGCGGGGCTCCCTGAAATGCAGTCTGAGAACCCAGACAGTTACAGTGGTGGCCTGGGAGTCAGCGAGCGATTGACTCAGGGTGGAGGACACATCTCTGGATGAGGGATGGTCAAGAAATGCCAGGAGGACTGTCCTGTGGACACCACAGTCACCGAAGCTGGGGCTGCAGCCCACCTGCCGCTAAACACCGTGGAGAGACAGGGCAGCCCTGGAGAGTTGGTTAGACATTTATAGCAGAGGGAGTGTGTGTTTCGTCCCCTAGTCTGCACCTCCCAACCTGGGGCTTTAGGTTGGAGAAAGGGGGCTTCCCCATCAAGTAGGCCATGCGACTGGACGTCTCCGCACCTGGGGCAGAGATCATAACCCCAGGGCAGTTTGACCCATGTAGGGGAGAACAGTCTCCTTCGCTCACCTCAGGAGGCTCCCACTCCACCCATGCAAAATAGCAATTAAGAGTCAAGCCAGGGAAAAGAGAAATAATTAATATTTTCTCCAAAGCAGAGTTCCTTGTTTAAGAGCTAAATAACACAGAGACAGCTTAACTGCTACCCAGCAAAATAAATTCTCTCTGGTTCTAATCTGCTCATGTGTGTTTCTTTAATCAGAGCTATTAAGAGACATTTCTGAGAGCTTCAATGTGGGGTTGTGCCGGGTTTTTGATTTGCCAGAAATGATGATCGGGATGATTATACGCCCACACGAGATGCGCCTCAGCAGAGGGTCATCGCGGCTTCACAGTCCACAGAGCCGGAGGCAGTGCCGGCCGTGGGCACTGACTGGTCCGGTCCTCCCAACAAGTTCCTTCCTTTCTCTGTGCCTCGTCTGTAAAATGCTGATTCCACTAACAATCTCCCTCTAAGTGGTTATGGGAAGTAAGTGGCTTTTGACATGCAGAGGTGATAGAAATAGCGATCTTTACTGCTATCTGTTCATAACAAGCGCAGGGTCTAAGCACCTTACATTTACTCATTAGCTGAACCCCTGCAAAACCCCCACTGCTAGATTTCACCATGATTCCCACTTTACAAATGGGAAAACCAAAGCAGAAGGTGTAACTCACTTGCTGTCCAGCAGACTAGCAGCTGGGGACACTGGGGGCTCAGAGGGTCACTGGTTGAGTGTGTGGTGCTTGGGGGAGTCCCAGTGTGGACCCTGGGGAAGAGAGTCCACCGGGATGTCCCCAGGAAAGAGGTTGAGGGGAGGCCCTGTAATTGCAGGGAAGGGAGGTGGAAAGAGTGCCAGTCACATGAGGCTGGTGCACTTGTGGTGGGGGCGCCCAAAGGAGGCGGACATGGGGCGTGGGGTCCCAGTCAGCTGTCCTGGGAAGCCCAGACACCCTCAGGAGCCTGTGCGTAGGGGGCCACCCTCCCCACTCGCCTGGGACTAGGGGAGTTTCCTGGGACATGGGACTTTCTGTGCTAAAACCAGGACAGTCCTGGGCGAGCCCCGACAATAGGTCACTCTATGAGTTGCTCACAAACCACAGAGCCTGCGAGGAAGCCCAGGAAGCCGCCAGCCACGGCTTTCCACCCACCTGCTGCCTGGCCTCCCACCGCTCCGCATCCCGCCTTCTGGGAGGCTGTCTCCTTGCAGGAGTTTATTTTCACCCACCGATGGGATAATTACAGGGAAGAGGGGAAAAAAATGAAGTTGACAGAATCACAGATTAGAGAGAAATGCAGCCCACTTCCTCTGAGTTCCTCGGTGCATTTAAAGAAACCTGAGATCATCAGTGCTTTTGTCTCTGCACACCGCACCCGCTGGTAATGGCTCTGGCAGCAGCTCCTGTCCTCAGCTGGTCCCTAGGAGGCAGGAGAGTCCGGGGAGATTCTGAAGGGTGGGGCCCAGCCCCAAGGCCCGTCTTCCCGTGGGACTGGCATGGCGGCCCTCCTCTCCAGGTCTCAGGTTGTGTTTGATTCTTGGTGGGGACATGCCTGGCACTGAGAGAACCCAGCCAGGTCCCAACATCCCTTACAGTGATGGGAGCTCTCCCTGAAGCCCCTACCCTGGGCCTCACCCCCATTAGCTGTAGAAAGCCCCCCACACGGACAGGCAGAACCCCCAACTTCCCCTCCCCACCCTCTCTTCTTCCCATGATGCCAGATGGGGCCTCTGGAGGCCGGAGGGGTCCAGAGCCCTGGGCTGACTGTTCCAGAAGGCGGCTGCCCCCACCCTGCCCCTATCTCTGCTGCTACCGTGCTATTCTGTGCTTCTCTCAGGGACAAGCTGCAAATGGCCTTGGGATGGGGACAGGTTCCGGGGTCGGCCATCCTCCTTCAGAGCCACCGGCACCCTCACTGCTGTCCTGCCCCTCACTCTCCGCCCCTCCGTCTCTCTTTCTTAATTAATGGACTTCAGTGTTTAGAGCAGTTTTAGGTCACAGCGAAACTGGGCCTGAAGCAC